>NC_059211.1:29188023-29509690 GCF_020615455.1 Coregonus clupeaformis
TGAGAGGGAGCTAGAGGACACAAAGGCCAGCCTTAAAAGAAGTGAGGTAAGCAGGGCCTTGCAGCCGAGAGCCATTGAAGAGGGGCAGAGGGAGGTGGTGGTCAGGGCCTCTTTGATGGAGAGAGGCCTTGAAGAAACATCTCTCCAAGCAATGAAAGTTCAGAGTTGATAGCAGTGAGGACTCTGAGACCAGGCCCTGGTCTCAGAGTCCTGGAGATGGAGGAAGTTAACACCAGAGTGCAGGGTGAAGAAAGCAGGGCCTCAAAGCTGGCCAATGTTCTGGAGGAGAAGAAAAGGGTCAGAGGTCAAGAGAAGGACCTCTGGCTGAAAGAGAAAAGGAAGATGGAGCTTGACCAATGGAGAGATGGAGACCATCGGGGAGCTTGAAGAGAACATTAAGGAGGATAGCAATGAGAGCGAGGAGGTGGTGAAGAAGATAAGGACAATTCAGAACCTGTGGGAGGTCCTCAGGAAGAAAACAGCCAAGCTTGTGGCATTGTGGCCGAGAAAAGGGAGAATGACAAGAAAATGTCAACAATGAATAAACAGCTAGAAAGGACTGAGGAAGAGAACAACGCCCTCAAGGACAACATCAAGGTCCTTCAGTCTAAGATTGAGAGGGGCGGAGACCACCGCCTACAGCAAGCTTAGGAGTGAGCTGGCAAACATGGAGGAGGAGAGAGGGGCAGAGAACATCACCTGCGACCAGCTGAGGAGTGAGCTGGAGAAAATGGAGCTGGAGAGGCAGGAGGAGAAACTTTCCTTCAGCCAGCTCAGGACTGAGTAGGAAAACAATCTGTCAAGAGCAAAGATTGTTTTGGAGAGGGCAACCCAGCTAGCACATTTGGTACCTCGGAAGTTGTGTGATTGTACGTTTTTGGTTTCCCATTGGTTCTGGGAAAGAACCCATACGTTTCCTGATTTGTAAAACTGAAAGTTTTTTTAACATTCTGAGAACGGAAGTGAACTTTTTGCCTGTTCTGGGAATGTACATTTTTAGGTTGCAGGGAGGTTCTGATAATGTTTTACTATTGTTCCCTGAAAGCTTTCCTGGAGGTTTCATTAACGCTCTGAGAACGGGAATTATAGGTTATTTTGAGTTTTTATTTTATAACTTACTTAAACTTTCACTGAATGTTTCAATAAGACTATTAATAACACTGATAGTTTATTTGGGTAAACCTTTTTTTTTTTACTCCAAGTACAGAATTCATTTCCATAGGCATTAATCATGCAAACGCATACATTTCTTATTGTGACACGGCGCCACCAGGATGGAGCTAGCATGCCATGTTTTTTTACACGTACAAAGCTGTTCATTGTAGTTTATTTAAACAGACCCAATTTCAAAGGAAACAAGCAATCATTAAGATCAGGTGTGGCCAATTAGTGGGCGCAGCAAACACATTTGAACACACTTAACAAGATAGAACATTTTGTTGACGTTCAGAACGGAATGTATATGTTTTAAAAAACATTGTTAGAACGTTCTCTGAACATTACTAAAGTTTTCTTGTGGTATATATGGATCGTTTTCTTCACGTTCTCGGAAAACATTTTGAGAACATGACTTTAAATAGAATTATGAGGAAACCTGTAGGAAACATTATGCTGAAGTACTGAAATTCCCACAGAAGAATATTGTTTCTTTACGTCCTCTGACCTATTTGAGAACATTCCCAATGTCAAACCAGTTGGCGAACGTTCCGAGAACATTACTAAAAGCCAAAGCCAAACTATCCTGCACCATTCCCAGAAAGTTGTGGGAAGGTTGTATGCAAAATAACCATAGGACAACCACGTTCTCACCAAGCTCTTAGACAGTAGTTCCCAACCTTTTTCGGTTACTGTACCACCAACTGAATTTTGCTCGGACTGTAGTAGCCCTGAAGTACCCCCTCGTGTATTTTCCAAGTAGGCCTATGGTCTTATGAGTCTTCTCAAGTACCCCCTGTGGATAGGCCAAGTACCCCCAGGGGTCCTAGTACCCCTGGTTGGGAACTACTGCTCTAAGAAACACATGGTTCTCAGAACGTGTTAGCTGGGAACTGTCTCAACCAGACGAGGAGGGTGATCCAGGACAACATTTACATTACATTTACATCATTTAGCAGACGCTCTTATCCAGAGCGACTTACAAATTGGTGCATTCAACTTATGATAGCCAGTGGGACAACCACTTTATTTATTTGTATTTATTTTTTAATGGGGAGGGGGGTAGAAGGATTACTTTATACTATTCCAGGTATTCCTTAAAGAGGTAGGGTTTCAAGTGTCTCCGGAAGGTGGTCAGTGACTCCGCTGTCCTGGCGTCGTGGGGGAGATTGTTCCACCATTGGGGTGCCAGAGCAGCAAATAGCTTTGACTGGGCTGAGCGGGATCTGTGCTTCCGTAGAGGTAGGGGAGCTAGCAGGCCAGAGGTAGATGAACGTAGTGCCCTCATTTGGGTGTAGGGTCTGATCAGAGCCTGAAGGTAAGGAGGTGCCGTTCCCCTCACAGCTCCGTAGGCAAGCACCATGGTCTTGTAGTAGATGCGAGCCTCAACTGGAAGCCAGTGGAGTGTGCGGAGGAGGGGGTGACATGAGAGAACTTGGGAAGGTCGAACACCAGATGGGCTGCAGCGTTCTGGATAAGTTGAAGGGGTGTAATGGCACAGGCAGGGAGCCCAGCCAACAGCGAGTTGCAGTAATCCAGACGGGAGATGACAAGTGCCTGGATTAGGACCTGTGCCACTTTCTGTGTAAGGTAGGGTCGTACTCTGCAAATGTTGTAGAGCATGAACCTGCAGGATCGGGTCACCGCTTTGATGTTAGCGGAGAACGACAGGGTGTTGTCCAGGGTCACGCCAAGGTTCTTTGCACTCTGGGAGGAGGACACAATGGAGTTGTCAACCGTGATGGCGAGATCATGGAGCGGGCAGTCCTTCCCCGGGAGGAAGAGCAGCTCCGTCTTGCCGAGGTTCAGCTTGAGGTGGTGATCCGACATCCACACTGATATGTCTGCCAGACATGCAGAGATGCGATTCGCCACCTGGTTATCAGAAGGGGGAAAGGAGAAAATGAATTGTGTGTCGTCTGCGTAGCAATGATAGGAGAGACCATGTGAGGATATGACAGAGCCAAGTGACTTGGTGTATAGAGACTGTTGAGCATGACAAATCCAGCAGCGTTGCAGTTGTTGACGCACTCAAACTGGCACCTACTGCCATATCCTGTTCAAAGGCACCTACATATTTTGTCACCCTCTGAATGGCACACACACAATCTGTCTCAAGGCTTAAAAATCCTTCTTTAACCTGTCTCCTACCCTTCATCTAAAATGTATGCACACATGACTGTAAGTCGCTTTGGATAAAAGCGTCTGCTAAATGGCATATTATATATTATATATTATATTATAGAGAGAATAGGCCAAAGCGGAGCAGTGGCATGCGAAGAGGATCTCCTTTGAGCAGCTGAAGGCTGAGCTGGAAGGCAAGATGGACACAGTCGAGGAAGAGAGATTGGCAGAGAAGAGCCCTGTGGCCTGCTCAGCATCAGCAAAAAAGCTGGTAAAAGCGGAGGAGGGGATCCGCCAGACTCAGCGACAGGCTGTGGAGGAGCGGGGCAAGGTCAGGGTCAGCCTTCTGAAGATGATGAGGCTGAACAGCAAGGCAGGCAGCAGTGGCGGGCTCTGCTGATGGAGAAAGTCCAGGATATCAATGCCCTGGAGAAGGCAAGAAGAAGACGAAAGAGCACAAGATCAAGATCACCATCTAGATTCTCCCCTTTCTTATATTGGATGCTTTTTTTACTCCCATCGAACGAAACATTACACATTTGGATGAAGCAATATGTGGCTTTTGTGGTTTCATTCATCAAGTCTTGATGGCTCTATAGCACAGGAGGTTGGTGGCACCTTAATTGGGGAGGACGGGCTCGTGGTAATGGCTTGAGCGGAATAAATGGAATGGTATCAAATACATCAAACACATGGTTTTCATGTGTTTAATGCCATTCCATTAGCTCCGTTCCAGCCATTATTATGAGCCATCCTCCCCTCAGCAACCTCCACTGCTATAGCTATACAATAATACATTATAAGTATGCAATCATCCATAGCTCACGATGAGACACACACACTGTATATTACAGCCCTGGGCGAAGAACTGAGGCAGACTTGTTTTTGGTAAATATACAATGTGGTTGTGCTTTGAGCATGATGAAAATAACTGCTCATAAAAGTTATGTTGCGTGTCTTGAAAAAAAGGACTACTGCTCCTTTAAGAAAATAGTTTTACGGCCATGTGTTTACGTCATTACATACTCTTTTACGGCAACAGTGATTCAAAATGGAGTAACGAGCCAAAACATTAAGGTAGCTTGCTAATTAATTAGGGGCATTATCTTCTTATCTCTAAAGTTAAATTCAACGTATTACTAGCTGAGGTAATAATTGTATCAGTATGGCTGATAAGAAGAAACCCGATTCGTTCCATTACTTCATGAGTTACGATGATTTGAGTGACAGTAGCGATAGTAACAGCAGCGATTCCGATGAAGCGGGCCAGAAGAAATCAAGAGGAAAGGGGGGGAACGATGCTACTGGAAGCTGTAGCAAATCTCCCCAACACGGGACCAAGCGGGCTGCCAGTGGAGCTCCTCTACCAAAACCCGACGAGCTCTTCAAGTCGGTCTCTAAGCCGTCCTTTCTGTACAACCCGCTGAATAAACAGATCGATTGGGAGAGCCGCGCCGTGAAAGCTCCAGAAGAGGTACTAGTACTGTATTGTTTAGCCAGCCAGCTAGCGTTCGTCCATTCATTCATCCATTCATAGCTAGCTGTTGTCATAACTAGTTGTTGACCAAGCTAGCTAACGTTAACTACTTACTTATGTATACTGAACAAAAATATATACGCAACATGTAAAGTGTTGGTCCCATGTTTCATAAGTTGAAATAAAAGATCCCAGAAATGTTCCATACTCACAAAAAGCTTATTTCTCAAATTTTGGCCACAAATTTGTTTACATCCCTGTTAGTGAGCATTTCTCCTTTGCCAAGATTATCCATCCACCGGACAGTTGTGGCATATCAAGAAGCTGATTAAACAGCATGATCATTACACAGGTGCACTTTGTGCTGGGCACAATAAAAGGCCAATAAAATGTGCTGTTTCGTCACACAACACAATGGCATAGATGTCTCAAATTGAGGGAGTGTGCAATTGGCATGCTGACTGCAGGAATGTCCACCAGAGCTGTTGCCAGAGAATTGAATGTTCATTTCTCTACAATGTCATTTTAGAGAATTTGGCAGTACGTACAACCGGTCTCACAACCTCAGGCCACGTGTAACCACGCCAGCCCTGGACCTACACATCTGGCTTCTTCACCTGTGGAATCGTCTGAGACCAGCCACCAGGACAACTGATGAATCTGTGGGTTTGCACAACCGAAGCATTTCAGTACAAAATGTCAGAAACCGTCTCAGGGAAGCTCATCTGCGTGCTCGTCATCCTCACCAGGGTCGTAACCGACTTCAATGGGCAAATACTCACCTTCGATGACAACTGGCATGCTGGAGAAGTGTGCTCTTCACAGATGAATCCCGGTTTCAACTGTACCGGGCAGATGGCGTCGTGTGGGCGAGCGGTTTGCTGATGTCAACGTTGTGAACAGAGTGCACCATGGTGGCGGTGGAGTTATGATATGGGCAGGCATAACCTACAGACAACGAACACAATTGCATTTTATCGATGGCAATTTGAATGCACAGAGATACCGTGACGAGATCCTGAGGCCCATTGTCGTGCCATTCATTCTCCGCCATCACCTCATGTTTTAGCATTCCACAAGCCACAATCAACAGCCTGATCAACTCTATGCAAAGGAGATGTGTCGTGCTGCATGAGGCAAATGGTGGTCACACCAGATACTGACTGGTTTTCTGATCCACAGTATCCAAGGTATCTGTGACCAACAGATGCATATGTGTATTCCCAGTCATGTGAAATCCATAGATTAGGGGCTAATTTACTTGTATGAACTGTAACTAAGTAAAATCTTTGAAATTGTTGCATGTTGTGTTTTTATATTTTTGTTCAGTGTAGCTAACTAATTCCCACAGTGACAGTCAATGTGTGTTGTTAGCTAGCTACATAGCTAACAGCAGCTACTGCTAGTAACTAGTGTAGTGTTACATTAGTCAGTGACACAACACTGCATTCTACTAGCTAGTCTGATTAATCAGGCTGTAATGCACAATTAATTGGTATAGCTATACAGCCTGAAACTAATGTCTGCAAACTCGTTTTAATGTTCCTTACAAGCTTGCCAGAAGATCCAGAACCTACTGTTACGCTTGTTTACACTTTTTGGTATTTTTGGTATTTTATTAGGATCCCCATTAGCTGTTGCAAAAGCAGCAGCTACTCTTCCTGGGGTCCACACAAAACATGAAACATGACATAATACAGAACATTAATAGACAAGAACAGCTCAAGGACAGACCTACATTTTTTTTAAAGGCACACGTAGCCTACATATCAATACATACACACAAACTATCTAGGTCAAATAGGGGAGAGGCTACGTGTGCCTGTAACTAAGTAAAATCTTTGAAATTGTTGCATGTTGTGTTTTTATATTTTTGTTCAGTGTAGCTAACTAATTCCCACAGTGACAGTCAATGTGTGTTGTTAGCTAGCTACATAGCTAACAGCAGCTACTGCTAGTAACTAGTGTAGTGTTACATTAGTCAGTGACACAACACTGCATTCTACTAGCTAGTCTGATTAATCAGGCTGTAATGCACAATTAATTGGTATAGCTATACAGCCTGAAACGAATGTCTGCAAACTCGTTTTAATGTTCCTTACAAGCTTGCCAGAAGATCCAGAACCTACTGTTACGCTTGTTTACACTTTTTGGTATTTTTGGTATTTTATTAGGATCCCCATTAGCTGTTGCAAAAGCAGCAGCTACTCTTCCAAAAACAGATAAAGCAAGTTGTTGCTTTATCTGTTTTTTGAAACCAGGTTTGCTGTTTTATTTGAGCAATATGAGATGGAACGGAGTTCCATGCAATAATGGCTCTATATAATACTGTACGCTTTCTTGAATTTGTTCTGGATTTGAGAACTGTTAAAAGACTCGTGGTGGCATGTCTGGTGGGGTAAGTGTGTGTGTCAGAGCTGTGTGTAAGTTGATTACGCAAACAATTTAGGATTTTCAACACATTGTTTCATATAAAAATAAGTGATGCAGTCAGTCTCTCCTCAACTCTTAGCCAAGAGAGACTGGCAAGCATAGTATTTATATCAGTCCTCTGATTACAATGAAGAGCAAGACATGCCACTCTGTTGGGCCAGCTGCAGCTTAACTAGGTCTTTCCTTGCAGCACTGGACTACACGACTGGGCAATAATCAAGATTAGACAACTAGAGCCTGCAGAGCTTTTTGGAGTGTGGTGTCAAAAAAGCAGAGCATCTCTTTATTACGGACAGACCTCTCCCCATCTTTACAACCATTTAATCTATATGTTTTGACCATGATAATTTACAATCTAAGGTAACGCCAAGTAATTTAGTCTCCTCAACTTGTTCAACAGCCACACCATTCATTACCAGATTCAGCTGAGGTCTAGAACTAGGGAATGATTTGTACCAAATACAATGTTAGTTTTAGAGATGTTCAGGACCAGTTTATTAGTGGCCACCCATTCCAAAACAGACTGCAACTCTTAAGGGTTTCAGTGACTTCATTAGCTGTGGTTGCTGATGCGTATATGGTTGAATCCTCAGCATACATGGACACGCATGCTTTGTTTAATGCCAGTGGCAGGTCATTGGTAAAAATAGAAAAGAGTAGAGTGCCTATAGAGCTGCCCTGTGGTACACCACACTTTACATGTTTGACATTAGAGAAGCTTCCATTAAAGAAAGCTCTGAATCCACGATATGGCAGAGGTTGAAAAGCCATAACACATGTTTTTTTAACAACAGGTTATGGTCAATAATATCAAAGGCTGCACTGAAATCTAACAGTACAGCTCCAAAAATCTTCTTATTATCAATTTCTTTCAACCAATCATCCCTGAGCAGCACTGAGGTCAGAACGCAATCATAGTTACATTAAAGGAGAAGTTCTCCCAAAATCCAGAAACTCCCAAGTGATTCCATACATTGAAACTAGTTAAGTGGAGTTTGCCCTCTCCCCCTCTCTGTAGTGCTACACTGAAACGGCTGCAAAAAAAACGGGTCAAGGTACTCGTGACGTTGCTGGATGTAGACCTCTCTGCTCCTTTGCAACTAACTACCTACATGTACATATTACCTCGGCTAACCTGTGCCCCCCGCACATTGACTCTGTACCAGTACCCCCTGTATATAGCCTCGCTACTGTTATTTTACTGATGCTCTTTAATTATTTGTTATTTTTTAGTTAACACTTACAGTGGGGAAAAAAAGTATTTAGTCAGCCACCAATTGTGCAAGTTCTCCCACTTAAAAAGATGAGAGAGGCCTGTAATTTTCATCATAGGTACACGACAACTATGACAGACAAATTCAGGAAAAAAAATACAGAAAATCACATTGTAGGATTTTTAATGAATTTATTTGCAAATTATGGTGGAAAATAAGTATTTGGTCACCTACAAACAAGCAAGATTTCTGGCTCTCACAGACCTGTAACTTCTTCTTTAAGAGGCTCCTCTGTCCTCCACTCGTTACCTGTATTAATGGCACCTGTTTGAACTTGTTATCAGTATAAAAGACACCTGTCCACAACCTCAAACAGTCACACTCCAAACTCCACTATGGCCAAGACCAAAGAGCTGTCAAAGGACACCAGAAACAAAATTGTAGACCTGCACCAGGCTGGGAAGACTGAATCTGCAATAGGTAAGCAGCTTGGTTTGAAGAAATCAACTGTGGGAGCAATTATTAGGAAATGGAAGACATACAAGACCACTGATAATCTCCCTCGATCTGGGGCTCCACGCAAGATCTCACCCCGTGGGGTCAAAATGATCACAAGAACGGTGAGCAAAAATCCCAGAACCACACGGGGGGACCTAGTGAATGACCTGCAGAGAGCTGGGACCAAAGTAACAAAGCCTACCATCAGTAACACACTACGCCGCCAGGGACTCAAATCCTGCAGTGCCAGACGTGTCCCCCTGCTTAAGCCAGTACATGTCCAGGCCCGTCTGAAGTTTGCTAGAGTGCATTTGGATGATCCAGAAGAGGATTGGGAGAATGTCATATGGTCAGATGAAACCAAAATAGAACTTTTTGGTAAAAACTCAACTCGGTCGTGTTTGGAGGACAAAGAATGCTGAGTTGCATCCAAAGAACACCATACCTACTGTGAAGCATGGGGGTGGAAACATCATGCTTTGGGGCTGTTTTTCTGCAAAGGGACCAGGACGACTGATCCGTGTAAAGGAAAGAATGAATGGGGCCATGTATCGTGAGATTTTGAGTGAAAACCTCCTTCCATCAGCAAGGGCATTGAAGATGAAACGTGGCTGGGTCATTCAGCATGACAATGATCCCAAACACACCGCCCGGGCAACGAAGGAGTGTCTTCGTAAGAAGCATTTCAAGGTCCTGGAGTGGCCTAGCCAGTCTCCAGATCTCAACCCCATAGAAAATCTTTGGAGGGAGTTGAAAGTCCATGTTGCCCAGCGACAGCCCCAAAACATCACTGCTCTAGAGGAGATCTGCATGGAGGAATGGGCCAAAATACCAGCAACAGTGTGTGAACCTTGTGAAGACTTACAGAAAACGTTTGACCTGTGTCATTGCCAACAAAGGGTATATTACAAAGTATTGAGAAACTTTTGTTATTGACCAAATACTTATTTTCCACCATATTTTGCAAATAAATTCATTAAAAATCCTACAATGTGATTTTCTGGAAAAAAAATTCTCATTTTGTCTGTCATAGTTGACGTGTACCTATGATGAAAATTACAGGCCTCTCTCATCTTTTTAAGTGGGAGAACTTGCACAATTGGTGGCTGACTAAATACTTTTTTTCCCCACTGTATGTTTCTTAACTGCATTGTTGGTTAAGGGCTTGTAAGTAAGCATTTCACTGTAAGGTCTACACCTGTTGTAATCGGCACGTGACAAATACGATTTGATTTACCAGTTAATTCAGGATTCAGAAATCCGCGAAGTGTAGACAAATACTTTTGTTTTATTGAAAGCATATGTCCGAATTAGCATTTTGTCAAAGTACTATCCGTTTTGAGTCAGTAAATGTGTACTTTTCCACCTAAAACGTTTGCAATTAATTGATATCATTATTTTATGTAGCCGACTGCCACAGCAGCGGAGATGGGTAACAACTGTGCATGTGCACCCTCGCAGTAGCCACTGCAGCCATTGTTGTTCAAGGCGACATGCCATTCCATAATGGTTGCTGTGGTTACTGCTAACTAGCATGAGGACGAAAATAAACTAGCAGTATTTCAATCTCCTCAATGGAGCAGTGTGGATAAATGTAAAATGGCATATCCCTCCCTGCAAGTGGCATATCCCTCCCTGCATTGAGGTAAGTTTTCCAACCCATATCTCTTGCCGGCTCCACGGTGTGTTAATGTAACCATGATTGCGTTCCGATCTCAGTGCAGCACAGTGTAAACAAGCGTAACGGTAGGGTCGGTATCTTCCGGCAATTTACAATCCAGGATGTAGAATAAAATTACATTTAAACTTACTCTACTCTGTGCGGTTTGTCCTACAGCTGCTAAACATTTGAGACAAAATATCCACAGGAAAGTATTGTTTACCTGACTTTTTAGAGCCAGGTACAATATAGCCTACACATTCATATAATTTCATATTCAGTTTGCATTTAACTGTAGGCTGACACTCAATTTTAATTTTTTAAAAGGTATATAAATGCAAGGTATGTATCGTCCTCCCGTGACTCAAATTGTGGTCCCAACAACCTTAATTAAGAAGAAGTAGTGTGTGATTATAGATGTATTCTCATAACTCGCAACCCAACTCTCACATGCCCAGGGCCTATTTTGGGTCCTGACCCATAGTTTAAGAAACCCTGGTATAGCTAGTTGACTGCCAGCTCACCTGCTATAACTCCATGTATTGTAAATTGTACCCCTGTGGCACAGATACATAGGGGAAACCTATATGTTTTTGAAATGAAAATGTGAGTTAATTATAAGTAACTTTGCCTGCAGCCTGCAAAGGAGTTCAAGGTATGGAAGACGAACGCGGTGCCCCCTCCGCAGACCTATGAGGCGGAGAAGCCCAAGAAGGGAGCTCCCCCAGGGATGGACATGGCCATAAAGTGGTCTAACATCTACGAGGATAATGGAGAAGACGCTCCACAGCCTCACACTGGCAACGCTGTCTTCCTGCCCACAGAGGAACAGACATCAGATTCAGGTAGGGAGAAAAGTGTTACCTGTGTGACTGACCACGGTGTGCCTGCTTAGTATTATATCTTCCTCCCTACACAGGGTAGTGGTACACTGTCCATACAACTGCTCGAACCAGAGCCCTCTGCCTCACAAACACATGTGATTGCCCGCTTGACAAGGTACTAGCCACTTGCGCCACCGAAAAGCTAGCAGTTATGCGACGTGGGTGGAGACATGTCAAGCTGTTGTGTGGTCATATGGTACCAGCTTTATCCTCTTATCTGCTTATGCCTGCACATCTCTCAATTATTTTCAGACAGAAAATGATTTCTCTCTCTCTCCTCTGACACAACTGTTATATACGGGGGGTGATGCTTAGGCAGGATACAGTACTGCCTAACTGTGTAATCCCAGTTAATTTCTGAGTTATTATGACGTGCTGTTTTCTCCCTGGTATAGACGAGGACGGAGACAAGGGGTCGGTGAAGAAGCGGAGGGTGGAGAGCTTCCAGCAGAAGGAGAAGAGGAAGAGGGATCTGGGCCAGGCCACCTCTGACAAGAGCTTTGTAGAGGAAGAGAAGAGGATCCTCAGGCAGAACGCGGACTGAGGCCTAGATCTGGTTTGGGTCCAAGTCTGGGTGCGCTAAGCCTCCGTGACTGTCCTACAGCTTTGCTCCAGACATCCAACACTTTCTCCTCTGTGTCCAGCCCCTGGTTATGTGAATGGTCCAGTACTCGTCTACCTAGGACACATGATATAGATGTTATTGTTATGAAAACATTTGGACTGTTCTTTTTAATCCCTTGTTATATCTTTGAGGAGCATATTATCCAGACACTAGTGGAAAACACACATATTCCTGAATTTGTGTGTCTGTAGGTATTGATCAATGTTTGGTTGTAAATAGACAACCACCTGATCTACATAATAATATAGGCTGGATTTGGATGAATGTCTCTGAACTGCTTTGGGGAAATCGAAATGTTCATATGTTTGGATCATGAGCAGATGTATTTTTTTATATGGCAACTTTTATTTTGGAATAGCAAGAAATGTATGGTAAATACATTTAGATTATTAGTGTCTCTACATTTCTCTGTCAGCGAGATGTTAGGTCAAGAAAGACTGCATTTGCTAGAGTAAAACTTTTCGTCTACATATAATTTCCGCTAGATGGCAGCCTTGGGCCACATTTGGTACACAACCTTTTCGCTGGTGGGGAGTAGTACCTTAAACGTTACCATGTCTTTTAATGCATCTATACAATATGGATCCAGTTAAACACTGACAGTTTTGCCTGTTTTGTAGTAAATTCCGTTGTCTTACACAACTGATGCAATAAATGGAATGTGAATATAAGGCTTGCTGATTGGCTCTGTCTTATCTTGAACTTCAACGTTGATGTGAGAGTACTAGTAATACAAGCATAACTGTACTGAACAAAACAAGATGGTGTGTGTGGATCTTAGAAATGCTTAGTGCTGTATTGTGAAATAAGTGTCTGCTTTTGGTCATTCTGCACAGGCAGTGTACTTCAAATAAGTCAAGGATGTTTCTCATGACAGGGAAACACCTGGGAAATTATTCTGTCTGTTAAACATTAATTTAACCCTTGTTCTGGATTTTTTTTTTATGCCTAAAAGTAGCTACTCATTTCCAATGAAACTACACCTTGGTGATCTGGGAATACTGCACTGTTTATGAATACAGTGTTCCTTTTGTCATATATTGACTTTGTTCATATTCAATTAATTGACTTTTTCTATAACCTGTATTTCTGAGAATGTGCTCTGATTGACATGCATGAAATGTGAATTCCCTAATCAAAGATTTCTAGTAGTCAATGGAGCAAATATAATGGTGTTTAAGCCCCCCGCCCCCTGCAACGGTTCTGTGATCAGAGGAATTCCTACCATATCAGTCATCGACCGCTGACATGAAATACTGGTAAATATGCTTTTGATAAAATTCCAGCTCCATGTATGTGCCTGGCCTTGCCTGAAATGCGTACCTAATCCAGCTCTGGAACAGGAGACTGATTTTTATCACCCATATTTGCCTACAAATAACTTTTCTCCTCTGACTCAGTGGAAATGACAAGCAAGGAAACATCCATCAATGTTCAAGAATGTAAATGATTCACATACAGTGCCTTCAGAGAGTAGTCATACCCCTTGACTTTTTCAAAATGTTGTGTTACAGCCAGAATTTTTAATGGATTACATTTAGATTTTGTGTCACTGACCTACACACAATACACCATAATGTCAAAGTGGAATTATGTTTAGACATCTTTTCAAATTATACTGAACAAAAATATAAAAACACAATATGCGACAATTTCAAAGATTCTGCTGAGTTACAGTTCATATATGGAAATCAGTCAATTTAAATTAATTAGGCCCTAATCTATGGATTTCACATGACTGGGCAGGGGTGCAGCCATGGGTTAACAAAAAGTTAATTGCTTTGCCACATTTTTGCAGTATTAATTTAGTGCCTTGTTGCAAACAGACATTTCAGCTCATGAAACATGGGACCAGCACTTTATATGTTGCGTTTATATTGTTGTTCAGTGTAGTTAATGAAAAGCTTAAATGTCTGTAGTAAATAAGTATTCAACCCTTTTATTATGGCAAGCCTAAATAGGTTCAGGAGTAAATATGAGCTTGGATGGTATATCAATACACCCAGTCACTACAAATATATAGGCATTCTTCATAACTCAGTTGCCGGAGAGGAAGGAAACCGCTCAGGGATTTCACCATGAGGCCAATGGTGACTTTAAAACAATTACAGAGTTTAATGGCTGTGATAGGAGAAAACTGAGGATGGATCAACAACATTGTAGTTACTCCACAATACTAACCTAATTAACAGAGTGAAAAGAAGGAAGCCTCTACAGAATACAAATATTCCAAATAATGCATCCTGTTTGCAACGAGGCACTAAATTAATACTGCAAAAATGTTGCAAGGCAATTAACTTTTGGTTCTGAATACAAAGTGTTATGTTTGGTGTAAATCCAATACAACACATTACTGAGCACCACAAGCATAGTGGTGGCTGCATCATGTTATTGGTATGCTTGTAATCGTTAAGGACTGGGGAGTTTTTCAGGATAAGAAAAGGAATGGAGGTAAGCACAGGCAAAATCCTAGAGGAAAACCTGGTTGCCTGCTTTCCACCAGTGGAGGCTGCTGAAGGGAGGACGGCTCATAATAATGGCTGGAATGGAGTCACGTGGTTGATACCATTCCATTGACGCCATTCCAGCCTTTATTATGAGCTGTCCTCCCTTCAGCAGCCTCCACTGCTTTCCACCAGACACTGGGAGATGAATTCACCTTTCAGCAGGACAATAACCTAAAACACAAGGCCAAATCTACACTGGAGTTGCTTACCTAGAATACAGTGAATGTTCCTGAGTGGCCGAGTTAGTTTTGACTTAAATCTGCTTGAAAATCTATGGCAAGACCTGAAAATGCATTTTGTCTAGCAATGATCAACAACCAATTTGACAGAGCTTGAAGAATTTTGAAATGAATAATGGGCACATGTTGCACAATCCCGGTGTGGAAAGCTCTTACTAACTTACCCAGAAACACTCACAGCTGTAATCGCTGCCAAAGGTGATTCTAACATGTATTGACTCAGGGGTGTGAATCCATATGTCAATGAGAGATTTCTGTATTTCCTTTGCAATAAATGTGTAAATATTGTTTTATATCAAATAAAAACAATGAAAAGGTGACATTTCCGGTGGCCCATGGGCCTGTTAAGATTTTTGTTTTAAGATTTTTGCACAATTTCTCTTCTACTAATCCATAATGAGCCTGAGTGATCAGTGGGAAACGGTCGTCCCCCTACCAGGATTAGCCGGCCCGGTTTTCTGAGCTGAGGTCACCCAAACTCACATTCAAAGTCAAACGCAGCATCAGCATAGAGACCTGCTCCAACTCCATTATCAGTTAGACAGCCAAGATCATGGATCATAAAAAACGAGAAGGGTGACTATAAACATAGAAAGAGCACATTCTACATTGTCACCTCACTCAAACGTCCTATTTTTTGGGGTGGCTAAAACCATGATTTGATCAAACAGTAAACTGCATTTATCCTCATGATTCCTGTAATGAAAGCGTGTGCCCTGCCCCGGTGCCTGTTTCGCTGTGGCCTGCTGCTGTATGAGCAAGCCATTCTCCTCCCCCCAATGTGCTGGCAAGAAAATGTTGTTCTGATCGTGTAGCATTTCAAAATGCAATTGCGAGAAAAACACAGCATTAGATGTTTCGTCCCCTTGTCCCTGTCGAAGAGAGGAGGGTCTCAGCTTTCTCTAGGTATCATTTTTATTTATCAGCTGTCAATATTCAGCTCAATAGCAACTGTTTTACAACCAAGATATTTGATGTGGCTTTGATATATGTAGCGCACTGGCCATTGCGAGGTTATAGGCCTATAGGTCTCATGGGTAGTAGCCTACAACTGCAGTTTTTTTTTAGGACATTCCATTTACTCTTGGATGAATACAGTGCCTTGCTAAAGTATTCATCCCCCTTGGCATTTTTCCTATTTTGTTGCATTGCAATCTGTAATTTAAATGGATTTTCATTTGGATATACACAAACTAGTCCAAATTGGTGAAGTGAAATAAAAAAAATAACTTGTTTCAAACAATTCTAAAGAATAAATAACGGCAAAGTGGTGCGTGCATTTGTATTCACCCCCTTTGCTATGAAGCCCCTAAATAAGATCTGGTGCAACCAATTACCTTCAGAAGTCACATAATTAGTTAAATAAAGTCCACCTGTGTGCATTCTAAGTGTCACATGATCTGTCACATGATCTCAGTATATATACACCTGTTCTGAAAGGCCCCAGAGTCTGCAACACCACTAAGCAAAGGGCACCACCAAGCAAGCAGCACCATGAAGACCAAGGAGCTCTCCAAACAGGTCAGGGACAAAGTTGTAGAGAAGCACAGATCAGGGTTGGGTTATAAAAAAATATCAGAAACTTTGAACATCCCACGGAGCACCATTAAATCCATTATTTAAAAAATGGAAAGAATATGGCACCACAACAAACCTGCCAAGAGAGGGCCGCCCACCAAAACTCACAGACCAGGCAAGGAGGGTATTAATCAGAGAGGCAACAGAGACCAAAGATAACCCTGAAGGAGCTGCAAAGCTCCACAGCGGAGATTGGAGTATCTGTCCGTAGGACCACTTTAAGCCGTACAGTCGTGGTCAAAAGTTTTGACACAAATATACATTTTCACAAAGTCTGCTGCCTCAGTTTTTATGATGGCAATTTGCATATACTCCAGAATGTTATGAAGAGTGATCAGATGAATTGCAATTAATTGCAAAGTCCCTCTTTGCCATGAAAATGAACTTAATCCCAAAAAAACATTTCCACTGCATTTCAGCCCTGCCACAAAAGGACCAGCTGACATCATGTCAGTCATTCTCTCGTTAACACAGGTGAGAGTGTTGACGAGGACAAGGCTGGAGATCACTTTGTCATGCTGATTGAGTTAGAATAACAGACTGGAAGCTTTAAAAGGAGGGTGGTGCTTGAAATCATTGTTCCTCCTCTGTTAACCATGCTTACCTGCAAGGAAACATGTGCCGTCATCATTGCTTTGCACAAAAAGGGCTTCACAGGCAAGGATACTGCTGCTAGTAAGATTGCACCTAAATCAACCATTTATCGGATCATCAAGAACTTCAAGGAGAGAGGTTCAATTGTTGTGAAGAAGGCTTCAGGGCACCCAAGAAAGTCCAGCAAGCGCCAGGACCGTCTCCTAAAGTTGATTCAGCTGCGAGATCGGGGCACCACCATTGCAGAGCTTGCTCAGGAATGGCAGCAGGCATGTGTGAGTGCATCTGCACGCACAGTGAGGCGAAGAGTTTTGGAGGATGGCCTGGTGTCAAGAAGCCACTTCTCTCCAGGAAAAACATCAGGGACAGTCTGATATTCTGCAAAAGGTACAGGGATTGGACTGCTGAGGACTGGGGTAAAGTCATTTTCTCTGATGAATCCCCTTTCCGATTGTTTGGGGCAACACATCCTCCAAGAGCAACTTCCCCCAACCATTCAAGAACAGTTTGGTGATGAACAAGGCCTTTTCCAGCATTATGGAGCACCTTGCCATAAGGCAAAAGTGATAACTAAGTGGCTCGGGGAACAAAACATCAACATTTTGGGTCCATGGCCAGGAAACTCCCCAGACCTTAATCCCATTGAGAACTTGTGGTCATTCCTCAAGAGGCGGGTGGACAAACAAAAACCCATAAATTCTGACAAACTCCAAGCATTGATTATGCAAGAATGGGCTGCCATCAGTCAGGATGTGGCCCAGAAGTTAATTGACAGCATGCCAGGGCGGATTGCAGAGGTCTTGAAAAAGAAGGGTCAACACTGCAAATATTGACTCTTTGCATGAACTTAATGTAATTGTCAATAAAAGCTTTTGACACTTATGGAATGCTTGTAATTATACTTCAGTATACCATAGTAACAAAAAAATATCTAAAAACACTGAAGCAGCAAACTTTGTGAAGACCAATACTTGTGTCATTCTCAAAACTTTTGACCACGACTGTACACTCCACAGAGCTGGGCTTTACGGAAGAGTGGCCAGAGAAAAGCAAATAAGAAAACACGTTTGGTGTTCCCAAAATGCATGTGGGAGACTCCCCAAACATATGGAAGAAGGTACTCTGGTCAGATGAGACTAAAATTGAGCTTTTTGGCCATCAAGGAAAACGCTATGTCTGGCGCAAACCCAACACCTCTCATCACCCCAAGAACACCATCCCCACAGTGAAGCATGGTGGTGGCAGCTTTATGCTGTGGGGATATTTTTCATTGGCAGGGACTGAAGGAATTATGGATGGCGCTAAATACAGGGAAATTCTTGAGGGAAACCTGTTTCAGTCTTCCAGAGATTTGAGACTGGGACGGAGGTTCACCTTCCAGCAGGACAATGACCCTAAGCATACTGCTAAAGCAACACTCGAGTGGTTTAAGGGCAAACATTTAAATGTCTTGGAATGGCCTAGTCAAAGCCCAGACGTCAATCCAATTGAGAATCTGTGGTATGACTTAAAGATTGCTGTACACCAGCGGAACCCATCCAACTTGAAGGAGCTGGAGCAGTTTTGCCTTGAAGAATGGGCATAAATCCCAGTGTTTAGATGTGCCAAGCTTATAGAGACATACCCCAAGAGACATGCAGCTGTAATTGCTGCAAAAGGTGGCTCTACAAAGTATTGACTTTGGGGGGGTGAATAGTTATGCACGCTCAAGTTTGTTTGTTTCACAATAAAAAATATTTTGCATCTTCAAAGTGGTAGGCATTTTTTTTTACAATGACGGCCAAACACCGGCCAAACACGGACGACGCTGGGCCAATTGCGTCTGCTAAATGACTAAAATGTAAAATGTAAAAAAATGAAACAACTTATTTCTTGAATACATCTGTAGTCTATTTATTACACTTCTTAATAGAGCACTATTAATGACTTTATAAGATGATTACTCATGATTTGGGTCTGATCAAATCATGGGCTGGTGCCACCAACTGTAGAAGTTAGTTGCAGTAGTGATACATAACCACATTCAGAGGATATACCGGTACATATTACTTCAACTACCTCAACTAGCCGGTGCCCCCGCACATTGACTCTGCACCGGTACCCCCCTGTATATATAGCCTCCCTACTGTTATTTTATTTTACTTCTGCTCTTTTTTTTCTCAACACTTTTTTTGTTGTTGTTTTATTTTTACTTTTTTTGTTAAAAATAAATGCACTGTTGGTTAAGGGCTGTAAGTAAGCATTTCACTGTAATGTCTGCACCTGTTGTATTCGGCGCATGTGACCAATAAAATTTGATTTGATTTGATTTGATTTGATACCAGGGGAAAATGTTAGTCTGGAGCCATGTAATAATAGTAATTAACACTTAGGGTAGGTGTTGATTCAGGGGAACACATATGGAAATGTTCCACTAATTTGCAATATGTCCTAAGTCATTAGCTTGGCTGGTATAACGTATAAGGCTTCAGCAGACAAGCAGACAGACAGTGGAGCAGAGAAGATGCTGAGACAGATAGCCAGGGGGGTTAGTAAGGGGATGGTGAGTTGGTGGTGCGCGCAGTGATGTGGGCTGGTGTGGATAAAATGCCAGGGCCGAATTCTTGTCCCAGTCCGCCAATGTTTGTCATTATGGGGTATTGTGTGGAGATGGGTGAGAAAATAATCTATTTAATCCATTTTGAATTTGGGCTGTAACACAACAAAATGTGGAATAAGTCAAGGGGTATGAATACCATCTGAAGGCACTGTATATCCTCTGAATGTGGTTTTATGTATACATCATTACTAGTGAACTACTTCAAGTGTAGGAAACCTGTTACATACAGGTATGATAACAGGCATGACTTGATACATTTACTGTAAGGTCAAGTGTATGTCCTTTGTAAATGTCATGCATAAGTCAAGCTTTCCTTATATTTGCCTGATAAGTGAACTACTCCAAGCGTGATATATCATATAATATCATGACATGGGTTGTTCCACGAAAAGAGTGCCTTTTGCATCCCTTTGATATTTTATGTAGAAATTGTGCACCAACACTGAAGTTTAAAAGCCTGTTATATTAAATAAAGTACCCTTTAATATAGACCACAAGGAGAATTTAATACATCTGAATAAATTAAGACTTGCTAAAGTGCCAAAATTCAGCATTTTGACATGTCCCTCCATGCACCCTCTGTGACTTCTAGGAAGACTTGGTGAAATGTTGTGGTTAAGTGGGATTTCACCATCATTGTAAAGCCCTAGTTATTTTGTTGCTTTGACAAATTCATTTCTGAAGATTATTATTTATTTCATGTGATTAGTGATTCATTTAAGTCTGTCCCTCATTTTAAGGTCAACCCTGTTACATTCCTTTTAAAATATTTTTTTCAAAAGAAACTTTGAACATCTAATAGTCAAATCATAGTGTAAAAGCAGGTGAGCTGGTTCTACTCTTTGGCCATTTTCTGGTGTTTTGTGGTGGAAAACTGAGTTGGTCGAACATTCGGTAAATTGAAAGTTTTTTTTAAAGAACTTAGTCCGGCTTTACTGTTACTCTTGAAAGTTGACGTCACCATTCGGTAAATTGGTTAATAGACCAATAACAAAGAGTTCCAAACCTCTCTACCAATAACAGCTAGTTTTCAGTTTTCCCCTCCCCACTCAGACCACTCCCAGACACGTCCTATTTATCCACGCCAAACTTGGTGCAAAACCACGCCCACGAGTAACCTAGCAACATTCAAAGCCGCGCTGATTGGTCAGAGTTTGGATGTTCCGTGTGACGAAGTAAATGCATATGTATATACTGTATTCTATAATATTCTACTGTATCTTAGTCCATGCCGCTCTGTCATTGCTTGTCCATATATGTACACTGCTCAAAAAAATAAAGGGAACACTTAAACAACACAATGTAACTCCAAGTCAATCACACTTCTGTGAAATCAAACTGTCCACTTAGGAAGCAACACTGATTGACAATAAATTGCACATGCTGTTGTGCAAATGGAATAGACAACAGGTGGAAATTATAGGCAATTAGCAAGACACCCCCAATAAAGGAGTGGTTCTGCAGGTGGTGACCACAGACCACTTCTCAGTTCCTATGCTTCCTGGCTGATGTTTTGGTCACTTTTGAATGCTGGCGGTGCTTTCACTCTAGTGGTAGCATGAGACGGAGTCTACAACCCACACAAGTGGCTCAGGTAGTGCAGCTCATCCAGGATGGCACATCAATGCGAGCTGTGGCAAGAAGGTTTGCTGTGTCTGTCAGCGTAGTGTCCAGAGCATGGAGGCGCTACCAGGAGACAGGCCAGTACATCAGGAGACGTGGAGGAGGCCGTAGGAGGGCAACAACCCAGCAGCAGGACCGCTACCTCCGCCTTTGTGCAAGGAGGAGCAGGAGGAGCACTGCCAGAGCCCTGCAAAATGACCTCCAGGAGGCCACAAATGTGCATGTGTCTGCTCAAATGGTCAGAAACAGACTCCATGAGGGTGGTATGAGGGCCCGACGTCCACAGGTGGGGGTTGTGCTTACAGCCCAACACCGTGCAGGACGTTTGGCATTTGCCAGAGAACACCAAGATTGGCAAATTCGCCACTGGCGCCCTGTGCTCTTCACAGATGAAAGCAGGTTCACACTGAGCACATGTGACAGACGTGACAGTGTCTGGAGACACCGTGGAGAACATTCTGCTGCCTGCAACATCCTCCAGCATGACCGGTTTGGCGGTGGGTCAGTCATGGTGTGGGGTGACATTTCTTTGGGGGGCTGCACAGCCCTCCATGTGCTCGCCAGAGGTAGCCTGACTGCCATTAGGTACCGAGATGAGATCCTCAGACCCCTTGTGAGACCATATGCTGGTGCGGTTGGCCCTGGGTTCCTCCTAATGCAAGACAATGCTAGACCTCATGTGGCTGGAGTGTGTCAGCAGTTCCTGCAAGAGGAAGGCATTGATGCTATGGACCGCCCGTTCCCAGACCTGAATCCAATTGAGCACATCTGGGACATCATGTCTCGCTCCATCCACCAACGCCACGTTACACCACAGACTGTCCAGGAGTTGGCGGATGCTTTAGTCCAGGTCTGGGAGGAGATCCCTCAGGAGACCATCTGCCACCTCATCAGGAACATGCCCAGGCGTTGTAGGGAGGTCACACAGGCACGTGGAGGCCACACACACTACTGAACCTCATTTTGACTTGTTTTAAGGACATTACATCAAAGTTGGATCAGCCTGTAGTGTGGTTTTCCATTTTCATTTTGAGTGTGACTCCAAATCCAGACCTCCATGGGTTGATACATTTGATTTCCATTGATAATTTTTGTGTGATTTTGTTGTCAGCACATTCAACTATGTAAACAAAATAAGTATTTAATAAGATTATTTCATTCATTCAGATCTAGGATGTGTTATTTTAGTGTTCCCTTAATTTTTTTGAGCAGTGTATATATTCTTCAATTCCATTCCAATTTAGATTTGTGTGTATTGGGTATATGTTGTGAAATTGTTAGATATTACTTGTTACATATTACTGCTGTCACGCCCTGACCTATAGAACTCTAGTTAGTTTGGTCAGGGTGTGAATATCATGTGTGTGTTGATTCTATGTTTGTATTTCTGTTTGGCCTGGTGTGGTTCCCAATCAGAGGCAGCTGTCGCTCGTTGTCTCTGATTGGGGATCATACTTAGGCAGCCAGTTTTCCTGCCTGTGTTGTGGGATCTTGTTTTGTGCTCGGTGAGTTTGGCGTGCGTGCGTGCGTGCGTGCGTGCGTGCGTGCGTGCGTGCGTGCGTGCAGCCTTCCGACGTCACGTTTCGTTGCTTGTTGTTGTTTTGTATGTTTATTCAGTTAAATAAACATGGATGCATTTCACGCTGCGCCTTGGTCTGACCCGTCCTTCAACGTCCGTAACAACTGCACTGTCGGAGCTAGAAGCACAAGCATTTCACTACACCCACAATAACATCTGCTAAACATGTGTATGTGACAAATAAAATTTGATTTGAGAGAGGATGAACCCTAGAGAACGGGGAGTTTGCTCGAGCCTGCCATGCCACGAATCGCGGGAGATGCGCAGTTTCACGGCTTCATTTGAAGTAAGCTGAACGAAAGGCAAGCAACAAGTGGTTCCCAAACTGAAGGGTCGGCAGGGGGGGCGCAGGGTTTTTTTAAAGAACTTAGTCCGGCTTTACTGTTACTCTTGAAAGTTGTTAAAATGCATAAGGTGCAATTTCGAAATTGGGTAGTGCATCATCAGTTCCTCTTGTCATGTTAGTCATTGTATACCTTAGAGAGCTATTTATAACTTGTCAGAAGTGTCCAGATCAACTAGCCCATGCCAGCTAATGTTTTTTTATTTCATTTTTTTTTGCCTATTGATATTGTTGTAATTTTTTTGTCACTCGAATATGTCTAGACATCGCAAAATGTATAGAATTGCAAGAAAAGTAGCTTTAAAACTGCAAAATGTTATTTGCACCCCATGACAAAATGTGTAGAATGGCAGGAAATAAGCTTTAAACCTGCAAAATTCTCTCCACCAACAAGAGAGGTGTGAACAGTTTGTGTCATGAACAGTGCTTGTGCACATAGAAATAGGCATGGTGCATGTGCGCACACAGGGGGGTCACGGGATGTTCCCCAATGCTGGAAGGGGGGCCCTGAGTGAAAATGTTTGGGAACCCCTGCTGCAGAGAACTAACATTACATGATTGTCATTAATAGGGAATCAATGGAACTAGCTTTGCCCATTCAGCTAGAGTTAGCTATGCAGCATCTCTTTTAGTTGCCAACTAGCACAAATGTCATGTAACTAAGTATCTCAATAGTCTTTTCGTAACGCTAGACGATGCACACTACTCGACAGCTTCAGCCCAATCAGTGTTGTAAGATAGCGATACCACTTGATATAATTCACAGCTTACTTACCTCCAAAAACAATATAACTATCCATGATGTCGATGCTATCCATCTCGTCAGGCTGGCTGCAATCACTCACTAAAAAGCTACATAATTTAATGCAACTTCATATCCAAATTCGGGAAAATGCTAAATATTGATGGCAATGTTTTGTTTAGGTGGGGATTCCGTCTCTAGCGTTCTCCCTTCTCTCGCGCGCCTTAACTTCTCACAGGGAACAACTGAACTCTGACCAATCAGCGCGTCTTTGAATGTTGCTAGGTTTCTCGTGGGCGTGGTTTTGCATCAAGTTTGGCGTGGATAAAAAGGACTCCTCCCAGACAGTCCTATCAAAATTCTTGCTTGAGAAATAGTTGTTTGCTAAAAAGCTATTTTTGCCCATTCTATTGGAAATGTATTACAGTACTTCATGTATTAAGGTACTTAATTGTTACCCAGAAATTATTTGATATTGATATAAAAACGGCTGCATTGGGCCTTTAACAATGTAGATGTTTTTGTGAAGCTTGCATTCAATTGATTTAAGTTGAAATCATCAACCCTGATACTTTATTTGACAGTTAATTTTTATTTAACCTATTGAGATGGGAAAACATGTTTTTATGAAGTTGAACATGAGCTCTTTATGACACAATGTTAACATTTGGTGAAATCAAAGGTTTTGTTTTGACCAAGTTACACTTCTGAAAAGGGACCGAGTTGGTGGAACGACCCATATTCTGTACTGTATTTTATGTGTCACATAACCAGTAAAGTCAAGTCTTGATGATGATGTCCAGGCATGACAGAGTGCACTCTGGGACGAGACCTCTTTAATCCATAGCTCTGGCTGCTACTGCTCTGCTCTTAAAAATCCTTAACTACTCATTTCCAGTGAAACTATTCCTGTGATATGGACATAGTTAATGAAGACATTGTTTTTTCATACTCTTTTTTTTCCATAACGTGCTAGTTGCAGTATCAAACCCAAATGATGATGGTATAGCATCCACTAATAATATAATCCCATGGCTCTGGCCACGGCTATTATCTAACTGCTGCTGAGCTGTGTTGTCGTCTGTATTTACGCCCTGAGGACTGCTAAGTGCCAGGAAAGAGGGCTGTCAGCAAGGCTCGCCGGGAATGCTAGGTGGTGGGTGCTGCGTGAAGGCGCAGACCTGGGTTCAAATACTATTTGAAATTTCAATTACATTATCTGTGCTTGATTGAGCTTGCCTGGCCAATAGAATAGTCCAAAACCTGCAAACCCCGCCCATCTGACAACTCCAGACAGACTAGAGCAAGCGCTCAAAGTATTTGAAAGATGTCGAATAGTATTTAAACCCAGTCTGCTGGGTGCTGAGAGACGTGCCCTGTGTTGTCTCTCTCTTCCCACTGCCAGCAGGGGCCACAGGCAGCTGTTTCTTAGAAGTTACTTTTCACACCACCGGCTGGCCCATACTGACAAACAGATGTTGCACAGCGGAAAACCCGGAATAACAGCTAGTAGGGACAAATCCTTGCTTAAATCTGTCATTAAATGCTTAATGTAAGGCAACATAAGCAGTGGTGGAAAAAGTACCAAAATCCTGGCAACCTCACATAGGTCTTATTCCAGAATAAAGGGGAATATTAACTTGTGTAAATACATTGTATCTGGTGTGTAAGTACAGGTAGTAACATACAAATTGGTGTAATATAGAAAGAAAGAAAATACAGAAATTGTAAGGCATAAATGATGAGAACTCCATAATAAATCAAGTGTTTTACAGCAATAGGCTACTTTGTAGACATTATAGTTTATTCATTCATCCTTCTCTGTGCTTTTACTCAGTGGTGGAAAAAGTACTTAATAGTCATACTTGAGTAAAAGTAAAGATACCTTAATAGAAAATGACATTGGAGGCGGCTTATGGTAGAGAAATGAACATTCAATTCTCTGGCAACTGCTCTGGTTGACATTCCTGCGATAAGCATGCCAATTGCATGCTCCTTCAAAACTTGAGACATCTGTGGCATTGTGTTGTGTGACAAAACTGCACATTTTAGAGTGTCCTTTTATTGTCCCCAGCACAAGGTGCACCTGTGTAATGATCATGCTGTTTAATCAACTTCTTGATATGCCACACCTGTCAGGTGTGTTTTGCAAAAAAATGAAGAGAAAAAAGTTTTCTGTACATATGGAACATTTCTGGGATCTTTTATTTCAGCTCACGAAACATGGGATCAGCACTTTACATGTTGTGTTTATAAAGTATCAAAAAGAAATGTAATTGCTATAAATCATTTCTAATTCCTTACAGTTGAAGTCGGAAGTTTACATACACCTTAGCCAAATACATTTAAACTCAGTTTTTCACAATTCCTGACATTTAATCCTAGTATAAATTCCCTGTCTTAGGTCTGTTAGGATCACCACTTTATTTTAAGAATGTTAAATGTCAGAATAATAGTAGAGAGAATTATTTATTTAAGCTTTTATTTCTTTCATCACATTCCCAGTGGGTCAGAAGTTTACATACACTCAATTAGTATTTGGTAGCATTGCCATTAAATTGTTTAACTTGGGTCAAACATTTCGGGTAGCCTTCCACAAGCTTCCCACAATAAGTTGGGTGAATTTTGGCCCATTCCTCCTTACAGAGCTGGTGTAACTGAGTCAGGTTTGTAGGCCTCCTTGCTCGCACACGCTTTTTCAGTTCTGCCCACACATTTTCTATAGGATTGAGGTCAGGGCTTTGTGATGGCCACTCCAATACCTTGACTTTGTTGTCCTTAAGCCATTTTGCCACAACTTTGGAAGTATGCTTGGGGTCATTGTCCATTTGCAAGAGCCATTTGCGACAAAGCTTTAACTTCCTGACTGATGTCTTGAGATGTTGCTTCAATATATCCACATAATTTTCCTTCCTCATGATGCCATCTATTTTGTGAAGTGCACCAGTCCCTCCTGCAGCAAAGCACCCCCATAGCATGATGCTGCCAGCCCCCGTGCTTCACGGTTGGGATGGTGTTCTTCGGCTTGCAAGCGTCCCCTTTTCCCTTCAAACATAACAATGGTCATTATGGCCAAACAGTTCTATTTTTGTTTCATCAGACCAGAGGACATTTCTCCAAAAAGTACGATCTTTGTCCCCATGTGCAGTTGCAAACGGTAGTCTGGCTTTTTTATGGTGGTTTTGGAGCAGTGGCTTCTTCCTTGCTGAGCGGCCTTTCAGGTTAGGTCGATTTAGGACTCGTTTTACTGTGGATATAGATACTTTTGTGCCTGTTTCCTCCAGCATCTTCACAAGGTCCTTTGCTGTTGTTCTGGGATTGATTTGCACTTTTCGCACCAAAGTACGTTAATCTCTAGGAGACGGAACGCATCTCCTTCCTGAGCGGTATGACGGCTGTGTCAAGGCTGAGGTGTATGTGGTGTGGGAGTCAGGCGCAGGACACCGAAGCTTAGTCTAACAAAGTTTACTGTGAAACCACTAGGCAAAGATACAGTAAACGGCCTCAAAACAAAACAGAGGCGAGCAATACGCAAACTATGCGTATACACTAAACAATGAAACAGATACAAAAACACGCAGCACGACGGACAGGCGAAAAACAACACACAACCTAACCAATACAAAACAGGCAACTTATAGGACACGTAATCAGACACAAACGGACACAGGTGTAAAAGACAGACAAAAGCAATCAAACATAGAAACATTCAACGGTGGCAGCTAGTACTCCGGGGACGACGAACGCCGAAGCCTGCCCGAACCAGGAGGAGGAGCAGCCTCGGCAGAATCCGTGACAGTACCCCCCCCCCCGACGCGCGGCTCCAGCCGTGCGCCGACCCCGGCCTCGGGGACGCGGACCCGTGCGCGTGGGATGCCCACGGTGGAACTCAGTCAGGAGGGATGGATCTAGGATGTCCCTCCTAGGCACCCAGCACCGTTCCTCCGGACCGTACCCCTCCCACTCCACGAGATACTGGAGACCACTCATCCGGCGCCTCGAGTCCAAGATGGTCCGGACCCTGTACGCCGGGGCCCCCTCGATGTCCAAAGGGGGCGGAGGGGTCTCTCTTATCTCATTTTCTTGGAGTGGGCCAGCTACCACCGGCCTGAGAAGAGACACATGGAACGAGGGGTTAATATTCTTGTACTCAATAGGCAGTTGTAACCTGTAACACACCTCGTTCAATCTTCTCAGGACTTTAAAGGGCCCCACAAACCGCCGACCCAGCTTCCGGCAGGGCAGGCGGAGGGGCAGGTTTCGAGTCGAGAGCCAGACTCGATCTCCCGGTGCATATACCGGTCCCTCACTGCGGTGGCGATCGGCACTCGCCTTTTGTTGACGGATGGCCCGCTGCAGATGGACATGGGCAGCGTCCCACGTCTCCTCCGAGCGCCGAATCCACTCATCCACCGCAGGGGCCTCGATCTGGCTCTCGTGCCATGGTGCCAGGACCGGCTGATACCCTAAAACACACTGGAAAGGTGTTAAATTGGTGGAGGAGTGGCGGAGAGAGTTCTGGGCCATCTCTGCCCAGGGGATATACCTAGACCACTCCTCCGGCCGGCCCTGGCAATAGGACCTCAGAAACCTACCCACATCCTGGTTGACTCGTTCAACCTGCCCATTGCTCTCTGGGTGGTACCCGAGGTAAGGCTCACCGAGACCCCCAAGCGTTCCATGAACGCCCCCAGACTCTGGAGGTGAACTGGGGACCTCGGTCAGACACAATATCCTCGGGGACCCCATAGTGCCGGAACACGTGGGTAAATAGGGCCTCAGCGGTCTGTAGGGCAGTAGGGAGACCCGGCATTGGGAGGAGACGACAGGCCTTGGAAAACCGATCCACAACGACCAAAATGGTGGTATTCCCCTGGGAGGGGGTAGGTCGGTCACAAAATCCACCGAGAGGTGGGACCATGGTCGTTGTGGAACGGGCAGGGATGTAACTTTCCCCTGGGCAAATGTCTAGGCGCCTTACACTGGGCGCACACCGAGCAGGAGGAGACATAAACCCTCACATCCTTAGCTAACGTTGGCCACCAGTATTTCACGCTAAGGCAGTGCACTGTCCGGCCAATACCTGGATGTCCAGAGGAGGGTGATGTATGAGCCCAATAAATAAGGCGATCACGAACCTTCGAGCGGAACGTACGTCCGCCCCACCGGACACTCGGGGGGAGTAGGGTCGGTACGCAGTGCCCGCTCGATCTCCGCATCGACCTCCCACACCACCGGAGCTACCAGACAAGACTCCGGCAGTATGGGAGTAGGCTCAATGGACCTCTCCTCTGTGTCATACCGCCGGGACAGGGCGTCTGCCTTACCGTTCTGGGACCCTGGGATGTATGTGATCTTAAAAACAAACCGGGTCAGGAACATGTTCCACCTAGCCTGACGAGGGTTCAATCTCCTAGCTGCCCGGATGTACTCCAGGTTACGGTGATCAGTCAGAATGAGGAAAGGGTGTTGAGCCCCCTCAAGCCAATGCCTCCACACCTTTAGGGCCTGGACTACAGCTAACAGCTCCCTGTCCCCTACGTCATAATTACGCTCCGCCGAGCTGAGCTTCTTGGAATAGAACGCACAGGGGCGGAGCTTAGGTGGCGTGCCGGACCGTTGTGACAGGACTGCCCCAATACCGGCCTCGGGACGCGTCTACCTCTACTTGGAATGGTAAAGAGGGATCCGGATGCGCCAGCACCGGAGCCGAGGTGAACAGGTTCTTCAGTTTGACAAATGCCCTGTCCGCCTCAGCTGACCACTGCAAACGAACCGGACCCCCCTTTAGCAGGGACGTAATGGGAGCTGCAACCCGTCCAAAGCCCCCGGATAAACCTCCGGTAGTAATTAGCAAAACCCAAAAACTGCTGCACCTCTTTTACAGTGGTTGGAGTTTGCCAATTACGCACGGCCGACACACGGTCAACCTCTATCTTCACACCAGACGCGGACAACCGATAACCCAAAAAGGAGACTGACTCCTGGAAGAACAAGCATTTTTCTGCCTTGACATACAAGTCATGCTCCAACAGTCTCCTCAACACTCGGCGCACCAGGGCTACATGCTCGGCTCGTGTAGAAGAGTACACTAGGATGTCGTCGATGTATACTACCACACCCTGCCCATGCATGTCCCGGAAAATCTCGTCAACAAAGGATTGGAAGACTGAAGGAGCATTCATTAACCCGTATGGCATGACGAGATACTCGTAATGACCCGAGGTGGTGCTAAATGCTGTTTTCCATTCATCCCCCTCCCTAATGCGCACCAGATTGTAGCGCGCTCCTGAGATCCAACTTTGTGAAGAACCGCGCTCCGCGTAATGATTCTGTCATAGTCGCAATCAGTGGAAGAGGGTAACTGTACTTAACCGTGATCTGATTGAGACTACGGTAATCAATACACGGGCGCAAACCCCCGTCCTTCTTCTTCACAAAGAAGAAACTCGAGGAAACCGGGGAAGTGGAGGACCGTATGTATCCCTGTGCCAAGGACTCGGCTATGTAAGTCTCCATAGCCGCTGTCTCCTCTTGAGACAGGGGATACACACGGCTCTGCGGAAGTGCCGCTCCTGTTTGGAGATCTATCGCACAATCCCCCTGTCTATGAGGTGGTAGCCGTGTTGCCCTCGTTTTGCTGAACACCAGTGCTAAATCCTCATATTCAGGGGGAAGGCGCATTGCGGGCACTTGGTTCGGACTCTCTACCGAGGTCGCCCCTAAGGAAACCCCTAGACATCTCCCTACACACTGGGCAGACCACTCCATATAAGCCCTCTGTTGCCACGCAATGGTAGGATCATGGGCGCTTAACCAGGGAAGCCCCAGCACCACGGGATACGCAGGAGAGTCAATCAGATAAAACGGAATGATCTCCTCATGACCCCCCTGCGTCGTCATCTTAAGTGGTGCTGTGACTTCTCTGATCACCCCCGACCCCAATGGCCGGCTGTCTATGGCATGAACAGGAAAGGGGGCTTCTACCGGCCGAAGGGGGAATTCCTAACCGATAACAAAATGCACGATCAACAAAATTCCCAGCTGCGCCTGAATCTACTAGCGCCTTATGCTGGGAATGAGGTGCCACCTCTGGAAATCTCACAGGTATACACATGTGACCAACAGAGAGCTCTGGGTAAGTGGGGCGCCTACTCACCTGAAATGACTCCCCAGTGCATGACCTGTTGTCCCCTCTCCCAGGAGACCCTCCCCAGCACCTGGCCGCGGTGTGTCCTCCACGGCCACAGTTGGTGCAGGGGATGGCCCCCCTCGGGTTCTCTCTCCTCCTCTCTCTAGCGCCAGCACCTCCGAGCTCCATGGGAATCGGCTCGGAGGTGCTGGAGGGTGGAATGGACGACCCCCACTCGGGACGTCCGCGGGTAGCCAGCAGGGTGTCGAGACGGATGGAGATGTCCACCAACTGGTCGAAGGATAGGTTGGTGTCCCTGCAGGCCAGCTCACGACGAACGTCCTCTCGTAGGCTACACCGGTAATGGTCGATGAGGGCCCTCTCATTCCACCCCGCATCCGCCGCTAGAGTCCGGAACTCCAGGGCGAACTCCTGTGCGCTCCTCTTCCCCTGTCGGAGGTGGAACAGACGCTCCCCGCCGCCTTCCCCTCAGGTGGATGATCGAAGACAGCCCTGAAGCGGCGGGAGAACTCCGCGTAGGTGATGGTAGCGGCGTCTATTCCCCCTCCATTCGGCGTTGGCCCACTCCAACGCCTTGCCGGATAGACAGGAGATGAGGGCGGAGACGCTCTCGTATCCCGAGGGCGCTGGGTGTATGGTGGCCAGGTAGAGTTCCACCTGCAGGAGGAACCCCTGACACCCGGCTGCAGAACCATCATATGCCCTCGGGAGCGAGAGCCGAATGCCACTGGGTTCCGGTGCTGAGAGAGGAGGACTGGCCGTTGGTGATGGGATGGTGTGAGAAGGCGTGGGCACCTCTCCCGTAACCAACCGGCGCAGAGTGTTGGACACCTCGTTCATGGCGGCCCCAAGTTGCCGGATCATGATGTCTTGGTCGCTGATCCGATCCTCCAGCGACTTGGGTGCCGCCACTGCTCCTGCTGACTCCATACTGGTGTGTTGTTCTGTCAAGGCTGAGGTGTATGTGGTGTGGGAGTCAGGCGCAGGACACCGAAGCTTAGTCCAACAAAGTTCACTGTGAAACCACTAGGCAAAGATACAGTATACGGCCTCAAAACAAAACAGAGGCGAGCAATATGCAAACTATGCGTATACACTAAACAACGAAACAGATACAAAAACACGCAGCACGACGGACAGGCGAAAAACAATACACAACCTAACCAATACAAAACAGGCAACTTATAGGACACGTAATCAGACACAAACGGACACAGGTGTAAAAGACAGACAAAAGCAATCAAACATAGAAACATTCAACGGTGGCAGCTAGTACTCCGGGGACGACGAACGCCGAAGCCTGCCCGAACCAGGAGGAGGAGCAGCCTCGGCAGAATCCGTGACAGGTTGCGTGGTCCCATGGTGTTTATACTTGGGTACTATTGTTTGTACAGATGAACGCGGTACCTTCAGGCGTTTGGAAATTGCTCCCAAGGATGAACCAGACTTGTGGAGGTCTACAATTGTTTTTCTGAGGTCTTGGCTGATTTCTTTGGATTTTCCCATGATGTCAAGCAAAGAGGCACTGAGTTTGAAGGTAGGCCTTGAAATACATCCACAGGTACACCTCCAATTGACTCAAATGATGTCAATTAGCCTATCAGAAGCTTCTAAAGCCATGACATAATTTTCTGGAATTTTCCAAGCTGTTTAAAGGCACAGTCAACTTAGTGTATGTAAACTTCTGACCCACTGGAATTGTGATGCAGTGAATTATAAGTGAAATAATCTGTCTGTAAACAATTGTTGGACAAATTACTTGTGTCATGCACAAAGTAGATGTCCTAACCGACTTGCCAAAACTATAGTTTGTTAACAAGAAATTTGTGGAATGGTTGAAAAACAAGTTTTAATGACTCCAACCTAAGTGTATGTAAACTTCCGACTTCAAGTATATATTAAGCAAACCAGACGTCACGATTTTCTTGTTTTTTTAAATTTACGGATAAGGGGCACACTACAACACTCAGACATAATTGACAAATTAAGCATAGTGAGTTTGCCAGATCAGAGGCAGTAGGAATGACCACATGTTCTCTTGGTAAGTGTGTGAATTGGACAATTTTCCTGTTCTGGTAAGCATTCAAAATGTAACGAGTACTTATGGGACTAAAAAAGTACATATTTTCTTTAGGAATGTAGTGGAGTAAAAGTAAAAGTTGTAAAAACATTTAAGTAGTAAAGTACAGATACCCCAAAAAACTACTTAAGTAGTACTTCATAGTATTTTTATTTAGTTACTTTACACCACTGAATGTAAGGCAGCACATGTTGCTGTTGCAGATGTACATCAGACGTGTGTTATCGAGATGTGTGTGTTTTGGGTAACACAACATAATCATAGTCATTACATTTCTTTACAGGTAGTGTTATAAACATACATTGAGCGTACAAAACATTAAGAATATCTTCCTAATATTGAGTCAACAGCCTCAATTCGTCGGGCATGGACTTTACAAGGTCTCGAAAGCATTCCACAGGGATGCTGGCCCATGTTGACTCCAATGCTTCCCACAGTTGTATCAAGTTAGCTGGATGTCCTTTGGGTGGTGGACCATTCTTGATACACACGGGAAACTGTTTAGTGTGAAAAACCCAGCAGCGTTGCAGTTCTTGACACAAACTGGTGTGCCTGGCACCTACTACCATACCCGTTCAAAGGCACTTAAATATTTTGTCTTGCCTATTCACCCTCTGAATGGTACACACATACACAATCCATGTCTCAATTGTCTCAAGGCTTAATAATACTTCTTGAACCTGTTTCCTCCCCTTGATCTACACGGATTGAAGTGGATTTAACAGGTGACATCAATAACGGATCATAGCTTTCACCTGGATTCACCTGGTCAGTCTATGTCATTGAAAGAGCAGGTGTTCCTAATCAAATCAAATCAAATCACATTTTATTTGCCACATGCGCCGAATATAACAGGTGTAGATCTTATAGTGAAATGCTTACTTACAAGCCCTTAACCAACAATGCAGTTTTAAGAAAAGAAAAAAAGTGTTAAGTAAAAAAGAGATAAGTAAAAATTAAAAATAGCAAATAATTAAAGAGCAGCATTCAAATAAAATAACAGTAGGTAGGCTACATACAGGGGGTACCGGTACAGAGTCAATGTGCGGGACCACCGGTTAGTCGAGGTATTTGAGGTAATATGTACATGTGGGTAGAGTTAAAGTGACTATGCATAGATACTAAACAGAGTAGCAGCAGCGTAAAAGAGGGGGTGGGGTGGGGTGGATTGGGGGGGACAATGCAAATAGTCCGTGTAGCCATGATTAGCTGTTCAGGAGTCTTATGGCTTGGGGGTAGAAGCTGTTAAGAAGCCTTTTGGACCTAGACTTGGCGCTCCGGTACCGCTTGCCGTGCGGTAGCAGAGAGAACAGTCTATGACTAGGGTGGCTGTAGTCTTTGACAATTTTTAGGGCCTTCCTCTGACACCGCCTGGTACTGGGCCGTACGCATTACCCTCTGTAGTGCCTTGCGGTCGGAGGCCGAGCAGTTGCTATACTAGGTGGTGATGCAACCAGTCAGGATGCTCTCGATGGTGCAGCTGTATAATTTTTTGAGGATCTGAGGACCCATGCCAAATCTTTTCAGTCTCCTGAGGGGGAATAGGCTTTGTCGTGCCCTCTTCACGACTGTCTTGGTGTGTTTGGACCATGATAGTTTGTTGGTGATGTGGACACCAAGGAACTTGAAGCTCTCAACCTGTTTCACTACAGCCCCGTCAATGAGAATGGGGGCGTGCTCAGTCCTCTTTTTTTTCCTGTAGTCCACAATCATCTCCTTTGTCTTGATCACGTTGAGGGAGAGGTTGATATCCTGGCACCACACGGCCAGGTCTCTGACCCCCTCCCTATAGGCTGTCTCATCGTTGTCGGTGATCAGGCCTACCACTGTTGTGTCGTCGGCAAACTTAATAATGGTGTTGGAGTCGTGCCTGGCCATGCAGTCATGGGTGAACAGAGAGTACAGGAGGGGACTGAGCACGCACCCCTGAGGGGCCCCGGTGTTGAGGATCAGCATGGCAGATGTGTTGTTACCTACCCTTACCACCTGGGGGCGGCCCGTCAGGAAGTCCAGGATCCAGTTGCAGAGGGAGGTGTTTAGTCCCAGGGTCCTTAGCTTAGTGATGAGCTTTGAGGGCCCTATGGTGTTGAACGCTGAGCTGTAGTCAATGAATAGCATTCTCACGTAGGTGTTCCTCTTGTCCAGGTGGGAAAGGGCAGTGTGGAGTGCAATAGAGATTGCATCATCTGTGGATCTGTTGCGGTGGTATGCAAATTGGAGTGGGTCTAGGGTTTCTGGGATAATGGTGTTGATGTGAGCCATGACCAGCCTTTCAAAGCACTTCATGGCTACAGACGTGAGTGCTACGGGTCGGTAGTCATTTAGGCAGGTTATCTTAGTGTTCTTGGGCACAGGGACTATGGTGGTCTGCTTGAAACATGTTGGTATTACAGACTCAGTCAGGGACATGTTGAAAATGTCAGTGAAGACACTTGCCAGTTAATGTTTTGTACAGTGAGTGTATAGTGGACCAGGGAATTTCGGTGAATGGTATTATAAAGGAAAGACAGACACTCACACACACACACACACACACACACACACACACACACACACACACACACACACAGACACACACACACACACACACAGACACACACACACACACACACACACACACACACACACACACACACACACACACACACACACACACACACACACACACACACACACACACACACACACACACACACACACACACACACACACACACACAAGGCCATGGCCCCAGTCACTTAACAGAACCTGGACAGGCCTGAGATCAATGATGCATGGCAGTAAAATGGAGCCAGACCCAGAGAGAGGGGAAGAGAGGGGTGGGGGGGAGAGAGAGACAGTGGAGAGAGGAGAGATTGGTGATGAATGGTGAACAGTAGCAGAGAGGTAGACAGGAGACAAGGAGTCTGACTCTGTGATGATAAACATGTCAGTGGCTGTCTGTTGATAAAGCCAAGCAGAGTGAAAGGCAGAACAGGAGGGCTAACCCCAACCCACTGAGCCCAGCCAGGCCCTAACCGGCTAACATTAACCTGAGCGATAGCCTGATAGCCAGCCAGGACAGCAGTAGGCTAACAGGAGAGATGTGTATCTCTACATCTGTCCAGGTCCTGTCCTGCCTCAAGAGGCTTAAGTGGCCGGAGCAGGTCGAGTAGCAAACACATGGACTGGATTGGAGGCTTAGAGATAATACTGCCCTGGCCTGGGTGTGTCAATTTGTTGGTGAGTATGTTGTCTAGATGCTTAATGGTGTGTACTACTACCGTAATAAAGCTGTGTCAGGATTTGTAAGATTTCAGGGAAGGAGTTGTGATGTTGTGATGCCAACATCTTGTTTGGGAGTGGTTGGAATACAGATTAATGTCTGCATATCAATGTATAAACAAATTCAAACTTTTCACTTTAGGGACAATGTCACAATAAACTGTCAGTTTGACTGCTACTGTATTTTCCCAGACATTTTGAAAAGAGAATAGAACATTTAACACTGTGTTCTGAACTGAAGAGATACAATTTTGGTTTTGTGTTGTTTTCATGGTCTTCTCAGCATTCCAGATAGCGGGAGGATACAGCGGAATGCATGCGAAAAGAATGGTGACTCTCGAGCATAAAGGAGGCCCTTGGCAACGCTGCAGTTCTGACAGTTAGGGATCCAGTCTAATTTATACCCAGTGAAAGACTCTGTGTCATGGACATACATTTAGTTGCAGTGCACATTGAGAAAAGGGAAGGCCCATAAAATAAGCTGGGGGGAGAGACTGGGAACAATGGTCAGCCATCAGGACAAGAGCTCCAACAGCTGCAAAGCCCTCTATCCAACACACACGAACACACATTCCCTGACCAGGCTGGTCTGAATGGGGGCCAGCCAAGCAGATGTTCTGCTTTGCCATCTCAAAGAGGAAAGCGAGTGATCAGAAAAAGAAAATGTCCCCTTCTTTGTTCTTTCCCTGCTGTATCAGGGAGTTGTAGAAAAATCTTGCAGAGTAAATTGCAATGTGCTCTTACATGTACAAGGCACTTGGAACAGGCTAAGATGCTGTCACTACTTGGCAACACTGGTTGTTGCACAACTTTAATGTTACTAAGATACTAGCATTCTACTAGAGAATGTAAGGAATGTTGCTTTGCCATGTGACTTCACTGACAATGTTGTGCTTCAGGAAGTTAAACTAAACTGATATGTCCGTGTTTTATAGGTTAATCTATGACAGCCTTGAGTCGTTATCCTGTAATGTTGACGGTATAAAACAGATCTATTACACAGTAGAAACACTGTACTTCTCTCTTCACTATTTCAGATCATTTGAGTCATCCACTGCTCATTTCTGTGATTATTGTTCATAGTTGTTTAAGTAGCTTTCCTATTTTACTAGTGTAAACATGTAGCCTATATCAATCAATCAAATGTATTTATAAAGCCCTTTTTACATCAGCAGATGTCACGAAGTGCTTATGCAGAAACCCAGCCTAAAACCCCAAAGAGCAAGCAATGCAGATGTAGAAGCACGGTGGCTAGGAAAAACTCTCTAGAAAGGCAGGAACCTAGGAAGAAACATAGAGAAGAACCAGGCTCTGAGGGGTGGCCAGTCCTCTTCTGGCTGTGCCGGTGGAGATTATAAGAGTACATAGCCATTAAGGGTAGATAGTTCTTTAAGATGCTCAAACGTTCATAGATGACCAGCAGGGTCAAATAATAATCACAGTGGTTTTAGAGGGTGCAACAGGTCAGCACCTCAGGAGTAAATGTCACTTGGCTTTTCATAGCCGAGCATTCAGATGTCGAGACAGCAGGTGCGAGAGAGAGAGAGAGAGAGAGAGAGAGAGAGAGAGAGAGAGAGAGAGAGAGAGAGAGAGAGAGAGAGAGAACCAGTCAAACGTTTGGACACACCTACTCATTCAAGGGTTTTACATTGTAGAATAATAGTGAAGACATCAAAACTATGAAATAACACATATGGAATCATGTAGTAACCAAAAAAGTGTTAAACAAATCAAAATATGTTTTATATTTGAGATTCTTCAAAGTAGCCATCCTTTGCCTTGATGACAGCTTTGCACACTCTTGGCATTCTCTCAACCAGCTTCATGAGGAATGCATTTCAATTAACAGGTGTGCCTTGTTAATTTGTGGAATTTATTTCCTTCTTAATGCGTTTGAGCCAATCAGTTGTGTTGTGACAAGGTAGGGGTGGTATACAGAAGATAGCACTATTTGGTAAAAGACCAAGTCCATAGTATGGCAAGAACAGCTCAAATAAGCAAAGAGAAATGACAGTCCATCATTACTTTAAGACATGGTCAGTCAATCCGGAAAATTTCAAGAACTTTGAAAGTTTCTTCAAGTGCAATCGCAAAAACCATCAAGCGCTATGATGAAACTGGCTCTCATGAGGACCGCCACAGGAAAGGAAGACCCAGAGTTACCTCTGCTGCAGAGGATAAGTTCATTAGAGTTACCAGCCTCAGAAATTGCAGCCCAAATAAATGCTTCACAGAGTTCAAGTAACAGACACATCTCAACATCAACTGTTCAGAGGAGACTGCTTGAATCAGGCCTTCATGGTCGAATTGCAGCAAAGAAACCACTACTAAAGGACACCAATAATAAGAAGAGACTTGCTTGGGCCAAGAAGCTTGAGAAATGGACATTAGACCGGTGGAAATCTGTCTTTTGGTCTGATGAGTCTGTGTCTTTGTGAGACGCAGAGTAGGTGAACGGATGATCTCCGCATGTGTGGTTCCCACCGTGAAGCATGGAGGAGGAGGTGTGATGGTGTGGGGGTGCTTTGCTGGTGACACTGTTGGTGATTTATTTAGAATTCAAGGCACACTTAACCAGCATGGCTACCACAGCATTCTGCAGCGATACGCCATCCCATCTGGTTTGAGCTTAGTGGGACTATCATTTTTTTTTCAACCGGACACTGACCCAAAACACACCTCCAGGCTGTGTAAGGGCTATTTGACCAAGAAGGAGAGTGATGGAGTGCTGCATCAGATGACCTGGCCTCCACAATCACCCGACCTCAACCCAATTGAGATGGTTTGGGATGAGTTGGACCACAGAGTGAAGGAAAAGCAGCCAACAAGTGCTCAGCATATGTGAGAACTCCTTTAAGACTGTTGGAAAAGCATTCCTCATGAAGCTGGTTGAGAGAATGCCAAAAGTGTGCAAAGCTGTCATCAAGGCAAAGGGTGGCTACTTTGAAGAATCTCAAATATAACATATATTTTGATTTGTTTAACACTTTTTTGCTTACTACATTATTCCATATGTGTTATTTCATAGTTTTGATGTCTTCACTATTATTCTACAATGTAGAAAATAGTAAAAATAAAGAAAAACCCTTGAATGAGTAGGTGTGTCCAAACTTTTGACTGGTACTGTAAATTTATTTATATATATATTTCTAGATATTTCTTAAAATTCCTACCCCTTTACTCAGCAACAGTAATAACCTGAACCTGGCTATGGTAATATCCCATGGTCACATTTCCAGTCACATGGCTCCTGCTTTCCAAGTGGTTGTGCAATAAGCCATCTTTCACATACAAAAATGTTCACTTATGCCATGTGGCGTAAGTTATGCACAGTTGTTGGTGTGGTGGTCTGTATACAGAGTAAAATGACCTGTCTTTATCTCTCTCTCTCTCTCTCTCTCTCTCTAAATGACCTCTCTCTCTCTCTCTCTCTCTCTCTCTCTCTCTCTCTGACTCTCTCTCTCTCTCTCTCTCTCTCTCTCTCTCTCTCTCTCTCTCTCTCTCTCTCTCTCTCTCTCTTTCCCTCCTTCTCTCTCTCTCTCTCCCTCCCTCTCTTTCTCCCTCCTCTTGCTCTCCCTCTCTCTCTCCTCCCCCATCTCTCTCTGTCCCTCTGTCACTCTCTCTCTCTCCCCCCTCCCTCATCTCTTTGCCTGCCTGTAGGCTTTGACCTGTAAATAGCTGCCCAGACATGGTCTAATCTATCAGTGAGGCACGCACAGGCGACAGGTCTACATGGCTCCGGAGCAATAACAGATGCTTATCATAGTGTTTTACTTGGGGGTGCACTCAATCATTGCAGACATTGTACCCTGTTTTATTATCCTAAAGCAGGGTTCCCCAACTGACAGCCCGCAGACCGAATATGTGCTACGAGTGATTTTATTTGGCCTACCAAGTTTAAAAAAAAAGTTTTTATTGGTGAACAGAAAAAACTGTAAAAACACCAGCAAATCAGCTCCAAGTTATTTTAATTTTGGAAATCTGTTCCAAAGTATTCCCACGCATAATAGAGAGATATACACTGAGTGTACAAAACATTATGAACATCTGCTCTTTCCATGACATAGACTGACCAGGTGATTCCAGGTGAAAGCTATGATCCCTTATTGATGTCACTTGTTAAATCCACTTCAATCAGTGTAGATGAAGGGGAGGAGACAGGTTCAAGAGGGATTTTTAAGCCTTGAGACAATTGAGACATGGATTGTGTATGTGTGCCATTCAGAGGGTGAATGGGCAAGACAAAATATTTAAGTGCCTTTGAACGGTGTATGGTAGTAGGTGCCAGGCGCACCGGTTTGTGTCAAGAACTGCAACTGGTGGAATGGGCTGCAGGGAGAGGGGTCAGTCAAGATTCACTTCAGATAAATGGTCAACCTCAAGACTCCTACAAATCTGCCCCTTTTGCCTGTGGTCAAGTGGGTTTGGATGTCGTTTTTGGGTTTGGATGTCGTTTTTGACTGATGTTAATTAGCATGATGACAAATCCTCTTTAACATAGAAAGGAAAGAGAGAACCTGTTGTTATTCCTCTCTTACAGTCATACTGAGGAGAAGATGTTTCCTTAATGGTCCCATACACACCCACCATGATTATCCAGACTTTGTTCAGGACTACTAGTTGGGGTGCTGAGGGTGCTGCAGCCCCGCTGAAAAATCTGAATAGTTATGCACAGTTGTTGTTGTTGTGGTGGTCTGCATACAGAATACAATGACCTCTCTCTCTCTCTCTCTCCTGAAAAATCGGAATAAAAAAATATATTAATACAAATATATATTAGCAGACCAATATAGCTGTCTGTAGCACGGGCAAAAAATAAATTCATCATATTTATCTGTATGGACACTTGGTCCAACATGTTTCCCCCTGAGGCAGGCAGAAGAGGGATGTGTCTCTCTCTGCTGAAATGCTTCACAGCTATCTATCAGTGAAGGTGTTGATTTAAAGCCTGATCAGAGGCTATTTACTGCTCATGGTCCTGCACTTTCATTAAACATGTCAGGACTTGGATTTGAAGGCGAAAAAGGATTTTCACTTAGAAAGAAGGAATTCCTGGCAACCTCACATAGGTCTTATTCCAGAATAAAGGGGAATATTAACTTGTGTAAATACATTGTATCTGGTGTGTAAGTACAGGTAGTAACATACAAATTGGTGTAATATAGAAAGAAAATACAGAAATTGTAAGGCATAAATGATGAGAACTCCATAATAAATCAAGTGTTTTACAGTTGATTGATGCAGGCAAGCAATAGGCTACTTTGTAGACATTATAGTTTATTCATTCATCCTTCTCTGTGCTTTTACTTAGTGGTGGAAAAATTACTTAATAGTCATACTTGAGTAAAAGTAAAGATACCTTAATAGAAAATGATTCAAGTAAAAGTGAAAGTCACCCAATAAAATACTACTTGCGTAAAAGTCTAAAAGTATCTGGTTTTAAATGTATAGTGACGGAAAGTCTAAAAGTATCTGGTTTTAAATGTACAGTAATGGGAAAAGTATTCAATTGTCATACTTGAGTATAAATAAAAAGTAAAAGTAAATGCTATACATCAAATTCCTTATATTAAGGAAAAACCAGACAGGATTTGTTATTTATTTTTTGTTATTTACAGGCAGACAGGGGCACACTACAACACTCAGCCATCATTTACAAATGCAGTATTTGTGTTCAGTGAGTCTGACAGATCAGAGGCAGTAGGGATGACAACACCTTATATTGATAGGTGACCATATTGCTTTCCTGCCTGGGCATTCGAAATTTAACCAGTAGTCCTACTTTCAGGTGTCATGGAAAATGTAATGGAGTACAAAGGACATATTTTCTTTAGGAATGTAGTGGATTAAAAGTTCAAATTATCAGAAATATAAATATTAAAGTAAAGTACAGATACCCAAAAAAACTACTTAAGTTCAAAATATTTTTACTTAAGTACTTTACACCACTACTTTTACTATCATGCTCAACTCATTCAAACAAATCTTGAGCATCATGAAGACGTGCAGACTACAGAAGTCAGTAAGTTCACTTATGCCTCACTCCATATCTCTCGGGAAAACTTGCACTGACAAGTCAGTGAACATCAAGAAAAGATCTTGAGATTGACAAACATTTTGCTGATAAACATTTATCACAGTTTAAAATATTATAGCTATGAGTTGTTGTAGTTTGTGGACTGGCTTATTATTATTACTATTATTTAATATTATTATGTATTATTATTAGGTCTATTTTGACTCGACCTATATGGACTCAGCGGGGACTTATTAATGCGTTTATAGCTTCACTGGAATGTAACCAGTAATTTACTAATCTGTCACATGTTGCCTCTAAAATACAATTTCACATGTTGTGTCAGTGGCATACTAGGTTGCGTTAACACAGGCAGCCTAATTCTGATATTTTTCCCACTAATTGGTCTTTTGACCAATCACATCAGATCTTTTCACAGCACAGCTCTTTTTCAGAGCTGATCTGATTGGTCAAAATACCAAATAGTGAGAAAAAAATATCAGAATTTGTCTGCCTGTGTAAACACAGCCATATGTTGACAAATTCTTAACATATTGTCGTGAAGTTCTACAATGTAGCAAGCAGCTAAATATTATACTGCTTGCTTACGAGTTTGCGCAATGCGCCTATCACCCCCGCCAGAAAATATTCCAAATATTTGAACAGCAAGCGCAGAGAGGAAGGGGGGCCGGAGAGCGGAGAGGGAAGCGAGAGAGGCGTAGTTGAGCAAGTGAGCTAACAAGCTATAGCCAGCCAGTGAGGCCGAGGGGGACAGTTTAGAGGTGACAGCGGAGAATGGGGAGGACTCTGCACGCTCGGCGAGTTTTGTCCGCAGAAAGGGTGCTCAAACTCGGTCTCTACCAATCTGAGAGCGTGTGCTGAAACTGGAGAAACACCGGGTGGAAAGGAAGGAATGGCTGATCCTCTGCGGAGGAATTTACTAGCAAAACTTCGGGGGAAGAAATCTAAGAAAGGGACGCCGGCTGGTGGATACAGCGCTGCGACTAATGGGGGCAGAGAAGGTAAAGGAAAAGTTTCTCAAAACCCAGACGGTCAAACTCATCCAGTAGTAATGTTCGCAGAGTTGCATTGTCTGACAGACAACATCATGAGAGGTAACGAGAGTTATGTGAACGGGATTGTAGAAAACAAGGTTGGATTAGATCGGGAGCAGAGCACGGTAGGAGTTGTTGAGACGAGTGCGTTTCCCCAGCAGGACGAGGCTTCAGCTACCATGCACATAAACACTAGCCGGGGGCCGGGGGACAATCAGGGCAGCGGGTGCTCTGGGTTTAGGGGTCGAGTAAATGAGGAACTCTTGGGGGTCTCACTTCAAAGAGCAACTCAGTATGGGGGGAAAGATAGAGACGAGATGATCAGAATCCATAAACAAGGGCCCGGCTACTTCTCGGGACAAGTACAACAAGGACACATAGGGAGACCGAACGAACAGAGAAAACACTTTGTCCCCATTCCGCGACAGTATAGCGCAGGGGATTCAATAGGGTTTGGGAGCAGTAGTCCTAATAATCACATTATATACCACAGAAGGCCTGATGGGGTAGTTAAAGTGACAAATGGCCACTATCCTGCTTCAAAGAGTAATGAAACAAATGTCTACTTTGACAAAGACCTAAAGACTCGAGTAAGCCACGGGAAGGTAGACGACTCCTGCCATCAAACTGTGTACAACTACAAGGAAGACAACGGGCAGAGGTCTATAAATGATTTTAAAGGGAAGGTAAACGTGCATCCTGGCCACAACCAAATATTGAAAACAAATGTTACAACTAACGGGACGCAAATGTATCCGCCGGGTATCCCGTGTGCGCATCATCTGGACAGTAATTACACCGAGGAAAACATTGTGATTAGAAACATCGAGAGTTACGGGAGCTCGCCTGAATTTACAGGGGACAACATTAGGGTGACACATTTGCAGAGCCCGACAATTTTCCCCATTGAATTGGAGATATGCGACGTTAACGTGGCCTCCCATTTCATATGCGCCAGAGAAGGAACACTCAGACACTACTCTCTAGATAGCGAGGATGATGATTATTATGATAATGTAATTCTCCCCTTTTATGTATCGGAGTCATTAGGTCCAAATGATAGAAAAAGCTCTGATAAAGTAGAAGCTATAGAGTCGGGAAAAGATGTTCCAAAAGGACATGTCATTAGTGACAGTGTGCAGGAGACAGACAGACTACAGAGCCAGTTAAAAGAGGCATATTACCTTCTTATAAACACCATGCATGATATTAGTTTTGATGGTCAGGTCAGTGTCAACGGTTTTATAGATCAGGCGAGCTCCTCCAGTCACTCTCAGGACAGTGTGTGTTCGCGGTTGTCCATCAAGCATGTGGACAGTGACGCTTGGTCGTCAGGAGAGCACAGTGCCCAACAGGTGTCTGACACAGACTCCATCCTGTTGTGCCTGCTGAATGAAAACTGTGATCCGTGTCTCAAAAATAATTTCATTAGCAAGAGTCTCATGAACCTATCTGCTAGCAGGATTGGGCCTCACTTACTGCGTTCCACTAGTGACAGAGCTATCAAATACCCCAGTGGTGTGCACAATGCGCCCTGCATCCAGGCCCTCGGTTCCCAAAGCCCTGCTGTTGTTGGGGCCTGTGAGGATGGGGATGGAGCAAGTAGGCCACAGGCTGTTGGAGCCTCTGACCCGTTTGAGAAACAGGCCTGCTACGATGGTGGCACGAGCAGCGACGACCTGCTTCAAGACACCGGTGACGACTTCAAGTTGAACGAGAGTAGTGGCTCGGTCAACAGCCTCACCGGGTCATCTGACAACGCATACACCCAGCAGGGTGGTAAAAGCAAGCGAGATGGAGAGATGAGCGCATGGGACCGGGGAGGCTCTGCCAAGCCCCATGGTGTCACCGTCAACAAGATGCAGGAGTGGATGCACAAAGGCCGTCTGTTGTCTTCGGAGATGAAGCAGCGCATTGCAGGCTCCATGCCCCGAACCCATGGCACCCACGGTGGCCTGGATAGTGCACCATGGCCCAGCCAGGGCCAGGCCAGCTCAGTTCCAGGTGGATCTAAACCAGCAGCCCTGACGACCAGAGTTCACAGGGCCATACCCGCCGCTGTGGTCCCATGCCAGAGCCAGGCAGTGCATCAGTCAGGTAGGAAGGGAGGTGGTGGTGGTGGCCCCTTGGTGGAGCCACTCTCCGGTCCAGGGAATCTCCCCCCTGTCGTCGTCCTCCGTCCTCCTTCACCCATATTAAACTACTCCGTCTGGTCTGGTGATGGTCTCACTCTCTCCCCCTCTGGATGCAAAGCAAAGGGACGGAATGAATGAATGCCTGTCTGAACGGCCCCTTTGCTTTCCTAGTAGGATTCTCTAAAGTCTAACTGGTGGCGGGTTCTGGTTCTTCTTCTTCACACACTAATTTAGGTTCCATTTTAACACTGAGTAGCACGTTGGTTATAGAGGGCCACACTGTAGTAGTAACAATAACCACTAACTCACTCTGTAGACTCATGGTGTTGATAATGGTTGTGGTGGGTATGTATGAAAATGACTCTTGAACAATGAAATGTATAATGTGTATTAATGTTTGTTTGTTACCATAATTTGAGATGAAAACATCTGTATCATGAAACACAAATGGATATCCTGTTTTGATATTACCATGTTATAAAACCTCTCCTTTCATCTGCTGACCTTTTCCTTTTGTTCAGGTTGTCAGTTTTAGTTGGTCAGGTGACAACTCTTTCTTGTTGTTTCCCTCTGATATTTTCTCTGGTTGGTGCGGATGTGTGTGTATTTGTGTGTGTATGTGTGCGTGTCAGGTTGGTGTTCCATGGTATGTGTGTGACTGTGGTGGGCTGAGAGTCTTTTCCAGGGTAAATAGGGCGCTAGGCCACATGTACCAGGTGCTGTTGTCTGTGGTGCAGTGCTAGAAATAGAGTGTGATCTCTGGACTGCAGCGGAGAGGGAGAGAAATAGAGAGGGAGAGGGAGAAAGAGGGAGAGGGGGAGGGAGAGAAAGAGGGAGGGGGGAGAGAGAGAAAGAGGGGGAGTGAGAGAAAGAGGGAGAGGGGGGAGAGAGAGAGGGCAGAGAGGGAGAGGGGAGAGGGAAAGCGAGAGGGGGGAGGGAGAGAGGGTGCAAGGGAGAGAGGAGGGAGAGGGGAGACAGCTGTTGGCTCTGCCCAGGATGGTTTGGCTGCGAACTTTCTACTTTCTCTCTTTTTCTCTCTTCATGTCTCTGTCTCTCTCTCTCCCTCTCTCCAGCTCTCATGTCTCTGTTTCTCTCTCTCTCTCTCTCTCTCTCTCTCTCTCTCTCTCTCCAGCTCTCATGTCTCTGTTTCTCTCTCTCTCTCTCTCTCTCTCTCTCTCTCTCTCTCTCTCTCTCTCTCTCTCTCTCTCTCTCTCTCTCTCTCTCTCTCTCTCTCTCTCTCTCTCTCTCTCTCTCTCTCTCTCTCTGTCTCTCTCTCTTCCTCTCTCCAGCTCTCATGTCTCTGTCTCTGTCTCTCTCTCTCTCTCTCTTCAGCTCTCATGTCTCTGTCTCTCTCTCTTCCTCTCTCCAGCTCTCATGTCTCTGTTTCTCTCTCTCTCTCTCTCTCTCTCGCTCTCTCTCTCTCTCTCTCTCTCTCTCTCTCTCTCTCTTCTTCCTCTCTCCAGCTCTCATGTCTCTGTCTCTGTCTCTCTCTCTCTCTCTCTCTCTCCAGCTCTCATGTCTCTGTCTCGGTTTCTCTCTCTTCCTCTCTCCATCTCTCATGTCTCTGTCTCTGTTTCTCTCTCTTCCTCTCTCCATCTCTCATGTCTCTGTCTCTGTTTCTCTCTCTTCCTCTCTTGATCGCTCTCTATTTCCCTCTCTGTCGCTCTATTCATCTTTGTCTACTCTCTTCTTCTCTCATCATAGAAAAGTTCAGCCACATCTGCACTTTTCCACTGTTCAACCATACATGTTGAAGTCGACAAGCAGGAGAAGACAGGGGAAAGAGAGGAGAGTGAGACATAGAAGCCACTAGTTGTATGAAAAGGGATGTATAGAAAGATTAGCTCAGGGACCTAGAAAGAGAAAAGAAGGCTTCTCTCCCTGTAGGTTGTTTTATTCACTGTCATGTCCCCCCCTCCTTCCTTCATAAGTTCCATGGTAACTTGCATTTTAAAAGGACCTGGGAGTGAATCTTTAGAAAGACAATCCTGTTGTTTAACTTGTTTGCGCCATGTTACTTAATTCCTCAGTATGAATGAACAAAATGGGGAGCGATTAAGTATTTATTAAGGTCAGCCCTAGAGCGTATCTTACCGCTGTGGGCCCCTCTCTCTCTCTCTCTCTAGATCTCTCTCTTTCTCTCTCTCTCTAGATCTCTCTCCCTCTCTCTCTCTAGATCTCTCTCCCTCTCTCTAGATCTCTCTTTCGCTCTCTCTCTAGATCTCTCTCTCTCTCCCTTTCTCCTCTCTCTCTGCTCCACAAAGAGCCATTTAAAAAAAGTATTGCCATAACCTCTCAAAGCGTGACTAGAAACTTCAACTAGAAATGCTCCTTTTATAGGCGCTCTTTTCATTTCTGCAGGAGTTTATATGTGTCTTGGCTGACACGCTAAAAGGCATCCACATTTATCCCCCTCCTGGTTTTTAATTGGAAATTAGAACTCACTTTGAAGTCAGGAATATAATGCATTTGATTAGGAGTGTAAATTAGATTTGACGACAGTCATTTTAAAGTGTCTGTATGGCATCTTTGTACTTGTATAATTAGTGTGAAATCCCCCTGTAGATTCATCACCCACACTGTGCTATTCACAGTGATGTGTGTGTGACTGAGTGTCTTGGGAAGTAGGTTAAAATAGAGTAGTGAGATGATGTTAGTTGGCTCATCGTGTGTGTGTTTATGTGTGTGTGTGTGTATGTGTGCGCATGCATGCGTGTGTGAGGTGGGACCTCCACAATGCTGTTGATGGTTAAGAAAGATGGGGGAGATCTAGAATGGTCCGCTGGGATAAACACAGGCTGAGTTGTGTTGAGTTCAGTTTTCTCCAGGCGTCTACTACCGTGTGTGGTATGCAGGCAGTAGGTCACTTCTCAGTATCCAGGCATTTTGTTTTCGACAGTTCGGGGCTGAGGGGGCTCAAAGGAATGGGGCTAAATCAAACCTGCTGTAGACCAATAGCCGTGCCAGCCAGTAGGGGGAAAGACCCACCTGCGGGTCCCAGACTGCAGTTTGAACTTTGAAGATTTGATTTTCTATTTTTCTCAGTACCTGTTATGGCTCAGTCTGATCCCCTTATTGGAAGTCACACATCTAAATTGGGTTTATCTGTAATATTTGTCACATTATATAATTTATAAGGCGTAAAGGCTTCATAAACCCTTTATAAGCCTGATATATGCTTCACAAATCATTTATATGCAAATGTCATATTTTACACAGGTGATATATCCAGTCTTAAAGGGACATTTAAAAAAATGTCAACTTCATATTCATCAAGTCCAGCACCACCCCAACATCAACATACTGTGAAAATGGCACATTTCTATGTTTAATAAAAAAAGATAGAGGAACATAGGTGTTTCCAATGACATCATCAACCAATTAGGAGACAATTAGTAGGCAATGCCTCCTCATAATTGGTTAAAATCACACAATGCACAATGATGATGTCATTGGAAACACTTATCTTCCTCTATCTTTTTTACTACAAAACATATAAACGTGCCATTTCACATATGTTGATGTTGGGGTGGTGATGTAGATGCTGAATATAAAGTTGATCATTTGTGAAATTTCCCTTTAAGAACTGATGGTTTCCAAAATTGTGGGATAACCCTTTTGCTTTAACATATAACCCAGGGTAAAGTGATCTCCCCTGCTCTTGTTAATGTATTAAAGTGGCTACAATATCAAATAGGCAGGAAATATTTAATCTGATCCTCTTTGCCAGCTTCCCTCCACTGTTAAGTAGTGTTAAGACTGTGTTGCTCTCTGTGTCTGCATCACGCCAAGTCTTGTTACTGAGCTGTGCTGTTTTCTCTCATAAACACACATAGCACCAGTTCCAGATTACCAGGTACAATGCTTCCTCTTGTCTGCTGTTTGTAATGCTAAAGACAGATCAGATGATGAATGAGATAAAGGAGGCAGAGCCAGACGTCTTTATGTAGAGGGTGACTCAAATACTAATCATAATACCATGTACTCTCCGAGTCTTTCTGAGGACTCTGACAAGTCAAGCACTAGCATCTTCGTTTTCATGTGATGGCTCAGGCAGGAAGTTCTATGTCTGTTTTTTGATGTGTTTTTGTAGTTTAAGATTCCAAAGAAAAGGAGATAGCGGTATGAATGAATAGGAACAATGGTAAGGTTGACTTCTTCTAGTTTTTTTCTCTTGGCATTCTATGTGAACGGGAGACTGACACCGTTTCCAATTCTCATCCCTGCAACAGGGAGGCAGGGAAGAGGACTGACACACACACACACACACACACACACACACACACTGCATTATTTGCCCAGGCCATCTGTTACCCCTAAGGTCTTGGTTGTTCATTGGGCAGGCAGGCCACTCTCTGAGACACAGGCCTCAGTCTGCATGACTTTGAATTGGCCTGTGTGTGCGTGTGGTGACCACTGAGGACACTAGTGGTGAAGGTCAATGGACTCTCATGCCAACTAGAAGCCAAGGGCGAAGGAAGGCTCAGGTCTTGGCAAGCTGTGTCAATCAGCGCCGAGTGCACAAACGTTATCTCAGGGTCGGGGTAGGGCACACACACACACAGTGCACACACGCAACATGCTCACACTAACACTGCATTCTCACAGATTAGGTTTATAAGGGCAAAGTCATACGTCTATATCAAGGAAGTGTTGATCCAGTTTGAGTGTTTTTCACCACTGCTTTAGTTCTCACACAGTTTACTAGGGATTAACATGGGTAAAATAAAATGACAAGACCCGATAAATTACAACATTTTTACTACTCAAAATACACAACATGCCAGCAGCAGATTAGCAAATAAACACTAGAAAGCGACCGATATGGATTTTTTAGGACTGATGCCGATTTTGTGGGGTCAAGGAGGCCGATGGCCGATTATACATAACAACATAATGGCAATAATATTATTTGAATGGTAAATCTCTTGATAAACTGGGTAAATTAAGATGGCATAGGCCTACTCACAATACAGGTGAATGCATATTCAATAGAAGTGTGTGCATGCATTGAGTCATTGAGCTTGTTTTGGCTGATCAGTGGAGTCTATGGTGCTACAGATGTAAACAATCTGTTTGCCTTCCATTTGGGACTTATATTATCCTACTGATCAACAACATTTGCATAGAAGAATCACTCCCACGTCAGGCCTGTATGGTATCATATAGGCACTGCTGTTAGTTGGAGGATATAGAAGAACATCTATGGGTCCAAAGTAACTTCATGATTTGATTTGTGATCATGATGTGTGATCACGGATGCTTATGAAACTAGTATTTTAGTCATTATCCGTGACTGGGAAAAATTATTATTTTTCAGCTGTCAGGACGCATCTCTTAACAACTCAGCTGCCAGGACGAAATTCTAAACATTTCAATTGGCTAGTTCAGCTATCTGTCAGAAATTGCAGGTTGTAAGTTGATCCTACTGCTACGATAGGATAGAGCGAAGCTGTAACTCCGCTCCCTTTCACATCTCCTCACATCTCTCTCAGCGAATTTTCAGACCCCTCTAGTGACAAATTTTTTAAAAAGCGACTAGCGACAAATCTAGCGACTTTTTCTGGTGTTATTGGAGACTCTGACGTGAAAGCACGTATCGTTCTTACTCTTCTCAACGAGCAGCGGGTGCTGCCATGGGCCCCACCCGGGCCCCACCCCCCTCCCGTCCCAAAGCACTCACAGGCGGCCCAGTCCTCGCGCTGCAGTCAGAGCAGGAGATGTTCACCCCTCCGCGTCCAGACTGCAAATGAATCGCGCATGCGAGAAGCCGCCACTGACTGATCCCGCCCTGGCTTACATTCAGGGTGGGATGTAAATGTGGGGTGTTTTTTACTCACTTTTTGTCTCTCCACAACGTTATTCCTCTCCTACAGCGTCCATCACAATTACATGCACATGGCCAATTATGCAAATTAGGTGATGACATCATTTAGCGACTTTTAGGACAGCCAATAGCTACTTTCCTTACTGAGGAGTTGGCAACTCTGCTCTCCATCGCTCATATCACTTGCTGCTGTTTACTGCTACTATGAGAACTAGTTCAATAGCGATGACATTTTCTTACCAAGCCATAAATGTGCATAATATCTAACAAGGAGAGCGAGGGTAGGAAAAAAGATGATACGACGACACACGTTCTGTCTGAATGACTCAAATCTGCCCATAGTTTGAGAAGTGAGAACGTACACACGCGCGCTGATCTACAGCTTTCTTGGTCTATAAGCATGCAGGAAGATTCTTAGGTAACTAAACCTATTGCCAATCTTGATTTAGGCATTTTAAAACACTTCCTTCTTTCTCTATTATGACAATCATCTAATCCGACTATCAACTGTCAATTTACGGATACGATTGCGGTTGGTCAGATCAGCACACCAGTAAATAGCTAACGTTACACTGCAAGTCAGATGGCTTGTTGCCGAAAATGGTGCATGTTCAGAATTATAACCAGCTAACGTTAGCTAGCTACGTGGCTATTAGCTCCTATCTGATATCTTAGCACCATGTTTATCTAGCCAGCTAGCAAGCATAGTAGCTAATATAGCTAGCTAGCTAACGCCACAGATGAAAGGGTTAGTTATCGTAATCTTTGCCAACAGGTCACATAGCTATCTGCTTAGCTAGCGAGCAATCTAGCTTATTGCATGCATGTCCGGGCACGTCGACACAAGCCTTATTATTAGTGAATGAACTAAACTAATATTTGCAACAGGAGTTTGATTTTGGTCACTGTGTCAATTCATCCATTTCTCAATACTGCAACTTTCTGTTTGAGAATGTTCTAGCTTGCTGCTTGCTGCTGCTGATCTTCCCAGCTAGACATTCCTAGGCATTGTGCAGTGCTCGTGGCTCAGGCGGTAAGTGGCGGCTGGCCTATCAGCAGTTTTGCTATGTAGAGGGACTATCGGCTAAGCCGATAGAAAAGGACCGATAGCCAATAGACTAGAAAAGGCCAATATCGGCCCGAGAATGTGTGATCGACAAATGGAATAAGAGTAGATATGGATATTTTTAAAACAGGTTAAGATACCTTGATATTTAAACTGATCTGCTATATGTATAATCATTAACCTGATTTTGCCAAATATAGGAGATATTCTGTCATTCTTTGAAGGAAGTTATTTAGCAAGCTTAGCAACTTTGGTCATTTGACTTTTGTTACTGCCGTTACAAAGTGTGTATGATTCGACAACGCTATACTCGGGGGGCGCTCTGTGTCGAGATAGCCTACTGCTGAAATGCGCTAAATTGAGGAACATAACGCTCAGAATTTATTAACGCAATTCACAACAATGTCATTGTCGATCAAAGATAGTTACTCTATCATTACTAAATATCAGTTCTATATCGTGGAGCTCCGCCCCATAGGGGAGCTCTGCTCCTATTGGTTTACCCCGCTGCCTAGGCAGCGAACAGCCTGAGAGTACAATAGGGACACCTGTACTCCAACGAGAGGTGTCCCTATAAGAGGGGACGCTTCCCCTCAATCAGCCTCCCATTATCTTCAGCGACTGGACTGGACTGAAGAAGCCGATAAGAAGACGAAGACTCAGGACAAAGAAAACGCAGTCGATTTTCCAGATAATCGACGTCGTCCTAAAATGACACACCAGGAGATTTTCCACCCCCAAAAGCTATTTTCAGAGCTCAATGTTGCTGTTCCTCTATGGCGGCTGCTGACCCCCACGACTTATGTTTTGTGTGTCTAGGGTCTCAGCATGCCAGGGACGGCCTCATAGATCCCCCACTATGCGCCAGCTGCGCCCTCCTTGAATTGAAAGAGAGGAAGCAGCGGTGGGCATTTTTCAGGGGGGATATTCCTCTTGAGGATGTGCTATCAGTGTTAGCCTCAGCTTCTGAGGCATCATCTGAGGGCTCTGACTCAGGGGATGACATGGATATTGGGGAAGAAATGTATATTCCAGCGGAAAAATCCATTCCTCTGACCCATGATTTTAAGACCCCATTTCCATTGGAAAGGGCAAGATTTTTTTCATCCCTGGGCGATGATGATGCGGGCTCTGAGAATTCAGCAGCCACATCATATGCCACAGCCTCTCTGCGCTCGGACTTTCCAGGGCTCATCGAGAGGGCTGCCGAGCGCCTGCAGATTAAGCTGCTCCCATTCCCTCCAACCCGGAAATGGATATGATGGAGGGAGGTCTTTATTCCAGGCCCAGGAGGGCGGTGGAGCCTATGGCACCGACCATGCCCTCGCTTGGTAAGTATGTGGAGGGCTCATGGGAGGCACCTTTAGCGGCGCGTTCGCCGGCTAAGGCGTACCTCCCATTCACCAGAGTGGAAGGCAGATAGCAGGGCTTTTCAAGGCGAATCCCCAGGCTCGAGACCGCCCTGGCTGCGTATCTCGTGCCGGGTTCGAGTCCCTGGCCCTCGTCCATGAAAGCCGTTCTACCCCCACAGAAGGACCGACTCACAGCACAGCTGGTTGAGAAGTCCTTCGTGTTAGGAGCCCAGGCCGTAGTAGCGGCAAATAATATTGTCCTCCTAGCAGCCTCTCTGTCCCGTCTAACAACGGGAAGTCTGAGCTCACTGGGGAGGAAGTGGAAGAGGCGTCCAGAATTTCTGGCGCTATTCTCCACTTAACGCAGGCATCAGCTGTGTGTGCGGGGAGGTCCATGGCCACTTCGGTGGTGGTGGAACGACACCTTTGGCTGTCTATGACAGCCATGAAAGAGACAGACAGAGCTGCGTTACTGAACGCCCCCATCTCTGACGACGGCCTGTTTGGGGTCACCGTCAAGGATGCGACGGAGCGTTTTATGAGGCTTGACGAGGAGAGGAAGCAGCTGGCCAGACACCTGCCACTGGCAGGAAGACTCGGCCCTGCACCGAAACGACCGTCAAGCTCCACCGCCTCAAGTAGACAGGGGTCTACAGCGAGGCGTCGTGCCCGGCGCCATGCAGCGACTTCCGGCAGCAGAGAAGTGGGCCCCGCCCCTCCTGCGGAGCCAGAGGTCCCAACTATGCCATTGACAAGAGAGGTCGTCAGAGCGTCTTCTTGGAAGCACCCGAGGGGTGACCAGAAGAGACGGCGCCAATGACATGGCGAAGGGGCGAGAATGGGAGACTGCGCAGTGGCTGGTCCGACTGTGCCCACTATTCCCCCCCCACCCTTCTGTTGAGGGTATGGAGGGAACTGTTGATGTTTTGAATAAAGAGTTGGCTCCAATTGACTTTGTCACAAGAGAGACCCTTTTCCATAATACATCCGAGAACGTTCAGACTCCTTCACTCTCTCTCTCTCTCTCACCACTCTGAGTGTAGCTCAGCCCACCAAGGGTGCGTAGCCGCCTTGTTTTACCTCATAAAGACCTCACATTACAGACTTCTAGGAGTGCTGTAGTGAAGGTCTCACATAGCAGACTGAAGTCACAGCCAGGTAATGGAATGATGATGCAATCGCTATTTGGGGACGGCTCTCTATCTCAGGCTAACGCCTCAGTCAGTGCAGTTCAGACCCGTGTTGTGTTCACAGAGGGCCGGGATATCGAGGTTACGAGTTTAACCAACGTATCGGCGTCCCCGTTTCTCTCAGAACGCGCTAATGTTTCCTCTCCCTTTCTTGGGAGGCCCGCCTTGGGCTGTTCCACCACTTCAGTGCTGGGGAACAGCGGCGGCGAGGGCCGTAGAGGAATACAGGTCCTTCCTACTGAATGTACCACAGCTTCGCGCTCTTCCGCTTTCTCTGCATTGCTGGGAGTGGCGACGAAGCTGTACCCTCTCCCTCTGGTTAGACCAGACGTTGCAGAAGGGTTATGCCATCCAATTCCATCGAACCCCTCCCCCATTCAGGGGGGTGGTGGAGACGGTGATGAAAACGCCTGAAAAAGTTGCCGCTCTCGTTGCAGAGATTACGGAACTTTTGGCGAAGGAGGCGGTCACAGTAGTTCCCTGGGAGCAAAGGAACAAAGGGCTATATTCACCCTATTTCCTGGTGCCGAAAAAGACAGGGGGAATGAGGCCGATATTGGATTTACGCATTCTCAACGAGAGTGTAGCCAAACGGCCCTTCCGAATGCTAATGACAAAATGTCTACTGGAAGGTGTCCAGAAGAGAGACTTTTGTACGAGCATAAACCTAAAGGACGCGTACTTTCATTTGCCGGTGCAGCCGCGTCACAGGAAGTTTCTGCGGTTCGCCTTTCAAGGGGTGGCGTACGAGTTCACGAGGATGCCATTCGGGTATGCCCTGGCACCTCGCACGTTTTTCAAATGTGTGGAGGCAGCATTGGAACCGTTGCGTCGTCAGGGAATAAGGCCACTAGCCTACCTAGACGACCTACTGGTTCTCGCCCCGTCAGCAGAGCTGGCGTTCACTCACACGACACAGACAGTGATTCATCTCACGCATCTGGGGTTCGCTGTGAATTGGAAAAAGAGAGCACCCTGGCCCAGTCATCAGATTGTCTATCTGGGGATACAGATAGACACTGTGACGATGAGTTTCGGACCCTCGAAGGGTTGCTATGTTGCTAGCCCTACGACGGTTTCGTCTGAATCACACGGTAACGGCGCTTTCGGTCATGTCACTCTTGGGTCTCATGTCGTCGGCCCATTTCGTGGTTCCGCTGGGACTCCTGCGCATGTGCAGGATACAGCAATGGTTCACCCAACTGCGGCTAGACCCAGTGCGTCATCGTCATCGGTTGGTGGTGGTTCCCCTCTCGCTCAGTGCAGATCTGAACTATTGGAGAGACCCGCGTGTTCTCACGCACGGAGTCCCAATAGGCAAAGTGTCCTCCTACATTCCAGTGTTTACAGATGCCTCTCTGACTGGATTGGGAGGGACATGTCAGACCCAAGCGATAGGAGGTGTGTGGCCTCTTTCGAGTCGTCACATCAACCTCTTAGAGTTGGAAACGGTTCTACTGGTTCTGACCCACTTCGCGTCTACCCTTCGGGGTCGCGATGTGCTGGTCTGGTCAGACAACCGAACCACAGTAGCTCACATCAATCGCCAGGGAGGAGTCAGGTCTCCTGCACTCCGCCGGGCAGCAGAGGAATTGTGGCTGTGGGCTCACGAGCACCTTCGCTCATTGAGAGCAGCACACATTCCAGGCTACTTGAGCGTAGGGGCAGACATCATGTCTTGAGGGGGTCCTCGAGACGACAAGTGGCGTCTGCACCCGAACATCGTTCTCCAGATTTGGGAACGGTTCGGGAAAGCCGAGGTGGATCTATTCGCATCACGCGTGGATGTGCATTGCCCTCTTTGGTTCTCTCTTCGAGCTCAGGACGAACCGCCACTGGGGAGGGACGCATTTGCGCATAGACCGTGGCCGAGAGTTCTCCTGTATGCTTTCCCACCGCTGTCATGCATTCTCCCACTGTTAGCCAGGGTGAGATCAGGCGGGCTGTCAATCATATTGGTGGCTCCTGATCGCCCAGGGGCTCCATGGTTCACGGAGATGATTCAGATGTTGATTGCGCCAACTTGGCCAATTCCACATCAACGGGACGCGTTGTTTCAGGCGGGAGGTGCGATAGGGCAATTGCCCATAATCGGCCAACCACTGAAGGCTTGGCTCCTGAGAAGGACAGGTTAGAGCGCCGTGGGTTATCTGATTCTGTAATCAGGACCATACAGGGTTCACGTGCCAGTTCCACTTCCAGGGTGTATGCCAGCAAATGGAATGTGTTTTCACAGTGGTGTGCCACAGAAAATGTGGACCCTGTGTGCTGTCAGGTTGAGAGTGTTCTCTCGTTCCTACAGTCTTTATTTGATAAGCAACGATCGCCCGCCACCATTAAGGTGTTTGCAGCGGCGATTTCGGCTTGTCATGAGGGGTTTGGCAGAGACACTGTCTTCAGCCACCCTCTGGTGAAACGTTTCCTTTTAGGAACACAACGGCTTAGGCCAACGCCTAGAGCCACGCTTCCTCAGTGGGATTTGGCTCTGGTACTCGAAGCGCTCTGTGAGTTGCCGTTCAAACCATTGAATCAAATTCCCCTCAAGATGCTGTCTTTGAAGACGGCACTGTTGTTCGCTTTGACTACTGCTAAGCGTGTCAGTGATTTGTGTGCTCTTTCGATGAGACCTGACTGCCTTGCCATTAATGGCGATTTGAGCAGAGTGGTGTTACGTCCTAACCCGGCATTTATGCCGAAGGTTATGAAGAGCTCATATAGATCACAGACCGTGGAGCTGTGGGCTTTTTCTTCCCCTCCCCATGGGGAGAGGAGAGAGGAAAGGCTCCATCGCCTGTGCCCAGTGCGCGCTTTGGCGTGTTACGTTGAGCTCAGAGCAGCGATTAGGTCATCACCTCAGCTGTTTGTGTGTCACGGTGCGGCTGCACTAGGTAGACCACTTTCAAAACAGCGTCTGTCTCATTGGCTTTGCGAAAGCATTGAGACAGCTTATGAGGCAGCGGGGCGACAATTGCCTCAGGGTATAAGAGCTCACTCCACTCGTGGAGTAGTGGCTTTTACTGCCCTTTTCAGAGGAACAGGGGAAGAGGATATTTGTACAGCGGCGTCGTGGTCGTCACCATCTCCATTTATCCGTTTCTATCTCTTGGACATGTCTTCTAACTCTTTGGCTCGGTCTGTACTCAGCGTAGCTGATGGGAGGCCTTGAGCTAGGAGAAAGGAATGCAGGACTAAAGGGGTAGGTCTCTTTCAGGTCCGCTCCTTTTAGAGGAAGACATATATGACATGACTCCTGACTGACATGTTCAGTACAGTAGAGGGAATGTTATTAATCTGCCCACCAGTGTTACTGGGTTGGGGCGGAATGATGAGGGAAATAGTTTTTGTAACTTTGTTACATTACTATTGGACCGGTCATAAAATATTGGCGGAATTGTGACGTCATCTATCTGCTGGTTCAGATTAGTATGACTCATATTCTGGTTATCTGCCCACTAGACATTGGCAATGCCATTGGACTAGGTGGGGCGGATTTGTACCGAGGACACAGTATATTGTGACACAGTGTGTTACAGTACAGTGGGACTTGGTCGCAGCCATTGTTAGGCCCGACCTTTTCATTTAGGTGGGAAGTGTTGGGCTCGACAGGGAGTACATTTTGGAGCGTTGCGCTCCGCCTTAAACCAATAGGAGCAGAGCTCCCCTATGGGGCGGAGCTCCACGATATCGAACGATAGTTACCGGAGTTGTAACTCCAGTTCTATGAGTGGAGCCTAGCCCCATAGGACTTAAGGCCCTGCCGACCCTCTCTAGTCTCGCTGAAGATAATTTCTCGGGAGGCTGATTGAGGGGAAGCGTCCCCTCTTATAGGGACACCTGTACTCCTATTGGCTGTAGGTGTGTGCATAATTTTGTCTCAGGCTGTTCGCTGCCTAGGCAGCGGGGTAAACTAATAGGAGCAGAGCTCCCCTATGGGGCTCCGCTCCACTCATAGAACTGGAGTTACAACTCCGGTAACTATCGTTTAATTTGCTCTGAAATCTTTACATAGTGGCGCAGCCAAGCCGACAAGGTGGTGCAGCGCCCCTCTTATTTGGGGAGAACCCTGGCATAGTGACCATACAGTACCTTGGTTTTAAACACTTTAAATGGACACTTCAGATTTTTGCGGTATTTCCCGGGACTGTGGATACATTTGAATTATTCCCGGTATTGAAACTTGGGCGATTTTCAGAAAAATAGAGTTGATGGATGATAGGAGTAACTTTTTGTATGTCACTGGTGTTCTAGAACCTGCACAAGTTATTTTTCAGTTGGTTCTTTCCACTGCTGAGGCTCCATGGCAAAGGTTGAGTCCTACATCAAGAGTATTTTTTGTTTTCAATGCATTGATATAAATGGCATATGCGTTTACAGTTTGAGTGTGATGGTAGAGAGATAGTAGGAAAGGGAAGGAGGAGTGTTGGAGGAAGGCGGTGCCGTGCCATGCATGTGAAGGTGTAGGAGGTGTAGAAGAGAGAACTGTAAATCTAGAGGAGCTGTGGTCTGGAATGTTCTATGTGTTGGAACACGCTCCCTCTGTTATGAAAGACCCCTTAAAGGAGACAGCTCTGCAGTGACCAGCTCAACTCACGCTAGGCTATACGACAGCAGCCTCTAATTCAACTTGAGCTAAGGCTAGCACTAACGCTAACATGCCATCCCCATGCTAAGAACCTATTCTCATTGACGAAAGTTTAAGCAGAGGCACTGCGACAAGATTTGAATTTACATAATATGTACATAAACTTTTTCAATTTACATTACATCCATGCCTTCCTTACCATTCGTTATGGCTAGCAACGTGATATTCTTGCTCTGCAGCTGGAACTTACCGTGAACATCACAGTAGCCACTAGCCATGCAAACTATTCAACAATGCAAGCTAACGGTAGGTAGCAAGATAAACAAAATTATTTCTGCATTCTCCTTAGCTACATCATAATAGCTGCATTAGCTAGTTAGCCGAATGCTGATGTTAGCTAACGTTAGCTGAACCATAGCTAGATAGCTCTTAGGCGTACATTACAACTTCAGCGTATTAAAGTTAGCTTAGAACAGTGATATTCAAAGTCGGGGTCGTGACCCCTAGTGGGGTCGCGGGGGAACTGCAGTGGGGTCTGCAAAAAATGTTTTCCAAAAAATTAAGACTACAGATTATTGTATGGGATAATATACAAACATTTTTGAGAATTATAATTTGAAACATACAGTTTTAATGAGTGAATGTATTTATGCATGTTTTTATTTTGATAAGAGATGAAACTGCAATGGATTGAAGGCTATTTGTTGATGTAAAAATCTAAATGTACCGATTTTAAGGTTGTGTCATTAGATTTGGGGTGGGGTCACGAGAAATTAGTGGGGGAAAAATTAGGTCTCCAGAAATTATGTCTGAAAAAATGGGGTCCCCACTGAAAAAGTTTGAATACCACTTTCTTAGAACAAACCAGGCTTAATTTAATCAATGTCATGGAAGTCATTATATGAGGTAAAAAGCAAATTGCGACTGAAAACATTGATAATTCTCTGGGGAGTAAATCAGCTTCTTGCTTGCAAAGCTAGCTAGATCATATCTTGCCTGGACGATGGTTTCCCACTGTCCAGTCGAGATTCCCAATTATTTCTCTCACTAGTGAGATAAGAAATTAAGCTACGGCAACATTTTCAGATTGGAACAGGCTGTTACTGATGTTTCAGGTGAAAGCTCAATAAAACAAGTCACAAATATAATGAAAATGTCTATACATTTTAGCTGTTTCAGAAACATTGCTCTGCTATTACTATTTTTACTGTAGGAGTGTTGGGCTCAACAAGACAATTCTGTTGACACAGCCGTGTTTGGAGGGGGGCAACTGTCGGGTGAGTGTTGTGCACGAACTCCGGGGGTAGCTGTCGAGACGTGACAAGTTCGCGAGTTTACATTACAGTAATATGTTTATTCTCAGGATTTTGTTTGATACCTCTCGAGAATCTCCTTTAACTTTTGTCAATGTAAAAAAGGCCTAAAGCTAACAGCCAATCTCCCTTTACTCAGCACAAGTTAAAGTTAACATGCCAGTCACTATACTTATAACATGCTAAAGCTAACACGCCAGTCACTTTACTCAGCGCATGCTAAAGCTAACATGCCAGTCACTTTACTCAGCACATGCTAAAGCTAACATGCCATTTACTTTACTTAGCACATGATAAAGCTAACATGCCAGTCACTTTACTCAGCACATGCTAAAGCTAACACACCATCCCTTCCAAAAGGACATGAGCTTAAGCCGAGCTAATGCAAACACACTGCTGGCTCGCTCAATGTAAACAGATTCCTGGCGCGCTTCTTGCTTAGTCGTAGTAAATACAGTGGCCAAGCACATCCTAAGATGTTTGTTATATCCTTGAAGTTTGCAGAGTCAGTCTGTTTGAATTAAAGTTGGAATCAGAGAAGCACACTGGCGGTTTTGTTCCCTCTTTAATGTATGCGTGTTCCCCTATGGAGATCAGAGTGTATTATGAAGTGGCTTCTGTTCAAACCAATGAAAGCTGTTTTATATGCCAGTAACTAAGCATCTTATATAATAGCAAGGAGTCTGAACCAATGGCCTCCATGATGGATTAATTCATTTAAAGTTCTATCATAGTTTATAGACTATGACATTTCTGAAGTAATTGCACAAATATGTTTTTTTGGGAGGGGGGGATCATGAAATGTACAGTCTGTGGTGAGAGAAACTAAACTTTTAAGGCTTGGTTTAAGGGATTTGGGTACTGGAGATTTCAAAGTCAACAGTTGCTTTCTTTGAGTTAATAAAGTGCAGTCATTCAGTGTAGATGTGAGGAGAGGAAACCCAAGCCTCAGCTCAGAGATGTTGACTTTCAGGAAACTAATCCCAGTGGACTTCTAATCTCTCACCATAGTCCATGCACACACACACACACACACACACACACACACACACACACACACACACACACACACACACACACACACACACACACTGTGCCTTTAGGGCCCATGTCAATTAAATCAGCCAAGCATAAAAGCACCTTAGTCTCAATCTAGTGAACTCGGAATAGCTGCCTTATGCAACTTTACAGGCCATGTGATTTCTGTTTGCTTAAGTTCCACTACTTTGATTGCACTGGTTAAAAAGAAACTCTTTATTCGGACATGCTGGTACTTTTTAATAGTACAGTTCTCCAACCCTGTATGCGCACACACACACACACACACACACACACACACACACACACACACACACACACACACACACACACACACACACACACACACACACACACACACACACACACACACACACACACACACACACACACACACACACACACACACACACACACACACACACACACCAACACCCAACTCTGGACCCTATGTATTTTGTTTTATAAGTGAAAACATTCTCGGTATCCAGTCTGTAATTTGGTGGTTGTAGCGCAGCTTGCAGGAAATCTGTTTCCTTAAGGAAAAGAGAACTTGTCATTAGCGTCTACTGTGGAGGGGCTCGTCTGGGCTGAGAGGAGAAGGCACGTATCAAAACAGTCTTTACAGAGAGAAGACTGCCATGCGATGCGTGTTGCGACAGGACTCAGCCCTCAGCACTCAGATCCAGCCTGTCTGTTTCCCTCTCCCTTTCCCAGCAGGCAGCATCTGCTCATCAGCCCATGGCTTGTCAACACTGCCTGCGGAAAAACAAGACCTGTCAGACAGACAATCTTTGCATGATTTGCAGGGTTACTTACTTTGCGATTTGTAAGAGATTTGGCTTCTCTTTTTATTATCTGCTAGGTAAACTGTACACACAGAGCTGCGAACTGTACAGACACACAGAGACATCTCTTGTTGCGTTGAATGGGGATGGTACTTTCTGAACCCTTTGAGAAATGTCAAGCCAGAAGCTGCCATGTCACCACCTTTTTATCTGTCCCTATTGATGTTCATATCGCCGCTAGCTGTACTTATGTCAACCGACCCCACCATCCTCCTCACCCTCCATCCCCTCCCCTCCTCGTCCTCCTGATCTCCTCTATTTTCACTGCTGTCACGGCGGCGGTGGTTTTTCAGATTTTTTCCCCGCTCTGTTTGAGGACCTCTGACTCTATCCCGTCTCTCTCTGTGTGGTTTTCCGTTAGGTCTGAGCTCGCACGTTCCCCAAGCTGACATTCCCGAGATGGGAAGTCATTGGAGGGTACGTGCCAGTGCGGCGACGTGTTCGTGTTCCAAGGGGCCTGCAGGGCCTGCCACGTAGTAATGACGGTTTGTGTTTTAGTCTAAATTAAAAATAAATTAAAAAAAACACACTTCTCATTCTGACTATCAGAGGTGAAATACAGACGTGAGGAAAGATGATGTGTTTGGTTTTTGAGTAGCGTGTGGTTGTGTGTGAGCGTGAGAAAGAGAGGGGGGAGAGAGAAAGACTACACAAGTCCCTACACATTTCACCATCCTAAGACCGGGTAAGTCACTGTTGGTAAGTCACTTATGGTTTCATGATACAGATGTTTTCATTTAAAGTAACAAAGGCACAACGTTATAATCGCAAGGCAAATATAATCAGGTAATCAAATGTTGGGTTTAGAAAAACAAGTGGGAGGCTATGATTCAACAGGTTATAAAACACCCCCCACAGTTTCCATGGTGATAGTTGCCAGGATATCTCTTTGTGTCTTAAGGCTCCTGTATGAAGGGATACAGGTGAGCAGATGGTGGCAGTGAGATATCAGTATCAGAATGCGTCCAAAATGACACCCTATTCCCTACATAGTGCACTACTTTTGACCAGAGAATAGGATGCCATTTCAGATACAGCCTCAGTCTCTCCTGCTCTGCAGTCTGACACGTCTCTCTCTCTCTATCTCTCGCACTCTCTATCTCTCGCACTCTCTCTTTCTCTCTCTCCTGCAGCTCTGATAGAGAATGTCCACTCCTTCTACTCCAATGGCCGCGAGGTTGGCGAGGGCAAGGCCAGCGAGCTGTCACTATGGAGACCCCCACTCAACACCATCACTGTCTCCAAGAAACGCAACTGGCTCCAGCAGAGCTCCGGGAGGCCGCATCACACCACCCAGGACGACTCCCAGTGCATTCTGGGAGCAGAAGAGGACAATGGACATGGACACGCACCCCGACCCCCTCCTAGCCCCTTCCCGGAGTACCTAAAACCCCCCGGACCGCCGCCCTCCCGGCCCCTCCGCCTGCACCAACCCCAGGTGAGCATGTGCCACGCCCGCGTTGGGCCCCAGCCCAGGGGTGTGGACCCGGCCGAGGAGAATGATGCGGACGACGAGGGGGAGATCTGGTACAACCCCATCCCTGAGGACGAAGAACCAGAGCTGCCTCACATTTACAGACCCGCCGCCACCCCCCAGGTCAGACTGATGGTCCCTACACGGCCTCAGGAGCCCCAGGCACCCCAGACCCAGAGGAGGCCCAGCCGGGGAGGGGGGGCCGGGCGGGCCCTGGAGGGCTGCAGCCCAGACCTGGAGGGTGTGGGGGAGAGCCTGGGTGGTGGAGGTGGAGAGGGGAGTCAGCAGGGGAATGCTGTACATTCCATGGAGCCGTCAGTACAGCTGCACAGACAGATGCTGCTCACGTGCAAACCTCAGGAGGAGGGGCCATCCAGTTCCAGCAGAGCCACAGCTACAGGTAAATATCCTCTAGAACTCTCTGTCTATCCATCTCCCTCCTCCTAGTCTGACTCTCCTCCTAATCTTCCATCTCCCTCCTCCTAGTCTGACTCTCACTCTCTCTCTCTCTCTCTCTCTCTCTCTCTCTTCTAGACTACATCTATCCATCTCCCTCCTCCTAGTCTTACTCTCCTCCTAATCTACTCTCGCTCTCTCTCTCTCTCTCTCTCTCTCTCTCTCTCTCTCTCTCTCTCTCTCTCTCTCTCTCTCTCTCTCTCTCTCTCTCTCTCTCTCTCTCTCTCTCTCTCTCTCTCTCTCTCTCTCTCTCTCTCTCTCTCTCTCTCTCTCTCTTCTAGACTACATCTATCCATGTCTTTCTCTCTCCTTTTCTTTTACGATCCCTTTCTCCTCTCTTTCTCTGTACTCACCTCTAGCTGTAACTTTACTTTCCATACCTCAATTTAGTGCCGGCGGCTGTCTGTCAGTCAATCAGTCGTTCAATCAGTCTTGAGACACACACACTCACACATACCTCTCCTCTCTCTAATCATATCTCTACATAGTGGACTCAGTCATTAGGCTAGCTATACCCAGCCAGACATTAGTTAGCCAGGAGGAATTAGTTGGCATTCCTGAAGGGAATAAACATTTTTTTCCTTGTGACTGAAGCTCATTCCTGGGATTAAGCAACAATGTAGACTAGGGCTGTCTATAACTTTTTGTTATTTCTGTGCCCAATATTTTTTGTTGTTGTGCGATTTATCACATTGTCTGAAAGCATTCAAAATACACTGGGTGTGTGTGGGTGGGTGGCAGGCCTGGAATGTCGTGATTTTAGGGGCAAGGTCATTTGGCCTCAAGAGTTGCCCAATCTACCAGGGCACCAAGGCCATCTGCCAGGGCACCAAGGCCATTAACCAAAATAGCCTATTTAAATTGCTTTGAAAACGGAAAAACAGTAGCTATTCTCTTAAGAAGAACATAAGTGTATGTAAATGTACATAAATAATTAGCCTACATGTAAAGTGTAGGTGATAGCCTATGCCTATTGGCTACAGCCTGTCATGTCCAGACCGATGCTGACATGAGGGAGGCGCCAGAAAATGTACCTACACTTTAATGAGAGTTTTAATTACACATACCATATACATAGGCTAAACACCAGTCATGTTTGACAAATATAATGTAGGATCATTATTAATAAAGGCTTGATTCTGTCGACATACAGTGCATTCGGAAAGTATTCAGACCCCTTGACTTTTTCCACATTTTGTTACGTTACAGCCTTATTCTAAAATGGATTAAAAAAAGATTCCTCATCAATGACAAAGCAAAAGCAACCCCATAATGACAAAGCAAAAACAGATGTTTAGACATTTTTGCTGAAAAAAATACAAAATAAACGGAAATATCACATTTACAAGTGTTCAGACCCTTTACTAAGTACTTTGTTGAAGCACCTTTGGCAGCGATTATAGCCTTTTCTTGGGTATGACGCTACAAGCTTGGCACAACTGTATTTGGGGAGTTTCTCCCATTCTTCTCTTCAGACCTCTCAAGCTCTGTCAGGTTGGATGGGGAGCGTCGCTGCACAGCTATTTTCAGGTCTCTCCAGAGATGTTCGATCAGGTTCAAGTCCGGGCTCTGGCTGGGCCACTCAAGGACATTCAGAGACTTGTCCCGAAGCCACTCCTGCGTTGTTTTGGCTGTGTGCTTAGAGTCGTTGTCCTGTTGGAAGGTGAACCTTCGCCCCAGTCTGAGGTCCTGAGTGCGCTGGAGCAGGTTTTCATCAAGGATCTCTCTGTATTTAGCGCCATCCATCATTCCTTCAATTCTGACCAGTTTCCCAGTCCCTGCCGATGAAAAACATGGTGTACTCGGGGTGATGAGAGGTGTTGGGTTTGCGTCAGACATAGCGTTTTCCTTGATGGCCAAAAAGCTCAATTTTAGTCTCATCTGACCAGAGTACCTTCTTCCATATGTTTGGGGAGTCTCCCACATGCCTTTTGGCGAACACCAAACGTGTTTGCTTAGTTTTTTCTTTAAGCAATGGCTTTTTTTCTGGCCACTCTTCCGTAAAGACCAGCTCTGTGGCGTGTACGGCTTAAAGTGGTCCTATGGACAGATACTCTAATCTCCGCTGTGGAGCTTTGCAGCTCCTTCAGGGTTATCTTTGGTCTCCTTGTTGCCTCTCTGATTAATGCCCTCTTTGCCTGGTCCGTGAGTTTTGGTGGGCGGCCCTCTCTTGGCAGGTTTGTTGTGGTGCCATATTCTTTCAATTTTTTTATAATGGATTTAATGGTGCTCCGTGGAATGTTCAAAGTTTCTGATATTTTTTTATAACCCAACCCTGATCTGTACTTCTCCACAACTTTGATCCTGACCTGTTTCTGTTTGGAGAGCTCCTTGGTCTTCATGGTGCCGCTTGCTTGGTGGTGCCCCTTGCTTAGTGGTGTTGCAGACTCTGGGGCCTTTCAGAACAGGTGTATATATTCTGAGATCATGTGACAGATCATGTGACACTTAGAATGCAAACAGGTAGACTTTATTTAACTAATTATGTGACTTCTGAAGGTAATTGGTTGCACCAGATCTTATTTAGGGGCTATTTTGTGTATGTCCATTACATGAAATCCTAAAAAAAAAAGATTGTAATGCAACAAAATAGGAAAAACGCCAAGCGGGATGAATACTTTTGCAAGGCACTGTATCTCTGTGAAATGTCAACATAGCAGTGAGCATATACCAACCTTTTTATTTTCAAATCCTTTTACATTTAATTCAGCTCGTATCATGCTAATTTTGATTTTTGTGACCTGTGGAAACGACAACCACAAAATGTAAAATCCTCAAAAGCTTTTACGAGAAACCTGCATCGCTATGTCAACAGAGCTCAGTGCTTATTATCGGGTGTATTAGGTTACGAAATCTGACTTTTTTTTTATACAATGTTAATATGTTAGGGAAAATCCCCACTGAACGATTCGGAACATGAATAATAATATTTGTCTTAACATAAGGAAGTGAAATTTCATAACCTAAGCGCGTTTTCACACTCTGGGCAGAGTGGGTGGACACCCTATATTATGATGACAGCTCCCACACTGCTCTCACAGTCTCTTAATACGTAGTGTTTTTCTTTTTCATTTTTTTTTTTTCATTTTTTTAAACTTCTTCTTTTGATTGCTCTGATGTGGCAACGTGGTTGTTTGGACATTTTTGACAAATCTTGAAGTGAACCCATAATTATGACTTTTAACTACTGTCTTCTGTGGCATGCAAAAAAGCTTTCTGGTTGTTGAACGCAAAGCGAAGCTGAATAGCAAGGATATACTTATCCCCTCCGCATAATTGGCAGCAGCCATAGCAACAGAAGTTCTTTATGAAAGTCATAATAAGCCCGACACGTGCGCTCGTGTTGCTCACTTCTCTTTGACTAAATGTATTAGTGAAAAGAGAAAACTACCAGATATAATTGTTAATACCAGTTGGTTAGAAGTTTTAAAAGTATTAAAATACTTTTTACATTTGTCTGAGTGAACAACAGCAAATGTTTTGTAACCTCCCTCATCCTAAATCTCCAGTCTTGTCTTGGGGACATTCCCTCCAAAACAATGTGTTCTGAGGAGACATTCCCTCCAAAACAATGTGTTCTGAGGGGACATTCTCTCTCTGAACCTTTTTTTGTGAGAGTGAGTGACATAACACAAGCGTTGATTGACAGGTGGCGGCCAACAGCTGGAGCTCGGCCAATGGGTAACAACAAAGCCTTGGATCACAGTGACATCACATGCTGAGTGGCCAAAGTCTCAGTCATGAAAGACTTTACATGCAGGATCAGGATTAGGCTTAGGCCAGGGCCTGAGGGGGGTCTCTGTGTTCCAGCACATTAATGCTGGAATAGCCACATACACTGATTATAACCAATTAAAACGTAGCTATTTTCTGCTCTTGTCATTTGATATGGTACAGTATGAAATTCCAGATATTTCCCACAGTCTTTCATGTTTAAACGGTGAAAGGGTAAAGCATATAGAAAGACTCCTCTGCCTAGAGAGAAGTTGCATGATTATTCTGTTGGTTTAGCATTCATGTGTTTATCAATCTGTTCTTATTCTGTGAATGATTGATCTGTGACTGAGACAGAAAGGCATTTACAGGAACTTGTTTCATTAATGAGTCAGTGTGTTGTTGTGTTGTGTGGAATGTGGCGTCCTTGTGTTAGTGTTGGTCGCCTAGTTATCTGGGAACTGTGCTGCTTGCTGTATTCTGTGTTGTGAATGGAGGGGAGTGTTCAGTGAGTGTTTTGTGTTCCACTCCGGAACTCCCTGCTCGTTGTTGACTTTGCGGTCAGCTCCCGTCGCCACTCCACACTTCAACCTGTGTCTCAACAAAAAAGAACCTACCGCATTACGTGTCATCAAAGAGAAAGTGTGTGTTTGTTTGTGTATGTTACTAGCTTGTGTGTGTGCCAGCTAAGCACCCAGTGAGAGGTGAAGTCCTATTTTTATCCGTCAGTCAGTCACAGTGGTGGTGAACGGCGGTGAGGTGAGCCCTATAGTAATAATAATAATGATGATGTATGTGGCTAGGTCTCTGTAAAGTGGTAAATATACTCCCATGATCCTTTGGGATGTAACAGGAGCTGACTGCTACGTCTAAATGTGACGCTGTCACGGCAGGAAGTGGCGGGGTGACAGGCCGTGTTTTGGGTTTGCAGGAGGACAATGTATCAGACATGTCTCTGACTTAAGCAGGGTGTACTATTAGCTGGTTGGTGGTTGGTGGGGGTATTGCTGTGCTGTGTGATTTGGCCTCCTATTCGTGAGTGACTGACTGACTGACTGGTCATGGAATGGTTCCAACCCTCTCCGCACAGGGAGTAATGGAGACCTGTCACTCAATCTACTTACTACAGGCTACAGGGAGGAATAGACATGGGGGTAGTAGGCTCACTTCTTTCAATATCGCCATATTGTCCCCATGCAGCCTGTAATAGAAGGCCCTAGATTAGAATAGAAGAATGGGGAGGGGAACTATAGTGTCCTCCTCCTTTTTCAGGTTTTTGTGATGCCTACATCCTATCACCCTCCTCCTCCTCTTTTCTCCTTTATAAAGTCTCAATCCCCTCTTCACTACGAGCCAAACCCACTAGGACAGAGGGCTACTTTATTACAAGTGGCTAAAAATGGATAACGCTTTGTTATTGGCTTTGAATAATAAGAGTGTCTGTTGAATAATAATTAATTTATGCATGTTAGATTAGAATGACCCAGTCCAACACTAGACCCTCTATCTCTGTCTGTCTCTCTCTGTCTGTCTGTCCGGCTGGTTGGTTGCTTCTTTTTCCTAACCGGATACACCCTAGACTCCTCATAGGTCTGTCATTGACTGCTCCTTTGTCTGGCTGAATGCTGTGTTTGTATGGAGGATAATGATGGATGGACTATAGAGAGCATGTAGAGGCGGGTTAGTGTTCCCATAGCGCCTGGACAGGGAATCTGGAAGTTGGGCCGTTGGGGTCAAATGTGGTCAGAGCTATTTTTATGGTTGTTTTGATCGGATCAGCCTGCGAAAGTGAAGCACTGCAGTAAATGAATGATAATTTCATTAATTTAGACTCTGGGGATCACAAGAGTCAAAATAGACGCACACACACACACGCACATATGAATGCACGCACACACACACACACACACAGTGTTGTTGGAGATACAGAGGAGCTCTGGGCTGAGTTGGAATGCTTGTGGCAGTAGCCTTAGCCTGCATAGAGAGCAAGACAGGCTGCGTTGGCAGGTAGCCATGTTGTTGTGCTATTGGGAGCAGAGAAAGCAGAGGGCCTGCCTGCCATGCCTGGCTATGGGTGCATCCCAAATGGCACCCTATTCCCTATTTAGTACATTACTTTTGACCAGGGCCCATAGGGTGTGCAGTAGTGCACTGTAGGGAAGAGGGTACAATTTGGGACGCATACTATATTTGGTCACCATTGTAGTTAAACGCCTCACTTGGCTGCTGTGGCCTCTGAAAGGATTCCAGCACTGAATGATTTAGGCCTGAAGGAGAGCCACCAATACAGTGTCTCTGTCTGTGTCCCAAATGGCAGCCTATTCCCTATACAGTGCACTACTTCGATCAAAGTCCTATGGGCCCTGGTCAAAAGCAGTGCACTAGAGAATAGGGTGCCAGAGAACAGTGCACTAGAGAACTCTGTCCTTCTCTGTTTGTGTCTATAATGAGTGTGTGAGAGTTTGCAGGGGGGGGCAATTCCAAGGTAACAGAGTGATGCTGAGACTCAAGTTTTTAATTTTAAAAAGTATGCCAAACATACTTTGGGATTTTGCCAATGAAGGCCATGATCTACTTCCCCAGAGTCAGATGAACCCATGGATATCATTTTTATGTCTCTGTGTGCAGATGGAAGGAAGTTGCTAACTAGCGTTAGCGCAATTGCTAACTACCATTAGCGCAGATAGCATTGGCTCGCCAAACTACCTCTAACTTATTTTATACTGGATGCAGAGACATACAAATGGTATCCATGTAGCAACAGTCATCAACATTGTTAAGAGGTTTTAAAAACAATTGTAATAAATGCAACAGTTGGACAATATATGAAGATACTAAATCCATCAGATATTGACTGAATTATAGCACATAAAACATTTTACTGGCACGGACAAATAATGAATGGAGTTCAGGTATTCAATTTATTGTCAAATTTCACTTTTTTTCTTAGAATGCACTCATCTTTATATTTTCTAATGTTAGGTATTTTTTTAAAATATATTTTGTGTTAAAATAATGAAAGTTATATGTGCAGCATTTGCATAAATACACTGGGTGTATTTGCATATATTAATACATTAACAGTATGAAAATGTAAGCACTCACTAACTGTAAGTCGCTCTGGATAAGAGTGTCTGCTAAATGACTTAAATGTAAATGTAAATGTTAACATAAAGGGGTGGAACCGGGCTGCAACACCAACAATGTGCTGTCTAGGCCTACCTGTACTCACCTGTGCTGTCTAGACTGCTTAATTAATGACTGTTGTTGTCACATTCTGTTGCATAATTCAACAAGTGTGTCAACAGCAGGATACCCTCGGATGGAAAATCAACACGCTTGGCTCTAGATTACGCCCATCTATACATACTTTACATTGTTTGCAAGATCAAACGTACAGTGCCTTCGGAAAGTATACAGACTCCTTGACTTTTTCCACATTTTGTTACGTTACAGCCTCATTCTAAAATTGATTAAATCGTTTTTTCCCCTTATCAATCTACACACAATACCCCATAATGACAAAGTAAAAACAGGTTTTTAGAAATGTTTGCTAATTTATAAAAAGTAATAATAATAATGAAATATCACATTTACATAAGTATTCAAACCCTTTACTCAGTACTTTGTTGACGCACCTTTGGCAGCGATTGTAGCCTTGAGTCTTCTTGGGGATGACGCTACAAGCTTGGCACACCTGTATTTGGGGAGATTCTCCCATTCTTCTCTGCAGATCCTCTCATACTCTGTCAGGTTGGATGGGGAGCGTTGCTGCACAGCTATTTTCAGGTCTCTCCAGAGATGTTCGATCGGGTTCAAGTCCGGGCTCTGGCTGGGTCACTCAAGGACATTCAGAGACTTGTCCCAAAGCCACTCCTGTGTTCTCTTGGCTGTGTGCTTAGAGTCGTTGTCCTGTTGGAAGGTGAACCTTCACCCCAGTCTGAGGTCCTGAGCGCTGTGGAGCAGGTTTTCATCAAGGATCTCTCTGTACTTTTCTCCGTTCATCTTTGCCTCGATCCTGACTAGTCTCCAGTCCCTGCCGCTGAAAAACATCCCCACAGCATGATGCTGCCACCACAATGCTTCACCATAGGGGTGGTGCCAGGTTTCCTCCTCCAGATGTGACACTTGGCATTCAGGCCAAAGAGTTCAATCTTGGTTTCATCAGACCAGAGAATCTTGTTTCTCATGGTCTGATTGTCTTTAGGTGCCTTTTGGCAAACTCCAAGCGGGCTGTCGTGTGCCTTTTACTGAGGAGTGGCTTCCGTCTGGCTACTAACCATAAAGGCCTGATTGGTGGAGTTCTTCAGAGATGGTTGTCCTTCTGGAAGGTTTTCCCATCCCCGGTTGCTCAGTTTGGCCGGGCGGCCAGCTCTAGGAAGAGTCTTGATGGTTCCAAACTTCTTCCATTTAATAATGATGGAGGCCACTTTGTTTTTGGGGACCTTCAATGCTGCAGAAATGTTTTGGTACCCTTCCCCAGATCTGTGCCTCAACACAATCCTGTCTCGGAGCTCTGCGGACAATTCCTTTGACCTCATGGCTTGGTTTTTGCTCTGACATGCATTGTCAACTGTGGGACCTTATATACAGTGAGGGAAAAAAGTATTTGATCCCCTGCTGATTTTGTACGTTTGCCCACTGACAAAGACATGATCAGTCTATAATTTTAATGGTAGGTTTATTTGAACAGTGAGAGACAGAATAGCAACAAAATAATCCAGAAAAACGCATGTCAAAATTTTTATAAATTGATTTGCATTTTAATGAGGGAAATAAATATTTGACCCCTCTGCAAAACATTACTTAGTACTTGGTGGCAAAACCCTTGTTGGCAATCACAGAGGTCAGACGTTTCTTGTAGTTGGCCACCAGGTTTGCACACATCTCAGGAGGGATTTTGTCCTACTCGTCTTTGCAGATCTTCTCCAAGTCATTAAGATTTCGAGGCTGACGTTTGGCAACTCGAACCTTCAGCTCCCTCCACAGATTTTCTATGGGATTAAGGTCTGGAGACTGGCTAGGCCACTCCAGGACCTTAATGTGCTTCTTCTTGAGACACTCCTTTGTTGCCTTGGCCGTGTGTTTTGGGTCATTGTCATGCTGGAATACCCATCCACAACCCATTTTCAATGCCCTGGCTGAGGGAAGGAGGTTCTCACCCAAGATTTGACAGTACATGGCCCCGTCCATCGTCCCTTTGATGCGGTGAAGTTGTCCTGTCCCCCTAGCAGAAAAACACCCCCAAAGCATAATGTTTCCACCTCCATGTTTGACGGTGGGGATGGTGTTCTTGGGGTCATAGGCAGCATTCCTCCTCCTCCAAACACGGCGAGTTGAGTTGATGCCAAAGAGCTTGATTTTGGTCTCATCTGACCACAACACTTTCACCCAGTTCTCTTCTGAATCATTTAGATGTTCATTGGCAAACTTCAGACGGGCCTGTATATGTGCTTTCTTGAGCAGGGGGACCTTGCGGGCGCTGCAGGATTTCAGTCCTTCACGGCGTAGTGTGTTACCAGTTGTTTTCTTGGTGACTATGGTCCCAGCTGCCTTGAGATCATTTATAAGATCCTCCCGTGTAGTTCTGGGCTGATTCCTCACCGTTCTCATGATCATTGCAACTCTACGAGGTGAGATCTTGCATGGAGCCCCAGGCCGAGGGAGATTTACAGTTATTTTGTGTTTCTTCCATTTGCGAATAATCGCACCAACTGTTGTCACCTTCTCACCAAGCTGCTTGGCGATGGTCTTGTAGCCCATTCCAGCCTTGTGTAGGTCTACAATCTTGTCCCTGACATCAATGCCAAAATCCTGAAGTATCCCTTTAAACAAAACATACAACTCTATGCACAAGGACTGCAATATGCGGAAATCGTTCCTCCATTTCCTGGTTGCAAAAATGTGAATAGTTTGCCTAATTTCAGTTTATGTGACAAAACAAGCAAGTGTAAAAAATCATTGTACCATCTAAACTGCTGTGAAATATATTTTCAATGATTTTTCAATTGTATTTTCAGCTGTTGGAAGCTGTTGAAAGTAAAAGACGTAAAAACGAAACTTAAGAACGGGAAGCATAGAAATAGTGCACATAGAACAGATCTGCCGCTTCTTAGACTTGCTTTCAATGCGAATTACAGATCTATAACTCATTTCTATGTGAATTTGGTCAGGTGGCCAAAAAAGTTACATATTGCCGCTAAACAATTTCCACTGAAAATGTTGCAAAATCAGATTTACTTTTAGAAAAGTGCATATGCAATGTTTGGTAACAGAATGATGGCACAAACAGCACACACCATCATTGTGTTACCAATCTTTGCATTTGCACTGTTCTTCAAGTAAATGAGTCTGTTACCGTGGACTTGCCTAGGGGTAATTAAGGACATCAGTTTTGTCTCCTATCACCTTCTGTCCGAGGGAGTACATTCATACACGCACAGTCACTGTTAAAGAACACATGAACAATCACCAACTTTCTCACACTGCCGTATTCGCACATACCGTGTCCCCCCCCCCACACACACAGTCTCTCTTTATACACACACACACGTGCACACATACACACACACACAGGCGCAGACACACACACTCCTTCCACACACACACACCGCTCTCGCTTAGCACCTGTCTGGTTCCAGAACGTTATTAAATGCAATCAAGGGCCATAAATTCCTGTTCTTTGTGAGAGGGGTGTTAGTGGCAGTCTGCCTGGGGTGGGCCTGGGGGTCATGAGGAAGAGGGGGGTGTATGGGGGCGACACTGGTCACCCAGCTCAGGTTCCAGTTGGCGGAATGCAACTCTTTGCCCTTTGACCCTATGAACATGGCCCCCGGGGGTTAAGTATCAAACAGTTCCCCTGAACCTCAGGTAGAGGGTGTCGGGTGTCTGTCCCTCTCTTTCTCTCTGACGTTGCTGTTGATATTGCTACAAGGTAAATGGCTATAGAATAGTGAGGGAACTATGGAGAACAGCACAGTAGTCATTGGATTTGTTTTAAAGGTAATATTATTCTACTTGGTAAATGTTATATCCACCAGATTTAACTCAGTTGGCTGTTGTTGTGGATGACGGTTCTGTTCATACCATTAGATTTAGGATAGTTGCCAAAGACATTTCCACATCATGTACTAATCTGAAAATGGACATAAAATCAGACAATGAATTCGAACAGACATTTGCTTAACAAGAAAATTATGAAAGGGGATTATGAAGGGGATTGTGAAAGTTAGTTATGGGTACGCAATCTGATTGGTCAAAAATGTGTTCCAGTGGTTTCAGTGCCTTCTGAAGGCATGTGAGTTTGGCCAAACCTAAACCTCAGTATCTGGGACCCACCCTAGATGTTGTTTGGCACTTCTTCCAGTGGTATTTTGCATGTTTGATCCAGCTCTCTCCCCCTTTCCCCCTCTGTGTGCTGGTATTTGTTATTATCAGGAACCACTAGCTAACAGGGAATTATATTCAGCAGCCTAAGGAAAGGGAAGGGAGGCTAAACATGGTTTATTATGGAATGTCAGAGAACACCCCTTTTCACTGGCCAGGCCTCTGATTCGCAGGACAAGGGGTGCCTTTGTCCCCCACCCCATACCCCCTTCTCCTCTGCCCCCCCACCCCATAACCCCTTCTCCTCTGCCCCCCCGCCCCCGCCCAGCCCCACCCCACCCCCACCCCATAACCCCTTCTCCTCTGCCCCCCCACCCCCATAACCCCTTCTCCTCAGCATGCAGCAACCCACTCTGCCCTACTGCTGCCTCCATCTTACCCCCTCGCTACATCCTCCGACACCTCCTCTTACCCCTCCTCTACCCCCTCCCTGCCTCCCTCTTACCCCTCTCTCCAGAATAGCACAGCAGGCCCCTCTGAAAATAGAGCAGGGGATGTTGGCAGGTCATGCTACCCCCTTCTGTACTCTCTCTCTTTCACTCTCTCTTTGCTCTATTTTTCTCTTCCTCCCTCTCTCTATCTCTCTTGTCTATTTTCTCTATCCTCCCTCTCTCTCCCTCTCTCCTTCTCTCACCCTCTCTCTGACTCCCTCTCTCTCCCTCTCTCCTTCTCTCACCCTCTCTCTGACTCCCTCTCTCTCCCTCTCTCCTTCTCTCACCCTCTCTCTGACTCCCTCTCTCCTTCTCTCACCCTCTCTCTGACTCCCTCTCTCCTTCTCTCGCCCTCTCTCTGACTCCCTCTCTCTCCCTCTCCCTCTCCTTTGTTCTCTTCACAATGAATAGCCAACAGAATCACTCCTTTGTTTCAGCAGTGTGGAGGAACTTGCGGTTTGAAAACAGAAAACTGAAATTCTACGCGAGTGAGAACTGTAAATAGAGAATAGGCACATTGTAGCATGTTTTGGAGTGATTTAATGTCTTATATTCAACTGTGACAGAATTGTGCCCAGAAAGTAACTGAATGTTGAAGAACTCAAGTTTTTGTTGTACTAGTTATTGACTATTTGTCTTGGAAGGCCATTAATGTAGATACTAGTAGTACTGCAGTGCATCAAATCATACATTTATCTTAAAATGGTGGTGATGCAGAGTGTTTTTGGTTCTGTAGAATATATAAATGAGTTACCTCAGCCATGTTACATGTTTTGGACATTCCCTCCCTTGAAGCTGATGGTATTTCCCTGTGATGTGTGAAAATGAGATCAGATAGAAAAAGTGAAAGGGTAGCAAAGGAGAAAATCCTATTAAGAAAGCGCAAAGGGAAAAGTCCTCTTTTCTGTTTGAAACGGGCTCAAGCATCCCGTCGGGGAACCAGTGGGACACTTCAGTCATCTAAACTGTAGCTGGGCCGGCCTGGGGGTAAGGGCTCCCCTGTCCATGTCCTCTCTGTCCACCCCACTCAGCACTGGCTCGCTGCTGGGGCTGGCCAGATGGATTAGTTTAACCTGACAAACTTCTACTGAAACAAAAGATTAGAATAGTTTGTCGCAAGAGGGGTTGTTGTTGTAGAAACAGAGTATGGATGGATGGATGGATCATGGAAGCAGGTAGAGCCCGCTGAAGGACAGTGCCTTGGAGGAAAGATTCTGAGAAGGAGCTCCCAAATTCAGTCCCACTTCATAGGCTTTCTTTCTACTAGACTCTCACTCTGGCCACAGACTAGTGGTTCAGAGGCTTTCGACTCTCACTCTGGCCCCAGACTACCGGTTCAGAGGCTTTCGACTCTCACTCTGGCCACAGAATACCGGTTCAGAGGCTTTCGACTCTCACTCTTTCCACAGACTACCGGTTCAGAGGCTTTCGACTCTCACTCTGGCCACAGAATACCGGTTCAGAGGCTTTCGACTCTCACTCTTTCCACAGACTACCGGTTCAGAGGCTTTTGACTCTCACTCTGGCCACAGACTACCGGTTCAGAGGCTTTCGACTCTCACTCTGGCCACAGAATACCGGTTCAGAGGCTTTCGACTCTCACTCTTTCCACAGACTACCGGTTCAGAGGCTTTTGACTCTCACTCTGGCCACAGACTACCGGTTCAGAGGCTTTCGACTCTCACTCAGGCCACAGTCTACCGGTTCAGAGGCTTTCGACTCTCACTCTTTCCACAGACTACCGGTTCAGAGGCTTTTGACTCTCACTCTGGCCACAGACTACCGGTTCAGAGGCTTTTGACTCTCACTCTGGCCACAGACTACCGGTTCAGAGGCTTTCGACTCTCACTCTGGCCACAGTCTACCGGTTCAGAGGCTTTCGACTCTCACTCAGGCCACAGACTACTGGTTAGGAGCTTCTCTCCAGGTTCTGACTAACATTCCTGAGTGTAATATAATATTGCCGTTAGGAAACTTGTAAATGCATACCATGCATATCTATACCCATTGAATGGATATGTTTACTGCTAGAGTAATGGGTTCTCCCTTCAGTAACGTTAGCCCTGAGTCCTGAAGCAGAAGTGTCTAATTCCTCTTTGTATAACAGTTTGTTTCAGAGACCTGGCTCTCTCACACCTTTGCTAATAAGATCTACCGTAATCTAGAATTTACATAGCATTTAATTAAGTTAACCACATAACAGGAGTTCATTCTTAGCTAACGACTGACCTATTATTTTAATGGTGAAGTTTGTTATGGTCTGGTCTGGCATGCAAGCTGTTGGTGATGGTGTAAAGCAATTTAATTTAGTCCCATATTAGTCTCATGAGAGAGAGAATGTCTAACTGTCAGCCGTCTAAAAACTATGACATATACATGGCTAAAATTAGATTGGTTTAGCCTTCAATAAATCTACCCAGTGCCCTTCTTTAGTATCTAAAGGTTGAGTGTTATGTCTATATTTTATTTACTCTGGTGACCTCTGTGAGTTTCAACATGGTCTCTCTCTCTCTCTCTCTCTCTCTTTCTCTCTTTCTCTCGCTCTCCCTCTCTCTTGCTCTCTCTCTCTCTCTTGCTCTCTCTCTCTCTCTCTCGTGCTCTCTCTCTCTCTCTCTCTCTTGCTCCCTCTCTCTCTCTCTCTCTCTCTCTCTCTCTCTCTCTCTCTCTCTCTCTCTCTCTCTCTCTCTCGTGCTCTCTCTCTCTCTGTCCTTGATGTTCCCCCTGCAGCAGAAGGCCCTGACCTAGCCACCCCCGGCTTCTCGCCTCCCTCCAGCCCCAACCCTGCTAAGAAGGGAAGCTCCCTCAACTGGTCGTTCCCAGACAAGATCAAGTCCCCGCGCACCGTCAGGAAACTCTCCATGAAGATGAAGAAGCTTCCGGAACTCAGCCGCAAGCTCAGCGTCAAAGGGATCCCTAGCAACAACAACAACACCAGTGGTAACGGAGCCAGCGCGAGTAGCCAATCAGAGACAAGGACCCATTGTCCCAAAACAAATAGCGGGACAGAACCAGGCTCGGCTCCTCCCAGGTTGTCCCCAGGGGGCGGGCAGGGGGTGGCTGCCAGCCGTAATGTGATCTCAAGATATCACCTGGACAGCAGTGTGTCGACGCAGCAAAGTTACAGCAAGAAGAAGAGCAGCGGGACCTCCAAGTCGGCTAGCAAGGGGGGCTACCTCAGTGACGGGGACTCCCCAGAACTGGTGGCCAAGTCTGGGAAGCACAGGTCCTCAGAGGGCAAGGGAGGCAAGGTGAAGGAGAAAGAGAAAGACCCTGCCACTGGAGGAGGAGAGAGAACAGGAGCAGGAGGAGTAACAGGGGGAGGTGGCAGCTCCAAGCTGCACGGCACAGAATTAGACATTGACGCGTTCCGCCACTACGCCTTCACAGAACAGCCCAAGTGCACCCAGTACATCTCAGGCCTGATGAGCCTGCACTTCTACGGCGCTGAGGACCTCAAACCGTCACGCGTCGACTCCCGAGACGTCTACTGCGCCATCCAGGTGGACTCGGTCAACAAGGCGCGCACTGCCCTGCTCACCTGCCGGACCACCTTCTTAGACATGGACCACACCTTCAACATCGAGCTGGAGAACGCCCAGCACCTGAAGCTAGTGGTGTTCAGCTGGGACCCCACACCCAAGAAGAACCGGGTGTGCTGTCACGGCACTGTGGTGTTACCGGCTCTCTTCAGGGTGACCAGGAGTCATCAGCTGGCCGTGAAGCTGGAGCCACGAGGCCTGATCTACGTGAAGCTGAACCTGATGGAGCAGTGGCAGAATTCCCTGGACGGAGGCTACGATGGGGACCGGGAGCGACAGATGTTTGGGGTGGAGGCCTGGAGGGTGGTGGAAAGGGAGAACACCGGACTCATGGTGCCCCTGCTCATCGAGAAGTGCATCACGGAGATTGAGAAGAGAGGCTGCCAGGTGAGTTCAGCTCATGAAAGTTAATGTTTAATGTTTGTTTGGCAGATTTAGCCGATTCATCTCTGTGGTGGTAGACTTGTGTGAATATTCTTGAATTTTTTCTTCAAAAATGTAGTTATTATATAGTACGGTACTAGCTGTATGTAGCAGCAAACCATGTGAAAGTTATTAGTTTGGCATGATACTTAAACTAGCTAACTGAACATACTGGATAGACTTGCTGAAATCAGACATAATGTAGTCCTTGGACTTGCTTAGTTAGCCAGCTACCAATTTTGGCAAGGAATAGGCAGTACTGTACAGCCTTCTAGCAAGCCATCAACCTGAGCGGCCTGGTTGGTTAGCTCAGCATTCCGTGAGAGAGGAACATGTCCAGAGGCCAGTTCTGGATAATGCTGGTTGAGTGACATCACAGGCCTGCTTGTTTTCATGTCGCGAGTGGCCTTTTGTGAGAGTGAGAGAGAGTGAGAGTGTGAGTGAGAGTGTGAGTGAGAGTGTGAGAGAGTGAGAGTGAGAGTGAGAGAGAGAGGTGTACTGGGCGGCTGGCTGCCCTCTACCTCCTCCAACTCTTCTTATTTGAAGTCCAGTGCCAAAGGAGAGAGACTCCAGCTTTGGTTTCTTCTAATTAGTTGAGACGCCGCCCAGCAGTAAAATTGTCTGGCTGTTGCCCGTAGGACATCCATCCACTCTAGGGGGGTGCCAGGGGCAGCGGGTGCCCTGAGAGGCTGCGCCTTGGTGGGGCAACCTCCTTGGATCTTTCTCCGGGCCTCTCCAAGCTACATAACACAGCTAATCTATCAGGCCTCTGGCAGGCTGCTCTACATGGGCTGGCCCTCAGTGGGAGAAGGGGACTATGGCTGCCAGCAGGCCCATAGCCAGACCTTCCCTCAGGTTACTCTGAAGAGGCTGTCTAGCCATGGGACTGTCCCTTACTGGGGTTACAATGGGCAAGTCGGTTTTCTATGTGCTAATGGTTTTAACCACTGGCCAAGTACATTTATTAGCTGTGTTTTCTTTGTACTCCTCCATTTCTCTCTCTCTCTCTCTCTCACCCTTTCTCTCTCTCTCTCACCCTTTCTCTCTCACCCTTTCTCTCTCTCTCTCACCCTTTCTCTCTCTCTCTCTCTCTCCCCCTCTCTCGCTCTCTCTCTCTCTCTCCCCCCTCTCTCTCTCGCTCTCTCTCTCTCCCCCTCTCTCTCTCTCTCTCTCTCTCTTTCTCAATTTCTCTCTCCCTTTCTCTTTCTCTGTTGATTCAAGAGAGAAACATAACTCAGAGACTTAGTAGAGTTTGTGTAGGGGGAGATGATTATCACTAGATGCAGTTTGGAGCCATCTTTACCTGTGTCCCCCAGGGGCCCAGGCTGAGAGGGGTTAGTAGGGGATCTACATCAGATTACACAGGAATGTATAGGACGTGTCACAGAGGCATGCAGAGAGAGCCAGACACACAGCATAGCATGTCTTTAGAAATAATGATGTGTATCCCTAGATGGAGACTACTCTCACAAACGCATGGCCTTAGGGCTCTAAAGCCTTTAAAGCACTGGATGATTGTGGCTGTTCTGGAACAACTGCTGATTGGTGTCACAGAAGCGAGTTATGTGTGTGGGGCTGCTGTAAGGCGTGTTTTTTGTATTTGTAAGAGACAGATGCCCTTTAAGAGAGTTGATCTACCTGATGTAGTCCTGTGTGGCTCAGTTGGTAGAGCATGGCGCTTGCAACGCCAGGGTTGTGGGTTCGATTCCAACGGGGGACCAGTACAGAGAAAGGGGGAAAAAAGTATGAAATGTATGCAATCACTACTGCAAGTTGCTCTGCATAAGAGCGCCTGCTAAATTATGAAAATGAGATATGTCGAGACAAATAGCTATCTGATTTCAGCTCCACTAGTTCTATTCAGTTCAAGTAAAAAGTCAGTGAATTTTAGTGCATTGTTTTCCCAGAAGGGGGTCAGAAGTTTGTAAATGGTGCAGGTGCAACCATCTTTTTGCGACCTGTCAAGATCGCCTATTCCATCCCTACTAATCCCTACCAACAAGCCTGTGTGTGTGTGTGTGCGTGCGTGTGTGTTTGTGGGCGTGCGCGCGTGCCTGCCTGCCCTCATTCTCGCTCATTCAGGAAGTCCCTGACTCACCGCGGGAAACCATTCTGTTGTTTTTAATTAAGGCGAGGACAGACCATTGTTTCCTATTGGTGTGTGTGTGTGTGTGTGTGTTGCTCAGCAGCAGCAGATAAAGCCAAGGCCTCTTCACCACCAGCTGTCACACTATTGCCTGTCTGTGTGCTCTCTGCACTCTCCTCTCAGAGCTGCTACTCACCCTAAACTAAAGAAATAGCTTTTTCTCAATGGGCTTGTTGTTCATTGTGTCCAGTGACTTCTGTTTACTCTTGCACTAAGCTAAATCCCTGCCTAATCTGCCCGTTTTTTCCCCTCTCGTGTGAGTGAGTGGGGTTTAGAAATGCTAGACAGAACAGAGAGCTCTCAGTCACAAACAGTGTGGCTAGTGGCCTGTGTAGACATTAGTGGCTATAGCCTGGATGCCTGTAAAAGCCATAGATATCCAGCTATGTACCAAGCTAGGGGCTGGAGCCTGGAGGCCTGTAAAAACCATAGATATCCAGCTATGTACCGAGCTAGGGGCTGGAGCCTGGAGGCCTGTAAAAGCCATAGATATCCAGCTATGTACCGAGCTAGGGGCTGGAGCCTGGAGGCCTGTAAAAGCCATAGATATCCAGCTATGTACCGAGCTAGGGGCTGGAGCCTGGAGGCCTGTAAAAGCCATAGATATCCAGCTATGTACCAAGCTAGGCCTGTAAAAACCATACAGTGCATTCAGAAAGTATTCAGACCCCTTGACTTTTTCCACATTTTGTTACGTTACAGCCTTATTCTAAACTTGATTAAATAAAACATTTTCCTCATCCATCTACACACAATGCCCCATAATGACAAAGCGAAAACAGGTTTTTATAAGTTTTTGCAAATGTATTACAAATAAAAAACAGAATGACCTTATTTACATAAGTATTCAGACCCTTTGCTATGAGACTCAAAATTGAGCTCAGGTGGATCCTGTTTCCATTGATCATCCTTGAGATGTTTCTACAACTTGATTGGAGTCCACCTGTGGTAAATTAAATTCATTGAACATGATTTGGAAAGGCACACACCTGTCTATATAAGGTCCCACAGTTGACAGTGCATGTCAGAGCAAAGACCAAGCCATGAGGTCGAAGAAATTGTCCTTAGAGCTCCGAGACAGGATTATGTCGAGGCACAGATCTGGGGAAGGGTACCAAAAAATGTCTGCAGCATTGAAGGTCCCCAAAAGCACAGTGGCCTCCGTCATTCTTAAATGGAAGAAGTTTGGAACCACCAAGACTCTTCCTAGCGCTGGCCGCCCGGCCAAACTGAGCGATCGGGTGAGACGGGGCTTGGTCAGGGAGGTGACCAAGAACCCGATGGTCACTCTGACAGAGCTCCAGAGTTCCTCTGTGGAGATGGGAGAACCTTCCAGAAGGACAACCATCTCTGCAGCACTCCACCAATCAGGCCTTTATGGTAAAGTGGCCAGACGGAAGCCCTCCTCAGTAAAAGGCACATGACAGACCGCTTGGAGTTTGCCAAACGGCACCTAAAGGACTAATTTAATCAATTTTAGAATAAGGCTGTAACGTAACAAAATGTGGAAAAAGTCAAGGGATCTGAATACTTTCCGAATGCACTGTAGATATCCAGCTATGTACCAAGCAGGGGGCTGGAGCCTGGAGGCCTGTAAACACCATAGATATCCAGCTATGTCCCAAGCTAGGGGCTGGAGCCAGGAGGCCTGTAAAAACCTTAGATATCCAGCTACAGTGCCTTCAGAAAGAATTCATACCCCTTCATTTATTCCACATTATGTTGTTTTACAGCCTGCATTCAAAATTGATTAAATTGATTTATTTCGCACCCATCTACACACAATACCCCATAATGACAAAGTGAAAACATGTTTATAGAAATCTTTGCACATTTATTGAAAATGAAAGCATAAATATCTAATTTACATAAGTATTCTCACCCCTTTGCTATGACAATCCAAATTGAGCTCAGGTGCATCCCATTTCCTTTGATCATCCTTGAGATGTCACTACAACTTGATTGGAGTCCACCTGTGGCCAATTCAATTGTTTGGACATGATTTAAAAATACCCTGTCTGTATAAGGTCCCACAGTTGACAGTGCATGAAGTCCAAGGAACTGTAGATCTCCAAGATAGAATTGTGATCAGGGTATAAAACAATTTCTAAAGTGTTAAATGTTTCCAAGAGCACAGTGGTCTCCATCCACTCTGCCTAGAGCTGGCCATCCGACCAAACTGAGCAACCAGGCAAGAAGGACCTTGGTCAGGGAGGTGACCAAGAACTCAATGACCACTCTGACAGAGTTCCTTGGTTGAGATGGGAGACTGGTAAGGATAAAGGGAACAATGAATGGAGCCAAATGCAGGCAAATCCTTGATGAGAACCTGCTTCAGAGTGCAAACGACCTCAGACTGGGGCGAAGATTTACGTTCCATCAGGACAATGACCCCAAGCAAACAGCCAAAGCAACGCTGGAATGGCTTCAGAACAAGAATGTGAAAGTCCTTGAATGGCACAGCCAAAGCCCAGACTTGAATCCCATTGACAATCTGTGGAAAGACTTGAAGATTGCTGTTCACCGCCGCTCCCCATGTTACTTAACAGAGCTTGAGAAAATCTGCAAGGAAGAATGGGAGAAAATCCCCAAATCCAGATGTGCAAAGCTGATACAGACATACCCAAGATGACTCAAAGCTGTAATTGCCACCAAAGGTGCTTAGTCTATTGACTCAGCTAGTGTCTGGAGCCTGGAGGCCTGTAAAAACATAGATATCCAGCTATGTACCAAGGTTGTGGCTGTAGCCTAGAGGGCTGTAAAACAATAGATATGTACCATGCTACCCATTTACTCCCCTGCCCTGGTGGCTGACTTACCTGAATGGGTTGCTAGGACAACCGCACCATACCACCCAGTATGCCACCATATACCAGACACATAGTAGTTAGTGAGTGAAACTCTAGAAGAGTGTTTGTCTGGGTGACATTTCACACAATAACAAGACCCCGGTATGGTAGAAATGGCCATTTCAGTTAGCGTATCAGATATCTCTGTGTTAAACCGGTTAGAGGAAGTAGTTAAACTAAGGTTGATGTAAGAGCTGGTGTTCCTGTCAGTCATCTAGGGCTCTGAGAAGGTCTACAGATGTATACCATTAGGAAATTGCTCAAAGGGGTGTGGGTGAAGACTTTTCTGCACACATTTTTTCAAAGCCAATTCCTGAGATTCCTGATTGAGGATGCTTGTTAGCCCAGGACTAGGAATAATCTGTGTCCGGTAAACTTCCCCCTAGTTGTTAGAATGTGTGACACCATGCTTGTTGTTGTTTAGCTAGCTTCCAAATCCAGTTTTGAAGAGTCCAGTCAGTGCAGTACCCCTCTGTGTTATGCAAGAGAATGTGTGGTTACTGTATTGTACTCATTAAACCCATTGTTTAGTAAGAAACAAAGCAAAGCGGCTTCGTACCACCCAGAACCATAGATAGGTGCTGCACTACCTGGGACCTGGCAGCTCCCTGGCCGGAGATTAGAAAGCTGTATCATTGAGCTATTCATAACAGTTCCAAACTGTTCATAACAGTGTAATTAAGTGTATGTTGTGATCAGCCAGTACACACACACTCCATGACCCCATGGATTTTCCATGGTGGTTTCACTGGTCGTGCAACTATTCTGTTGCTACTCTGAGAGGTTGTTGACAGTATGTTTGACTGCCATGGTTTGAACTGACAGCTGTGGGGATCCTTGCTAGTCATTAGTGCTGAGTGATTAACTGACATTTCGGTTTTTTAAACAACTAATTAACAAAATAATTTTAATTCCATTTTGTTCGTTTTTTTTCTGTGAGCTCAATGTACACATTGTGCAGTTTCTGTAGAGATGAATCCTATCATGCCCGAAGTGTGTGATGTAGTAGAAGGGAGTTGTAGTTTCCAACAGGCCAATATTCTACATAGTTTAGCGCAGAAAACGTGTTAATTAACTACAAAGACCATAATCCATTGTGCACCTACTTGTCCAATCTGTTTCTTTTACGCCTGTTATGTAAAAGAGACAGAAGAATGCACAATTGCACGATTTGAGAGGGATAGAGCAGTTGCTTCTTAAGGTTTTTCTACCTGAAAATATATTATCTAAGCCAGGGTTTCCCAAACTCGGTCCTGGCATCATGGGACCTTTTATGATTTTTTGTATTCTGTGTTGTTACAGCATTCAACCCACATAATGCGTAGTGCATTTAATGTTTTAAAAAATAATTTGAAACCAAAATCGAAAACCGTGATTATTTATTTATAGTCTAACTGAAACCGAACCGACCTCAAAAAGCACTAATGGCTCAGCACTACTAGTCACTCGTTAAGGTTAACCAGTGGTTGTTGGGTTTGATCCGATGGCCTTACAGCCAATGTCCACTAGGGGCGATGTCAGGCGATGAGACGCGAAGGCGGGGGACCGTTTGGTTGATGCGAACATGGCGTGGGAGCTTAAACAGGGCGGGACTTAAGTTGGGTGAAGCTCAATATTATGCAAATGCTCAATGATATCGCGGCGCGATTTACCAATCGAAGCTCATTATAGCTTCCAGCCCTTACTGGATTGGCTGTTGATACCTAGCACTACCTAGAATGCTGTCAGCTTGCTAGCAATCACATGGCGAGCCACTCTGGACAAAGCTAGCGTGGCTAGGCAAAGCATCACTCCCTAGTCGACATTGTCCATTACTCGTAAGATAAACAGAAAGCCTGTGTCAGATGTTGGCTAGAACTTGATGTATAGTACATTAAGAATGTTCTCTCTTTTTGGCTGTAGTGTTTTGACTCCCTGGTTGTGAGTACTGCTTTATCTTGGCCAGGTCGCAGTTGTAAATGAGAACTTGTTCTCAACTGGCTTACCTGGTTAAATAAAGGTGAAATAAATAAAATAAATTATGTGTTTGACCTGGTTCTGTCTCATAGTCGTACAGTGTTTCCACTATATTCATTTAGCAGCGGTGGCCACCAGTCCACAATAAAAGGTTACAAAAACAATTAAAAATAAATATATATACAGTACCAGTCAAAAGTTTGGACACACCTACTCATTCCAGGGTTTTTCTTTATTTTTACTATTTTCTACATTGTAGAATAATAGTAAAGAAAACAGAACTATGAAATAACATATGGAATCATGTAGTAACCAAAAAAGTGTTAAACAAATCCAAATATATTTCATATTTGAGATTCTTCAAAGTAGCCACCCTTTGCCTTGATGACAGCTTTGCACACTCTTGGCCAAAATTCACCCAACTTATTGTGGGCAGCTTGTGAAAGGCTACCCGAAATGTTTGACCCAAGTTAAACAATTTAAAGGCAATGCTACCAAATACTAATTGAGTGTATGTAAACTTCTGACCCACTGGGAATGTGATGAAAGAAATAAAAGCTGAAAGAAATAATTATCTCTACTATTATTCTGACATTTCACATTCTTAAAATAAAGTGATGATCCTAACTGACCTACGACAGGGAATTTGTATTAGGATTAAATGTCAGGAATTGTGAAAAACTGAGTTTAAATGTATTTGGCTGTGTAAACTTCCGACTTCAACTGTATATATAGTGCATTCGGAAAGTATTCAAACTCCTTGACTTCACTATCTTTGCCACCGCTGCTGAAAATCCTAGGGGAAACACTGTAGTATATACAGTGGGGAAAAAAAGTATTTAGTCAGCCACCAATTGTGCAAGTTCTCCCACTTAAAAAGATGAGAGGCCTGTAATTTTCATCATAGGTACCACGTCAACTATGACAGACAAATTGAGAAAAGAAAATCCAGAAAATCACATTGTAGGATTTTTAATGAATTTATTTACAAATTATGGTGGAAAATAAGTATTTGGTCACCTACAAACAAGCAAGATTTCTGGCTCTCACAGACCAGTAACTTCTTCTTTAAGAGGCTCCTCTGTCCTCCACTCGTTACCTGTATTAATGGCACCTGTTTGAACTTGTTATCAGTATAAAAGACACCTGTCCACAACCTCAAACAGTCACACTCCAAACTCCACTAGGCCAAGACCAAAGAGCTGTCAAAGGACACCAGAAACAAAATTGTAGACCTGCACCAGGCTGGGGAAGACTGAATCTGCAATAGGTAAGCAGCTTGGTTTGAAGAAATAAACTGTGGGAGCAATTATTAGGAAATGGAAGACATACAAGACCACTGATAATCTCCCTCGATCTGGGGCTCCACGCAAGATCTCACCCGTGGGGTCAAAATGATCACAAGAACGGTGAGCAAAAATCCCAGAACCACACGGGGGGACCTAGTGAATGACCTGCAGAGAGCTGGGACCAAAGTAACAAAGCCTACCATCAGTAACACACTACGCCGCCAGGGACTCAAATCCTGCAGTGCTAGACGTGTCCCCCTGCTTGAGCCAGTACATGTCCAGGCCCGTCTGAAGTTTGCTAGAGTGCATCCAGAAGAGGATTGGGAGAAAGTCATATGGTCAGATGAAACCAAAATATAACTTTTTGGTAAAAACTCAACTTGTCGTGTTTGGAGGACAAAGAATGCTGAGTTGCATCCAAAGAACACCATACCTACTGTGAAGCATGGGAGTGAAAACATCATACTTTGGGGCTGTTTTTCTGCAAAGGGACCAGGACGACTGATCCGTGTAAAGGAAAAATGAATGGGGCCATGTATCGTGAGATTTTGAGTGAAAACCTCCTTCCATCAGCAAGGGCATTGAAGATGAAACGTGGCTGGGTCTTTCAGCATGACAATGATCCCAAACACACCACCCGGGCAACGAAGGAGTGGCTTCGTAGAAGCATTTCAAGGTCCTGGAGTCTCCAGATCTCAACCCCATAGAAAATCTTTGGAGGGGAGTTGAAAGTCCGTGTTGCCCAGCGACAGCCCCAAAACATCACTGCTCTAGAGGAGATCTGCATGGAGGAATGGGCCAAAATACCAGCAACAGTGTGTGAAAACCTTGTGAAGACTTACAGAAAACGTTTGACCTGTGTCATTGCCAACAAAGGGTATATAACAAAGTATTGAGAAACTTTTGATATTGACCAAATACTTATTTTCCACCATAATTTGCAAATAAATTAATTAAAAATCCTACAATGTGATTTTCTGGAATATTTTTTCTCATTTTGTCTGTCATAGTTGACGTGTACCTATGATGAAAATTACAGGCCTCTCTCATCTTTTTAAGTGGGAGAACTTGCACAATTGGTGGCTGACTAAATACTTTTTTTCCCCACTGTAGATAATGGTGTAACCCTCTGTGTATGACTCATGTTAGAGTATTTTTGACGGTAAGTATTTCACCTAGTCATTTGAGTGATTTTAGCATGTTTTGTCTTTGTGTTTGACCTAGTTGTCTGTTTTTGCAGTTTTTTTTGTGTATGCCTGTATTTGACCTATGTGTGTTTCTGCAGGTTGTGTGTATTTTACCTGGTTGTGTGTGTGTTTTTGCAGGTTGTATGTATTTTACCTGGTTGTGTGTGTGTTTTTGCAGGTTGTGTGTATTTTACCTGGTTGAGTGTGTGTTTCTGCAGGTTGTGTGTATTTAACCTGGTTGTGTGTGTTTCTGCAGGTTGTGTGTATTTAACCTGGTTGTGTGTGTGTTTTTCAGTAGCCTGTGTGTATTTAACCTGGTTGTGTGTGTTTCTGCAGGTTGTGTGTATTTATCCTGGTTGTGTGTGCGTTTTTCAGTAGCTTGTGTGTATGTAACCTGGTTGTGTGTGTGTGTTTCTGTAGGTTGTGTGTATTTAACCTGGTTGTGTGTGTGTGTTTCTGTAGGTTGTGTGTATTTAACCTGGTTGTGTGTGTGTGTTTCTGTAGGTTGTGTGTATTTAACCTGGTTGTGTGTGTTTCTGCAGGTTGTGTGTATTTAACCTGGTTGTGTGTGTTTTTGCAGGTTGTGTGTATTTTACCTGGTTGTGTGTGTGTTTCTGCAGGTTGTGTGTATTTAACCTGGTTGTGTGTGTGTTTCTGCAGGTTGTGTGTATTTAACCTGGTTGTGTGTGTTTCTGTAGGTTGTGTGTATTTAACCTGGTTGTGTGTGTGTGTTTCTGTAGGTTGTGTGTATTTAACCTGGTTGTGTGTGTGTGTTTCTGTAGGTTGTGTGTATTTAACCTGGTTGTGTGTGTGTTTCTGCAGGTTGTGTGTATTTAACCTGGTTGTGTGTGTTTCTGCAGGTTGTGTGTATTTAACCTGGTTGTGTGTGTGTTTTTGCAGGTTGTGTGTTTTTTTCCTGGTTGTGTGTGTGTTTTTCAGTAGCCTGTGTGTATTTAACCTGGTTGTGTGTGTTTCTGCAGGTTGTGTGTATTTATCCTGGTTGTGTGTGTGTTTTTCAGTAGCTTGTGTGTATGTAACATGGTTGAGTGTGTGTTTCTGTAGGTTGTGTGTATTTAACCTGGTTGTGTGTGTTTCTGCAGGTTGTGTGTATTTAACCTGGTTGTGTGTGTTTTTGCAGGTTGTGTGTTTTTTTCCTGGTTGTGTGTGTGTTTTTCAGTAGCCTGTGTGTATTTAACCTGGTTGTGTGTGTTTCTGCAGGTTGTGTGTATTTATCCTGGTTGTGTGTGTGTTTTTCAGTAGCTTGTGTGTATGTAACCTGGTTGTGTGTGTTTCTGTAGGTTGTGTGTATTTAACCTGGTTGTGTGTGTGTTTTTCTGTAGGTTGTGTGTATTTAACCTGGTTTTGTGTGTGTGTTTCTGTAGGTTGTGTGTATTTAACCTGGTTGTGTGTGTTTCTGCAGGTTGTGTGTATTTAACCTGGTTGTGTGTGTTTCTGCAGGTTGTGTGTATTTAACCTGGTTGTGTGTGTTTCTGCAGGTTGTGTGTATTTATCCTGGTTGTGTGTGTTTCTGCAGGTTGTGTGTATTTATCCTGGTTGTGTGTGTGTTTTTCAGTAGCTTGTGTGTATGTAACCTGGTTGTGTGTGTTTCTGTAGGTTGTGTGTATTTAACCTGGTTGTGTGTGTGTTTTTCTGTAGGTTGTGTGTATTTATCCTGGTTGTGTGTGTGTGTTTCTGTAGCTTGTGTGTATTTAACCTGGTTGTGTGTGTTTCTGCAGGTTGTGTGTATTTAACCTGGTTGTGTGTGTTTCTGCAGGTTGTGTGTATTTAACCTGGTTGTGTGTGTTTCTGCAGGTTGTGTGTATTTAACCTGGTTGTGTGTGTTTCTGCAGGTTGTGTGTATTTAACCTGGTTGTGTGTGTTTCTGCAGGTTGTGTGTATTTAACCTGGTTGTGTGTGTTTCTGCAGGTTGTGTGTATTTAACCTGGTTGTGTGTGTTTCTGCAGGTTGTGTGTATTTAACCTGGTTGTGTGTGTTTCTGCAGGTTGTGTGTATTTAACCTGGTTGTGTGTGTTTCTGCAGGTTGTGTGTATTTAACCTGGTTGTGTGTGTTTCTGCAGGTTGTGTGTATTTAACCTGGTTGTGTGTGTTTCTGCAGGTTGTGTGTATTTAACCTGGTTGTGTGTGTTTCTGCAGGTTGTGTGTATTTAACCTGGTTGTGTGTGTTTCTGCAGGTTGTGTGTATTTAACCTGGTTGTGTGTGTTTCTGCAGGTTGTGTGTATTTAACCTGGTTGTGTGTGTTTCTGCAGGTTGTGTGTATTTAACCTGGTTGTGTGTGTTTCTGCAGGTTGTGTGTATTTAACCTGGTTGTGTGTGTTTCTGCAGGTTGTGTGTATTTAACCTGGTTGTGTGTGTTTCTGCAGGTTGTGTGTATTTAACCTGGTTGTGTGTGTTTCTGCAGGTTGTGTGTATTTAACCTGGTTGTGTGTGTTTCTGCAGGTTGTGTGTATTTAACCTGGTTGTGTGTGTTTCTGCAGGTTGTGTGTATTTAACCTGGTTGTGTGTGTTTCTGCAGGTTGTGTGTATTTAACCTGGTTGTGTGTGTTTCTGCAGGTTGTGGGCCTCTACCGTCTATGTGGTTCAGCGGCAGTAAAGAAGGAGCTTCGGGAGGCCTTTGAGAGGGACAGCCTGGGAGTGGAGCTCTGTGAAAACACCTACCCTGACATCAACGTCATCACAGGTAATATTACACTGCAAACAGCATCAGAACCTCTGTCCTGTAACACCTGTTAAAACCTTTGCTGTGTGTGCCTTCAGAAAGTATTTACACCACTTTATTTTTCCACATTTTGTTGTGTTACAGTCTGAATTAAAATTGATTAAATTTAGATTTTTGGGTCACTGGCCTTCACGCAATACCCCATAATGTCAGTGGATTATTATTTTTTATTTTATTTTTTAGAAATTAATAAATAATTAAAATATTAAATGTCTTGATTCAGTAAGTATTCAAACCATTTGTTATGGCAAGCCTAAATAAGTTAGAGTAAAAATGTGCTTAAAAAGTAACATAAAAAGTTGCATGGACTCACTCTGTGTGCAATAATAGTGTTTAACATGATTTTTTAATGACTACCTCGTCTCTGTACCCCACACATACAATTATCTGTAAGGTCCCTCAGTCGAGCAGTGAATTCCAAACACAGGATTAACTACAAAGACCAGGGAGGTTTTTTCAATGCCACGCAAAGAAGGGCACCTATTGTTAGATGGGTAAAAATAAAAAAGCAGACATTGAATATCCCTTTAAGCATGGGGAAGTTATTAATTACACTTTGGATGGTGTATCAATACACCCAGTCATTACAAAGATACAGGTGTCTTTCCTAACCTAGTTGCCGAAGAGGAAGGAAACCGCTCAGGGATTTCACCCCCACGGGGGACCAGTATGAAAAAAAAAAATAATAATGTATGCACTCACTAACTGTAAGTCGCTCTGGATAAGAGTGTCTGCTAAATGACATAAATGTAAATAGGAGAAAACTGAGGATGGGTCAACAACATTGTAGTTACTCCACAATACTAACCTAATTGACAGAGTGAAAATAAGGAAGCCTGTACAGAATCAAAATATTCTGTTTGCAACAAGGCGCTAAATTAATACTGCAAAACATGTGGCAAAGCAATTCACATTTTGTCCTGAATACAAAGTGTTATGTTTGGGGCAAATCCAATACAACACATTACTGAGTACCACTTTCCAAATGTTCAATCATAGAGGTGGCTGCATCACATTATGGGTATGCTTGTAATCGTTAAGGACTGTGCAGTTTTTCAAGTTAGAAAATAATGGAGCTAAGTAAAATCCTAGAGGAAAACCTGGTTCAGTCTGCTTTCCACCAGACACTGGGAGATGAATTCACCTTTCAGCAGAACAATAACCTAAAACACAAGGCCAAATCTACACTGGAGTTGCTTACCAAGGAGACAGTGAATGTTGGCCGAGTTACAGTTTTGACTTAAATCTGCTTGAAAATCTATGGAGGGACCTGAAAATTGTTGTCTAGCAATGATCAACAACCAATTTGACAGAGGTTGAAGGATTTTGAAATAATAATGTTGTACAATCCAGGTGTGGTAAGCTCTTACCCAGAAAGACTCACAGCTGTAATCGCTGCTAAAAGTGATTCTAACATGTATTGACTCAGGGGGTTGAATACGTTTCTAATCAAGATATATTCAAGTTTTATTTTTCATATATTTTTTAGAAATGTTATAATTTTTCTTCCACTTTGACATTACAGAGTATTTTGTGTAGCTCGTTGACCAAAAATGACAATTCAATCAATTTTAATCCCACTTTGTAACAAAACAAAATGTGAAAAAGGTTAGGGGTATGAATGCTTTCTGAGGGCACTGTACACACGTCACACGAGTCTGTGCATGTGTGTGTGCGTTTGCATGTACGTGTGTGTGCGTGTGCATGCATGCATGCTTACGTGCATGTCTTTGTTTGTTGCAAAAGCATTCCAGTCAGCATACCATCAGGATGTGAGAGTGCCTGAGGGGAGAGCCCTCACATCAGCCAACCAACCATCCAGGACAACATGCATTTAGGTCATTCCTTCATTCCTCTCCTCCAGGTTTAGACATGCCACACGCTCTGACCACCCCCGCTCTGACACACACACACACACACACACACACACACACACACACACACACACACACACACACACACACACAGAGACTCCTGAACATAACTCACACACTGAGCGTTACCATTATTTACACATTTTTAAAAAACTAGCAGAGGACTGTAACCCAGTTTCACTCATGCTCGAAGTACTGTAATTCCTGGTTTCTATCAGTGTCAGTGACAAACTAGGACAAAACTATTTCACTGGCAAAATATGTGTGTCTGTTCTACCTGGACATGTTGGGACTGGAGTCAATGTCCAATATTCCCCTCATTCAATGCGTATATGAGTACGCTGCAGCCTGCAGAAGGATGTTAGCCTGATCAAATTAGCTAAACAACCCCAATGATCTGTGAACTTCTAGAGCATGCCTGCAATGTCACTTCAGCTAACCAATGAATACAGATTCCGGGAATAGACAGGGGAGGGGCAACAGTTAAGAGAAAAATACTAAATAAAAATACTTGCTCATGGATTCTTTTTTTCTTCTCCCACCGAAAAAGAGGAAGACCATGGAAGCCCCTTGGCATTGTGGGAGCTGCTGTTGGTTTTGGAAAGAGGCCCATATAGGCGTCCTCGTATCATGCCTGCTTTGATCCAAATGCATTAGCATGGCAGGGCAAAGAACACAGTTAACAGTTGAGCGGGTTAGAAAAAAAGGGCCAGCACCAGTGTGGATTGTTGGTTTTTGCTTGCTGTCTAAATTTACTCTGCCGAGTGTGTGGCTGTTGCAGATGGGCTGAGGGAGTGGAGTGAGGGAGCGAGAGCGAGGGGGTAGGGTGGTTGTCCTGGGGTGGGCAGGGCTGGGCTTAAAGCAGTGAAAGATAGAAGGGGGTGGGGTATGGGGGTTGGTGGTTTGAGTGGAGTCAGGTCAGCCGGAAGGAGAGACAGAGAGGTTAGCTAATAAGCAGGCCAAATGGATGAGCTAAGAGGAGGCGGCGAGGATTGGTTGTCACCCGGCTAATTTAAAAGGCAGATGTATTGAAAGGGATTACCCTGTGTCAAAGTTCAATCCAAAGCTTGCAAAACATGTGAACTGTGTGGCCTTCCTTTGTTTCAAACCATGATCCCAGACAAAGGAAACAACTCCACAAAACAGCCTCATCGTGATTGTCTTGCTCTGAATACAGAATTGTTATAGTAACGTACATTAACTGAATGTAGCCAATGGCTCTTTTTGTCTCAGGCAGCAGAATTTCTGGGTTCCATTGTTTCTTGCGATACAGTATTTTTTTGGTACAGATTGTTTTTGTATTAACATTACAAAGTGACTTGTCAGTACATTCAGAAGTTGTATGTATGTTAACATGGATGACAACAGGAGTCTAGATGGTGTAGGTCTCTACTGTAATTGAATCAGTGTTGACAGCTGGGATGTGACTTAAATCAAGAAGGATGGTGGAGGGGGGCAGGAGCTCTCTCTCTTTAGCCCCCTTTGACTCAGGGACATTCCTCCAGGGCTGGGGGGGGTTTGGCAGGACCCAGTGTCCACAGACCCGCCCCTCAGCCCCCCAGGCCCTTCGGTCAGGAGCACAGATGGAGGGACAAGCTGCTCATTTTAGTTTTAGTCACGGTGGTGTGTTTCAGTCACCGGCCAGGCATTACTTCAGACTCCTCTGGTTCTGATCTCAGAGAACGCCATGCTTAACACAGAGAGGCAGTTGAGAGGCCGACTAGGTCAGTCACAGCATCTGCCATTTTTAAGTTATTCTTGAAATATCATATATTTATAGTCTATGTAACACAGCAATGAGACTGTACGAGGATCATTGTAGCTTAAACTGATGTTGTTGCTCCACCTGGTAGCTATTGCATGGACAGTGGACAGTTATCTGAGAACCCCATCTATCAACCTTTTTCTTGGCAGGAAGCCAACACAACAAGAAGCCTCAGTGATGTGTTTTAAAAGGAACAGAACAGAGCAAGGGTTGATGGAAAATCTGTGTAATTTCCCTCCTCTCAGTGAAAGGGAAGATAGTGTTTTGGGCTTAGTTAGAGTCAGTGCATGTGATGAGTTGCTAGTTGCTCCGACGAAGGTCATCACAAAGTTTAGAAACGAAAAACTCTGAAATTGCATCTGATTTAAGAGACTCCCTTTTCACTTGTTAGTTTGTTAACAAGGATAAAGAGCCTAGTTTGCAGCCCAGCTAGCTTCCCTTCCAGTCCTCCAGTCCAGCCCTCCCCATGCAGTGAATACATGGAAAGTCATTAATAGTGCCCCCTTTGATGCCGAACACACACAGATGGTATTTGGCTAAGTGGACGCATGGTGGCTTAGCTGAACTCTATGCCGACCAGGAGGCAGGGAGGACCCGCCATACAAACACATACAGTCCTGGTCCAGTGTGAGTGGGTGGGTGTCAGAGAGAGAAGTGGGCAACACCAAGGACTGGGCAGGGCAAAGCAATGCACCGCCCCCTGTCCTGTACACCCCCTCTGGCCCCCTCTCTACTGATCTGGGGGTGTGAGGAGAAGGCAGGTGTTCGTAGGGGAGAACAAGCCCCTATTTGTTCCTTTAGGGCGGCACCAACCGACGGCAGCAGTGACCTGTAGTTTTGTTTGAACAAGAGGTCAAAGGTGTTGGACCATTGCAGTATGGGTCTTGTAGTGTATGGATGCTGCAAAAGTCTACAATGTCAGTTGTAAGAAACCGTATTTGTATGAGATTTGCCCGTCAATGACTAAACATTTGACCAAAAACACAACACATTTCTCTAGCAACTCAAAGTTAATTTCTGCCACCAATTCCCTTACAGTAAAATCCCAAACCACCTTCCCTGAAAAACCCAAACACCTTCCCTGAACAACCCAAACACCTTCCCTGAAAAACCCAAACACCTTCCCTGAAAATCCCAAACACCTTCCCTGAAAAACCCAAACACCTTCCCTGAACAACCCAAACACCTTCCCTGAAAAACCCAAACACCTTCCCTGAAAAACCCAAACCCTTCTAACACCCAAACACCTTCCCTGAACAACCCAAACACCTTCCCTGAACAACCCAAACACCTTCCCTGAACAACCCAAACACCTTCCCTGAACAACCCAAACACCTTCCCTGAACAACCCAAACACCTTCCCTGAACAACCCAAACACCTTCCCTGAACAACAACAGTCCTCCTCTCCATGATGTGTTTGTTGCCTGACACATCACAGGCTGTGAAAATAAAGGTAACACCTGCAGAGGAAAGCCACCTGTTCAACCCTGAGCATGACCTTGCCTGGTGTGTGTGTGTGTGTGTGTGTGTGTGTGTGTGTGTGTGTGTGTGTGTGTGTGTGTGTGTGTGTGTGTGTGTGTGTGTGTGTGTGTGTGTGTGTGTGTGTGTGTGTGTGTGTGTGTGTGTGTGTGTGTGTGTGTGTGTGTGTGTGTGTGTGTGTGTGTGTGTGTGTGTGTGTGTGTGTGTGCGTGCGTGTGCGTGTCAGGCCCCAACAGGGGTTAAGGCACTCCAACGGCAGTGTAAACACAGAGCTGAGTCATAGCAGGCTAATAATTTGCCCCACACATAATGGCTGCATTCTCTCTGCTCTGAGTCACTACACACACACGCACACACACAGTGGGACCAGTGTTTATATCAAAACTACTGCAGAAGGGAAAATAGAGAATATTTGTGTGTATTGAGTTATGGGTGTGTTGTGTTCACACTTTGAGAGGTCATTAAGGTGGTGGAAGTGAAAACCTATAAACATTATTTGTGCTCAGTAGTAAAAAGAATAGTTATTTTCATTGTCACATTGCATTTCAAACTTGGTACTAGCACCATGTTCTTCGGCGATGGAATAACTAGATTAAACTGAAGTTGATAAATCTATTTGTTTTCGTGAGGATGTTCACAAACACTGCATCTATCTGTCTGGGAAATCAGTGTGTCTAAGGAAGTATTCAGAGATCTACAAAGTAAAACCGAGTTACATTTATCTCTCCTTTATCTGTCCTTATCAAACACTGCACATTCAGGGAGAGGGGGGAGGGAGAGAGAAGAGATAGTGAGAGAGAGAGAGAGAGAGAGAGAGAGAGAGAGAGAGAGAGAGAGAGAGAGAGAGAGAGAGAGAGAGAGGGGATGATGCTTTAAGTGCCTACTGTGATTGCTTGACACAGCAGACTTAGTTGTTTTTTCAGTCAAATAAAATCTGCGGCACCGCCACGGCTGTTTGGTGTAGGAATGCACAGACGGCAGACTCTCTCCTCTGCACTGCTATGTTGAGGCATGTTGGGTCTTGAGTACAGTTATGGAGGGGGCTCAGACTCTGACTCCTGTTGTGAAAAACAGACCTGAGTTAGGCTCAGAGGAAGGGAAAGAAACGGTCACGCACCATGAGTTTTATGACAATTTATCTACTGTAGGGCAGGAGCGATATAGGAAGGAAATCCTTTCTGACACAGCAAAAACTTTAAAGAACATACAGTATGTATAAATCTTTAACATAGGCTCCCACAATACATATTTTCTTCAGATTAGTTTAGTAAATTCCCACCCAGTGTAGTGGTTGTTGATAGTCTTACCACAAGCCTGTAACTGTATACTATGCTCTTGCCAGTGTGTTTGAAGCTGGAATCCTTCATGTTGAAACAGCCACGTCGGTTTGTGATATTATAACAACAAAGAAGTTACTGAAAACAACAGACACTGTTTTTTCACCTCGGACATCATTGCACGCGCGATTGAAGAGCACAATATGTACTGCAACAACAACAACAACAAAATTGCAGCTCGGCAACAAAACCTATAACAGCTGTAGTGGGACAGCCAGTGACGCCGTTTCCCTCTACTGCAGATCGTTTCCCCCTACTGCAGATCGTTTCCCCCTACTGCAGATCGTTGCCCCCTACTGCAGATCGTTGCCCCCTACTGCAGATCGTTTCCCCCTACTGCAGATCGTTGCCCCCTACTGCAGATCGTTTCCCCCTACTGCAGATCGTTTCCCCCTACTGCAGATCGTTTCCCCCTACTGCAGATCGTTTCCCCCTACTGCAGATCGTTGCCCCCTACTGCAGATCGTTCCCCCTACTGCAGATCGTTGCCCCCTACTGCAGATCGTTGCCCCCTACTGCAGATCGTTTCCCCCTACTGCAGATCGTTTCCCCCTACTGCAGATCGTTTCTCCCTACTGCAGATCGTTGCCCCCTACTGCAGATCGTTGCCCCCTACTGCAGATCGTTTCTCCCTACTGCAGATCATTTCCCCCTACTGCAGATCGTTTCCCCCTACTGCAGATCGTTGCCCCCTACTGCAGATCGTTTCCCCCTACTGCAGATCGTTCACCCCTACTGCAGATCGTTTCTCCCAACTGCAGATCGCATCTTTAAGCTGCAGGTCTCTGCTGATGAGTAAAACACAACTCAGCCTGGCAGTCATCTGGGAATTTTCAACAGTGGACTGAATCTACATCACTCTGTCAACAGGACTGAATCTACATCACTCTGTCAACAGGACTGAATCTACATCACTCTGTCAACAGGACTGAATCTACATCACTCTGTCAACAGGACTGAATCTACATCACTCTGTCAACAGGACTGAATCTACATCACTCTGTCAACAGGACTGAATCTACATCACTCTGTCAACAGGACTGAATCTACATCACTCTGTCAACAGGACTGAATCTACATCACTCTGTCAACAGGACTGAATCTACATCACTCTGTCAACAGGAGTCCACCTACTGCATTCCCGCCAGACCACATGCTCTGGAAGGACAATAGAATAGAATAGTACTTTATTAGTCCATCTCTGGGGAGGAAATGCTGGTTATTCTATACACTAAAAAGCAGCCTAATCCCAGATCCCCAGTTTGCCTTCAATCTGCTCTTTGTTTCATGCTTGTTTCTATCTGGATTAGTGGGTAGCATGGATAGAGATTATACCAGGCAGTCTGAAATAGACTGGACAGCATTGAGTTAATGACTCCCTCTTCCTTAAGTGGACAACGGGATTGGACAGGATTAAAAAGTGAACATTGATTCATGCTCTTATTTCCCCTATAAAGCTGTTAGGGAAGACTACTAGACCGTGAGTTGTAATGAGGTATGTTAGAAATAAAATATGGGTAACAATTTACAAGTTCTTCTTATACCTGTGTAGTTATACTGTAGTTATACTCTGGAGAACTGTAATTAAGTGTACTGATTCCCGGGTTATATGCCATGCTTAATTGACTAAGCAGCTCTATTTACAGTGGCTTAATCTGGTTGTTATTGTCAATCTAGTCACATAAATGCATCTGAACTGAAGTTGTCTTTATATGGTAATGGTCCTGTAGTAGTTACTAACTGAAACAGCCTCAGTCTCTGTCTCCAAGTCACTGAGGACCCACTGACTGCCAAGCTCAAAGCTCTACTCTGAAAACCGATAGCTAGTTACGCACAGAAAAAAATAAAATAATAATAACAATCCATTCCAACGCTAAGAATTGACACGCTGCCAAGACTTCTTTCTTTATTTCCATATTTGTCTGTTATTTGTTCTCCTCGCCCTTCATGAAAATAAAATACTTTTAGGGGGGCTTAGTGGAGATAGACAGTGTGGGTTTGATGTTTGCTCGCCTCTTTTGTCTGGGCCTGTTGGAGGCTGAATGTAGCTGGGGAGTTACAGGTGTAAAAGTCCTCGCCATCACAGAACCGAGACCCCCCCACTCCCTCTTCCACATTCTCAGGCTGCCATGTCACGCCCGATTCCAATCAGGCACCGCCCTAGACGCCCCCAGAACAGAGCCCACCACAACAATGGGTCCTAAAAGCCTTGGCAGACAGCAGAGTGTGTGCCAGGCCCAGCCTGCTGTATAAAAGTAAGGGAGAAGAAAAGCCTTTGGTTTCTCAATAACGACTCTTCATAAAGATTATATTGTTAGCAATTCGTCAGGTATTTAAGCTGTCTTGTGAAGTACATAAGAGGTACTGTATTTCACTCTATTGAGCTGTGGAAAAAGCGTCTGAAGCCAAGCTGATCAAGGCTGAATCAGGTCCAGAGGGCACAGACAGACAGTGGTGTCGTTCATGGTCTCCTTTCTGGTGAAAATCTTTGCTGCCCTCTGAAGTAACATCTGGTTGCTGTCATCATCATTATCGGAGTTGTTATAATCAGAGTTTATTATTCTGTTCATTCCATAAAGGGTTTCTCATGCTCTCCTTCTCTCTCCTCCCTCTGTCTCTCTCTCCCTCCTCTCTTCCCCCCTCTCTCTCTCTCTCTCTCTCTCTCTCTCTGTCTGTCCATCCCTCCCTATCTCCAGGTGTGCTGAAGGACTACCTGCGTGAGTTGCCCTACCCCCTCATCACTAAGCACCTGTATGAGGCTGTGTTAGACTCCATGGCTAAGAGGCCTCTGCGTATTGGAGCAGGAGGATGTGAGAACGACCTGGCAGACACGGAACAGACTGTCAGCCTGCTGGAGAACCTGCCAGAGGTGGAGAGGGTAAGGAGAATATCCTTTTAAGAGCTTTTCAAACTACTGAGCCATACCTGAGCCAAACCAAGCTGTACTGAGCTGGCCTGATTACGAACCCCCCCGTAGTTTCTGGAACCATGCTGTAAAAAAAGAAAATATCAGAGGCAGCGCAGTACAGTTGTGTTAGCCTGCCCTGACCCAGCATGCTCTCTGTCTGTGTGACCCCAGTTGACCCTGCAGAGGCTGCTGGACCACCTGAAGCTGGTGGCGTCGCACCACGAGGTCAACAAGATGACGTGTCAGAACCTGGCGGTGTGCTTCGGCCCCGTGCTGCTCAGCCAACGCCAGGAGGCCAGCTGCCATAGCAACCGCGTCTTCATCGACTCAGAAGAGCTGGCCAGTGCCCTGCACTTTAAGAAGCACATCGAGGTGCTGCACTACCTTCTGCAGCTATGGCCAGGTAACCTCCACCATAGAGATACAATATTACTAGAGTGACCTATGTCATAAACCTTCATAACTCTAGAATGTAGCGGATAATGGCAGCCATCTTGGACAGGGATAAATTCATATCCAGTCAACTTCATCCTGTAGGACCATGTAGTACCTCTGGATTTAGCAGTCTTTTATAGTTGATTAATGACTAGGTTAATTACTAGGTCATTTCTCTTGCAGTGAATGTATGAGGCTTTTAAATCAGGCAGTCTGTGAATATGAATCACTGAGCCAACAACTTAATAAACAACTAATTACATTGTACAGACTTTAAAAAGCACTCACCCAAAATCAGACAAGACATTTCCTAGAAGGGCACTATGTTGGTGGAACTGCTTTCTAGTGCAAATTGCTCCTAGCGCTGTGGTTCTGTGCCAAACATGACTTTAAAAGGCTGGGCTGGTGCTTTGATCTCTGGTGGTTTGGCTTGGCTGACACACACACACAGCAATTAGCCATTCGCTGCCATCTGTTCGATCGTCATAGATGAAATGCTCCACAGAGTGCTTCATCATATTGGGAGGGCCAAAGCCTTATTGTAAACCAAGCTCAGTTGGTAGCGCCGCTTTTATTTAAATCACTGTCCAGAGAATGCGTCCAGAATGGCACCCTATTTCCTATATAGTTCACTAATTTTGTTCAGAGCCCTATGGGCCCTGGTCAAAAGAAGTGCACTATAAAGGGAATAGGGTGTAAAGTGTCCAATCAAAAACGCATATTTTGACCAATGGGTAAAATAATATGTTAATTGTGTAGATACAGTGCATTTGGAAAGTATTCAGACCCAATGACTTTATCCACATTTTGTTATGTTACAGCCTTATTCGAAAATTGATTAAATAGTGTTTTCCCTCATCAATCTACACACAATACCCCATAATGACAAAGCAAAAACAGGTTTTTAGAAATGTTTGCAAGTTTATAAAAAATAAAAAACTGAAATATCACATTTACATAAGTATTCAGACCCTTTACTCAGTACTATGTTGAAGCACCTTTGGCAGCGATTACAGCCTTGAGTCTTCTTTGGTATGACGCTACAAGCATGGCACACCTGTATTTGGGGTTTTTCTCCCATTCTTCTCTGCAGATCCTCTCAAGCTCTGTCAGGTTGGATGGGGAGCGTTGCTGCACAGCTATTTTCAGGTCTCTCCAGAGATGTTCGATCGGGTTCAAGTCCGGGCCCTGGCTGGGCCACTCAAGGACATTCAGAGACTTGTCCCGAAGCCCCTCCTGCATTGTGTTGGCTGTATGCTTAGGGTCGTTGTCCTGTTGGAAGGTGAACCTTCGCCCCAGTCTGAGGTCCTGAGTGCTCTGGAGCAGGTTTTCATCAAGGATCTCTCTGTACTTTGCTCCGTTCATCTTTCCCTCGGTCCTGCCTAGTCTCCCAGTCCCTGCCGCTAAAAAACATCCCCACAGCATGATGCTGCCACCACCATGCTTCACTGTAGGGATGGTGCCAGGTTTCCTCCAGACGTGACACTTGGCTTTCAGGCCAAAGAGTTCAATTTTGGTTTCATCAGACAAGAGAATCTTGTTTCTCATGGTCTGAGAGTCTTTAGGTGCCTTTTGGCAAACTCCAAGTGGGCTGTCATGTGCCTTTTACTGAGGAGTGGCTTCCGTCTGGCCACTCTACCATAAAGGCCTGATTGGTAGAGTGCTGCAGAGATGGTTGTCCTTCTGGAAGGTTCTCCGATCTCCACAGAGGAACTCTGGAGGTCAGTGACCTTAGGGTTCTTGGTCACCTCCCTGACAACGGCCCTTCTCCGCTGATTGCTCAGTTTGGCCGGGCGGCAAGCTCTAGGAAGTGTCTTGGTGGTTCCAAGCTTCTTCCATTTAAGAATGATGGAGGCCACTGTGTTCTTGGGGACCTTCAATGCTGCAGAAATGTTTTGGTACCCTTCCCCAGATCTGTGCCTCGACACAATCCTGTCATGGAGCTCTACGGGCAATTCCTTCGACCTCATGGCTTGGTTTTTGCTCTGACATGCACTGTCAACTGTGGGACCTTATGTAGACAGGTGTGTGCCTTTCCAAATCATGTCCAATCAATTGAATTTACCACTGGTGGTCTCCAATCAAATTTTAGAAACATCTCAAGGACGATCAATGGAAATAGGATGCACCTGAGCTCAATTTCGAATCTCATAGCAAAGGGTCTGAATGCTTATGTAAATGAAATGTGACCGACCGCCTCGATCTTATGTAGCAAAATTTGAAATTGTGTTTTTTACATTGGATAAAAGTAGAGACTCAGAGCTAAAAAATCGAAAATGGTATATCATACACTGCAGTTGAGGAACAATGGGAAAGTAATTCTGCTTTGAAAGTTGATAAACTTGTAACCCCACTTTTGAGAAAATGGTCCTTGAATGTTTTGGTAGAACTACTGGAGAGCTCTTCTTTGTCTACACCCATTCAGCATCGTTCACACCCTTAGCCCCACCCATCTCTTTAAGGATTCACATGTGAGGCCATGTGGTAAACACATGCTATATCAAATCAAAAAGTTTATTTGTCACATGCACAGGATACAGAAGGTGTAAACGGTACAGTGAAGTGGATACTTGCATAGTAGCAATATCAAAAACAGAAAGTGTCCAGATAAAAATATTTTATAAATATTTTATCATTATTAGATTACACTTACTCGACACACTAGTCAAAATTGATGGGTCATGTGAAGGAAATGCTATAACCACCCCTCAGCCACATCTAGCTAAGTGGATGGGTCACTATTGTCTAGACATGTACACATGTTCATGAAATACAATAGATGGTCGTAATCACCCCCAGACACACATGGCTAATTTGATGGATGTAATAATCCGGCCGTAATGGAGTCTTTTGTTTAGACATGTAGCTAGCTAAACAATGAACCAGCATAATCCCAACTCATACTACTACCAATACAAACATTGTCATAGCTGTAGTATAAATCTGTAGTATGAATCTGCAGGTAGCTAAAGCTAACAAACTAGGTTCAATGTTAGCTAGCTAACATTAGGCTATAACTAGCAAGGCAAATGGAATTTCTGATTTGAATAATATTACTACACAGGTCATACACGTAACATTAGCAAGCGAGCCAGCAAGCTAACGTTTGCTAGCTAACTAACAGTACACTTTAACTTGCAATAAAAATGACTTTCTAACAAAATTAGAAACGTATATCTGAAAATGTAGCTAGACCCTTACCTGTATACATAAATGAACGCTTCACGGCAGACTGGAACCATTTAACTCCGTTTTGTTTGTAGCTACATCTTGTTTGGCCAGTGTTGTGTCGTGATGTGACTTACTTTAATGTATGAATGTTATTTATCGAATCACCTATCTATGTTTAATTGTCACTCGATTCAATTAATCATGTAACAATTAACTCATTAGGAATTTGGGGCACCACGGAATAAGTTGTTTAACGAGTTACCATTTCCCGAATTAAACTCTTAGAAGATACAAATGTTATATATCGATAACAGTCACTTATTAAATAATGACCTGTCTGAATGATCAGTCTCATTCTGAACGTCGCATAATCCTGGAACCTGCAAGAACCCTAACCATATTGTTGAATCAGCAATACACAAATTGGCTTAATTATTTATTTACTAACTAACTAAATAATAACACAATACAAACACACATAGGTTATTGATTACTAACATAATACAATGAAAACAGGTCCCTAGTGGACTGGACTAACATTAGCATGAATGGTTGGGTATTGGAGGGGTCAGAATGGAAAGGAGAGACAGAGATTCAAACTATCATAGTTACTTTGGAAACTACGCTCACAGTAATCATAATATTTATGCAACCTAATAATCGCTAATTCGGATTAGAAATGTAACATGTATTTACGTGTTGATGTCCTCGATAGTTGAGTTGATGATGTAGGACTCTGGTTTGCCCACCAGAGATCTCAATGTCCTTGGTAGAGTTTATGGTTAGAATGGATACTTCAGATCTACCAGCGGTTGTCGGAGAGGGATTGTCCTCTCCTCTCGTGTCTTTAGTGAAAGTTCTCTAGACGACTATACATGCCAGCTGCAGACTGAAATGATAAGGTCTAGTGCATTGTCTTCTTCTTCACCTCGTGTAGAGGTTGAGAGTTTGAGTTTCTCCATTTAAAAACGTGGGGACTAACGTCTCACGTTTTCTGGTCTTGTAGAAATTCAACCATGTGCAACGTTTAGCTCACGCTTCACGTCTGCTGGTCTGTAGCGTTTCAACCATTTTAAGCCGTGGGGCTTGCCGGTCTGGTAGAAATTCAACCATTTGCAACGTTTGGCTCACTCTTCACGTCTGCTGGTCTGTAGCGTTTCAACCATCCACGTCTGCTGGTCTGAGGTGAATTTCGTCACAAAGATTTTTATGCACTCGGGGTAAAAGGGGCATTCCATCATGTTTGTGCTCATCTGGGCGTGGCCACTGACTGAGAACAAATCAATATGGAAAACAATCATCTCATCTAGAATGCTAAAATCACATTGTGATCTTCACAAAAGTATTATTATACTTAATCATTCGTTTTATACAACAATTAGATGCAAACCTCATAACTGGGAAGTGTACCCCCCAGAGATACAGTTATGTTGTTTCACCGTCTTTAATGACATTACAACATAGTAACGAATTTGACATGATTGTTCTTTAAGTCCCCACCAACCATTTCCCACATTATTTTAAGTAGGAATATTGTTTCATTATCCACTTTTGGATGTTGGAGTCTTGGCGGGAAGACTTCCTTTGTTAACAAAGGGGTCCTTTCTCCCAATACTTCATGGCAAGGAAGAGAAAGTCTGCACGGTATTTACGACCGGTCATAAAACTGGCCTCCAGGAAAGGGGGTGTTCAAACCTTTGCCTAGCCAGCATGTTTGATCCTCAACCCATGAGGGCAAGTCATGACAGTTGTGTCATGTCACTCTGGTTAACACTGACCATGGCGTGTGCAGAAAGTAGCCCATCACTTTTTCCAACTGATCTGTCGATAGCGCCTGCTAAATTCAGGGCATCAATATTGTTGAGAAAAGTAGCAAAACTTTTGTAGTTCTCGATGGCTAACGTTATATCTTTCAAAAACGGTGCGGTCGAAAGGACTGTCAACACATACTGAACAGCTCACGTTATAGACAGAAGCATGCTACATGGCAGACCAATCCAAACTCATCTCCCGGCACGTCCAGCCCAACCATTATCTCAGCCAATCATGGCTAGCGGGAAGTTTCCTGTCTTTTTCCGTGGCTAAACCAACTAGGCTCGTAATTTAACAATTGTATTCGTATTTATGGATGGAATACACGTTTGTTATTAAGGCACATAAAAGTTCACATGTTCCAGAAGTCATTTCTGCCAAAAAACGCATTTTGATAAATAAATAAATATTTACGTTCAAATGCCGCTCCTGTGAAGTAGTGACGTGTGACATACGCCTTGTTTCCTGAAACAAGTCACAAATAAGGTATTTCTGTTTTTTATTTTTAATACATTTGCAAAAATTTGACATTATGGGGTATTGTGTGTAGATTGATGAGAAAAATAAATAATTTAATACATTTTAGAATAAGGCTGTAATGTAACAAAATGTGGAAAAAGTCAAGGGGTCTGAATATTTTTTAGAATGCACTGTAATTCTCTAGAAAAACCAATGGTCCAAACTTCTTGTCTCTATCATAATCCGTTCAAACGTTATTGAAGTTTTTACACTTGTAGCATGGCCAGAATTAGGGTGATTAAATAAATGGAGGCCAGAGAAAAAAAGTGGTAAAAGAATCTGGAATATTGCTTCGCGTCAGCTAGGCTGGATTCTGTGCAAGAATTAAAGCTACATGGCTACCTGACAGGCTCACTTTCCTTTTGAACTCGTCATCTTTCTTCTCGAATCTGCAGAACATAAAACAGTATAGAGGTAAGATGGATATCGATTTTGAGACATGCATGTAGCATTTTCATATTTTAGTATACACTTTTCATATTAATTCGAAATTCCTGTTCTTTTTCAAAGATTTCTCACAAAAACAATCGTATCTCTGTGAAATATCAACGGAGCACTGAGCGTATACTAAGCTTTTTATTTTCAAAGCCTTTTACAGTTATTTCAGCTCGTGTCATGCTAAGTCTGCTTTTTGTGACCCATGGAAACAACTTTGAAGATGACGACCACAACATGGAACATTCTCAAAAGATGTTACGAGAAACCTGCACTGCTATGTCAACAGAGCTCAGGGCTTATTATCGGATGTATTAGGTTACGAAATCCGACTTTATTATATAATGTTAATGATATGTTCGAGAAAGACCACACTGAACGATTCAAAACATGAATAATCATATTTGTCTTGGTAAAATTTATTTTACAACATAAGGATGTGAAATTTCATCACCAAAGCGCGTTTTCACCCGCTCTGGGCAGAGTGGCTGGATACCCTATAGGGTGCTGTTTGGGATGCAGACAGACACCCTGGACCAACTGTGGCTCTATGGTTGGTCATTTGTCTCCCTGTCCAACTGTTCTGCTCTCAGCAGCTGTCTTCTTTGTGTGCACGGTGATATGAGAACAGATACGCACCGTAGAGTACAGGGATATAGGGAGGGATATGAGAGAGAGAGGGGAATAAGTGTAGGGTTGCTAGGCGGTTTGGATGTCAAAGCCTGTGCCGATGGATGTTCTGCCTATGTTATTGTTTAAGTCTGAGGAGGATGGAAAAGAGAAGGCTATAAGGCTGAACCTGTCTGATCCCCTCAGATCACTAACATTCCAACTGCACTAACTGGATTTAACTTCATAGTGTTGTTTACGTAAGCTGAATGGTGTATCGCTTAAGCTTGATTTCCCTTATACAGTGCATTCGGAAAGTATTCAGACCCCTTGACGTTTACCACATTGTGTTACATTACAGCCTTACTCTAAAATTGATTAAATTGTTTTTTTCCCTTCATAAATCTACACACAATACCCCATAATGACAAAGCAAAAACAGGTTTTTAGAAATGTTTGCAAATGTATTTTAAAAAAAACTGAAATGTTACATTTACATAAGTATTCAGACCCTTTGCTCAGTACTTTGTTGAAGCACCTTTGGCAGCAATTACAGCCTTGAGTCTTCTTGGGTATGACGCTACAAGCTTGGCACACCTGTATTTGGGGAGTTTCTCCCATTCTTCTCTGCAGATCCTCTCAAGCTCTGTCAGGTTGGATGGGGAGCGTTGCTGCACAGCTATTTTCAGGTCTCGACAGAGATGTTCGATCGGGTTCATGTCCGGGCTCTGGCCGGGCCACTCAAGGACATTCAGAGACTTGTCCCGAAACGACTCCTGCATTGTGTTGGCTGTGTGCTTAGGGTCGTTGTCCTGTTGACAGGTGAACCTTCACCCCAGTCTGAGGTCCTGAGCGCTCTGGAGCAGGTTTTCATCAAGGATCTCTCTGTACTTTGCTCCGTTCATCTTTCCCTTGATCCTGCCTAGTCTCCCAGTCCCTGCCGCTGAAAAACAGGCCAAAGAGTTCAATCTTGGTTTCATCAGACCAGAGAATCTTGTTTCTCATGGTCTGAGAGTCCTTTCGGTGCGTTTTGGCAAACTCCAAGCGGGCTGTCGTGCCTTTTACTGAGGAGTGGCTTCCGTCTGGCCACTCTACCATAAAGGCCTGATTGGTGGAGTGCTGCAGAGATGGTTGTACTTCTGGAAGGTTCTCCCATATCCACAGAGGAACTCTGGAGCTCTGTCAGAGTGACCATCGGGTTCTTGGTCACCTCCCTGAGCAAGACCCTTTTCCCCCGATTGCTCAGTTTGGCCGGTCGGCCAGCTCTAGGAAGAGTCATGGTGGTTCCAAACTTCTTCCATTTAACAATGATGGAGGCCATTGTGTTCTTGGGGACCTTCAATGCTGCAGACATTTTTTGGTACCCTTCCCCAGATCTGTGCCTCGACACAATCCTGTCTCGGAGCTCTACGGACAATTCCTTCAACTTCATGGCTTGGTTTTTGCTCTGACATGCACTGTCAACTGTGGGACCTGATATAGACAGGTGTATGCCTTTCCAAATCATGTCCAATCAATTGAATTTACCACAGGTGGACTCCAATCAAGTTGTAGAAACATCTCAAGGATGATCAATGGAAACAGGATGCACATGAGCTCAATTTCGAGTCTCATAGCAAAGGGTCTGAATACTTATGTAAATAAGGTATTTCTGTTTTTTTATATGTATTACATTTGCTAAAATTTCTAAAAACCTGTTTTCACTTTGTCATTATGGGGTATTGTGTGTAGATTGATGAGGAAAAAAATGTATTTAATCAATTTTAGAATGAGGCTGTAACGTAACAAAATGTGGAAAAAGTCAAGGGGTCTGAATACTTTCTGAATGCACTGTACATGCAAGGCAAGCAGCTGATCTTTATTCACCTCGCTGTCCCTGCCCTCCAAATTGAACCCCATTCTGCTTATTAACGGGTGTTAAAACGTGACCTTTCTTTTATTTATTTGTATATGATTTTATTTGATATTTTATCAACAGTACAAAACATACAACATACAAATGACGACATCATACAAACATCAACTACATCACTACTGTCCAGACCCACTAGCCCTCACCCCTATCTCCATCAACTACATCACTCCTGCCCAGACCCACTAGCCCTCACCCCTATCTCCATCAACTACATCACTACTGTCCAGACCCACTAGCCCTCACCCCTATCTCCATCAACTACATCACTACTGTCCAGACCCACTAGCCCTCACCCCTATCTCCATCAACTACATCACTCCTGCCCAGACCCACTAGCCCTCACCCCTATCTCCATCAACTACATCACTCCTGCCCAGACCCACTAGCCCTCACCCCTATCTCCATCAACTACATCACTCCTGCCCAGACCCACTAGCCCTCACCCCTATCTCCATCAACTACATCACTCCTGCCCAAACCCACTAGCCTTCACCCCTATCTCCATCAACTACATCACTCCTGCCCAGACCCACTAGCCCTCACCCCTATCTCCATCAACTACATCACTCCTGCCCAGACCCACTAGCCTTCACCCCTATCTCCATCAACTACATCACTCCTGCCCAGACCCACTAGCCCTCACCCCTATCTCCATCAACTACATCACTCCTGCCCAGACCCACTAGCCTTCACCCCTATCTCCATCAACTACATCACTCCTGCCCAGACCCACTAGCCCTCACCCCTATCTCCATCAACTACATCACTCATGCCCAGACCCACTAGCCCTCACCCCTATCTCCATCAACTACATCACTCCTGCCCAGACCCACTAGGCTTCACCCCTATCTCCATCAACGACATCACTCCTGCCCAGACCCACTAGCCTTCACCCCTATCTCCATCAACTACATCACTCCTGCCCAGACCCACTAGCCCTCACCCCTATCTCCATCAACTACATCACTCCTGCCCAGACCCACTAGCCCTCACCCCTATCTCCACCAACTACATCACTCATGCCCAGACCCACTAGCCTTCATCCCTATCTCCATCAACTACATCACTCCTGCCCAGACCCACTAGCCCTCACCCCTATCTCCATCAACTACATCACTCCTGCCCAGACCCACTAGCCTTCACCCCTATCTCCAGCGCTCGTATCACTTTCCGCAACATGGCCTCAAACTGCACGATTTTGTTAAAACATGACCTTTAGTACCCTCTCCACCTATGGCATGACCTTTAGTACCCTCTCCACCTATGGCATGACCTTTAGTACCCTCTCCACCTATGGCATGACCTTTAGTACCCTCTCCACCTATGGCGTAGTGTAAGGGACATCTAACCCCCATGTTTTTGCGCCTTGTTAGTTGCTACCCCTGCCTAGAGGTGTGTCCTAAGTGAGTAACTCTAACCTTGACCAAGCCTGAAATTAGCATCTTGACTGGTCTACAACCCGATGGTTATAGACACGCACGTCTGTGCTCACACACACACACACACACACACACACACACACACACACACACACACACACACACACACACACACACACACACACACACACACACACACACACCTCCTGTCCTTTATGTCCCCTTTCTCAGCTCAGAGTGTAATGTGGCCAGTCTATAATTTAAGGATATTCCAGTCCTTAGCCCTAACATTTCACAACCATTATGGGATATGTCCAGCCTCTTCACGAGGTCCACACCTTCCACTGCATTGTTGCATAGGTTGTGTGAGTGTGTGTCTGGGGTTATGTGAGTGTGTTTCTGGAGTTATGTGAGTGTGTTTCTGGGGTTATGTGAGTGTGTTTCTGGGGTTATGTGAGTGTGTTTCTGGAGTTATGTGAGTGTGTTTCTGGGGTTATGTGAGTGTGTTTCTGGAGTTATTGGGAGTGTGTGTTTGGGGTTGTGTGAGTGTGTTTCTGGGGTTGTGTGAGTGTTTTTCTGGGGTTGTGTGAGTGGGTTTCTGGGGTTGTGTAAGTGTGTTTCTGGGGTTGTTTGAGTGGGTTTCTGGGGTTGTGTGAGTATGTTTCTGGGGTTGTGTGATTGGGAGAGTTGGTTTGGCCTCTGTACATGCTATGTTTTCAATGGGGGAGGAGGGTGTTAATGGACTGTGTGTGTGTGGGCAGATATGTGTCTGTGTATGTGACTCATTGGCCTTGGTGACCGCTGTGCTTTTCTGGTGAGTGTGTACGTGTGTGGGAGTGTGGGCATGCTTGTGTGTGTGTGCACGTGTGCTTGCGGGCGTGTGTGTTTGGGCAGAGAGCAGGTGGTCAGGGAGAGATCACGCTATAGCAGAGTGGTTGAGTGTAGGGGAGAGGAGAGGAGAGGAGAGGAGAGGAGAGGAGAGGAGAGGAGAGGAGAGGAGAGGAGAGGAGAGGAGAGGAGAGGAGAGGAGAGGAGAGGAGAGGAGAGGAGAGGAGAGGAGAGGAGAGGAGAGGAGAGGGGTGTGTGAGGCTCTGGATATTTTTAACTGGTCAGGGACAGCACAGTGGGAGCAGCCCTGGATTTGGAAGTTTCCAGAAGGGTGTGTGGTACAGGCAGGATGGGGTGGAGGGGAGTTCAGGGGTGGAGGTGAAGGGGGTTTGGGGTTATTTGCTTATTCTTGGATCAATGGCAGATGCCTCCTTGAGCCCTGAAAATAAAAACGTTCCTACTGTACATCTACTACACGCTGTAACACAGTCATCATCTGTTCATCAACAGTTTCTCATCCCTAACGGTCCCGAGACTCTGGAAAAAATCGGCTTTTCATTTATCTGACTTTCATTTATCTGCATGTCCAGTCCTTATATTTAGCCTCACAATGAAGTGTTTTACCATTTTCTTTTCAGGACAACGAGTTTGGAGTTTGAGACAGCAACTATGTGAGCTTATTACAGTATTATAGACACTATGTCCTGGGATTTCCTATGATCTATGTAGGAGAACCCCTTACCTTCTAACAACTCAGTATTATAGACACTATGTCCTGGGATTTCCTATGATCTATGTAGAAGAACCCCTTACCTTCTAACAACTCAGTATTATAGACACTATGTCCTGGGATTTCCTATGATCTATGTAGAAGAACCCCTTACCTTCTAACAACTCAGTATTATAGACACGATGTCCTGGGATTTCCTATGATCTTCTATGTAGAAGAACCCCTTACCTTCTAACAACTCAGTATTATAGACACTATGTCCTGGGATTTCCTATGATCTATGTAGAAGAACCCCTTACCTTCTAACAACTCAGTATTATAGACACTATGTCCTGGGATTTCCTATGATCTATGTAGAAGAACCCCTTACCTTCTAACAACTCAGTATTATAGACACTATGTCCTGGGATTTCCTATGATCTATGTAGAAGAACCCCTTACCTTCTAACAACTCCGTATTATAGACACTATGTCCTGGGATTTCCTATGATCTATGTAGAAGAACCCCTTACCTTCTAACAACTCAGTATTATAGACACGATGTCCTGGGATTTCCTATGATCTTCTATGTAGAAGAACCCCTTACCTTCTAACAACTCAGTATTATAGACACGATGTCCTGGGATTTCCTATGATCTATGTAGAAGAACCCCTTACCTTCTAACAACTCAGTATTATAGACACTATGTCCTGGGATTTCCTATGATCTATGTAGAAGAACCCCTTACCTTCTAACAACTCAGTATTATAGACACTATGTCCTGGGATTTCCTATGATCTATGTAGAAGAACCCCTTACCTTCTAACAACTCAGTATTATAGACACGATGTCCTGGGATTTCCTATGATCTTCTATGTAGAAGAACCCCTTACCTTTTAACAACTCAGTATTATAGACACTATGTCCTGGGATTTCCTATGATCTATGTAGAAGAACCCCTTACCTTCTAACAACTCTTGTGTAGCTTGTGAGTGTCATAGAGCAAAACATGTTACATATCTGTGTTCGTGAGAGTCTCAGCTTTTAATAGTTTTTAGCTCAAACCATTCGGACTGTACAGATGTTTTTGTAAAAAGACCCGGTGCAGACCCCTTCGGGATCCGCCCTTGTCTCACAAATACCGCTCTAGCTCAACCCCAGTTAATCACACAGACAAATGGTTGGTATCTACGGATGCAAAATAAATATACGAATCCAATGGTACAGAAGTATGTAGCTCAAACACACAATGTTTAAAAGGAGTTAGAAGTGCACAACACGCCGGCATTACGGGGGTCTCATTGAAAGCATTCACTCAGTATGATATCAAAATCAGCTGTTGGCTTTCCTGTATCACTGTGTGTACTTTACTTTCTACCTCCTTCAGCATAAAATAGCTGTAACAGTAAAGTCGAGTTTCAAGGTGTTTCATGTAAACTGGCTGCTTGACTGGTTGCTTTTTGTTGCAGTGAGTGGACATGTCAGTTTTACCTCTGAAATGTTTTTTGTTTGTTTTGTTATGTTTTATACCGCCACTGACTGTAGGCGGTATCTAAAGGTGTACTGTGGGGGACACAGTATACTAGGAACACAGAGAGACAGACAGGTAACTGGGCTGTGGTGGTTGTGGTGTTCTGTTATTCTCCTTAGCTCAGACATGCTCATATCATCTGATTCCCTCCTACCCCTTCTTCACCCCACAGAAGGGACGTGTGTTGGGTTAGTTCACAGACATTTAAAGACTAGGTAAAATGTACAGCTGTAGAAGTGAAGTAGTACAGTGTGTTGGAGTGGATTTGGCATTTGTCTATGCAGCGTGGCATGGGTTAATGTCTGAAATACCACCTTTAGACTGTGATTGTAACTCCAGGAGGACCTTGTGTATACAGTGTGCTTGAATGAAAATTATAATATTTTTGATTTGAATAATCGGTTTGCACCAGCAATGCTTGACGAGCTTGTGCCATACACCAGGAGTTAACTGGTGACTGAATAACTTCCTGGTTACTCTTTAACTAACTCTTTCTTTCTCTCTCCCTGTCTTTCCATCTCTCCTTATAGTGGTGGACCCACATGGCAAGACCTCGTCCCCCATCCTGGAGCATCCCGGCCCAGCCGACCAGCCTGCCGCTCCACCCCTGCGTCGGAGGAAGGAGCGCCCCCAGGTGCTGAACTTGAGCGATGCAGAGATGGCCGGGGTGCTGCGGCCCAGGCCGGGCCGACTGGACAGCCCTAGCAACCGTTACGCCGGGGACTGGAGCCGCTGTGGAGAGCACTACTTCCCCCCTCCTCTGCCCCAGGAGGAGAATGACTATGATGATGTTCCTTCTGAGGATATGGAGGTCACTGAGGAGGGACAGGAAGGAGAGGACAGGGGGCAAGAGTGGGGAGAGGAGCTGAGACAGGAAGGATTACTGGACAGGGGACAGAAGGAAGGACAGGCAGAGCCACCCACAGCAGAACATGAGGTGATGGAGGGACCTGTAGAGAAGGAGGAAGAGGAGAGAGAAGCAGAGAAGGAGAGAGTGGAGGAGAGAGAAGCAGAGGAGGAGAGAGTGGAGGAGAGCGATGTCTCCAGTGGCGGTCAGCCGTCAGACGACAGAGTGTGTGCTGACGATGATGATGATGATGATGATGATGAGAGCATCCTGCCCCTCCACCTCCCCAAAGAGCACACATACCAGGCTTACATGAAGATCCAGGACATCAGCCCTGTTCTCAGCAACAGGGTCAACCTGCGAGACCTGCAGGAGAGCATCGACACGCTCATAGGCAACCTGGAGAGAGAGCTCAACAAGAACAATCTCAAAGTTGGCTACTGACTCAACACATACTCAGCCCAACAGGCTACTGACTCAAACACACAGCCCAACAGGCTACTGACTCAAACACACACACAGCCCAACAGGCTACTGACTCAAACACACATTCAGCCCAACAGGCTACTGACTCAAACACACACACAGCCCAACAGGCTACTGACTCAAACACACACACAGCCCAACAGGCTACTGACTCAAACACACATTCAGCCCAACAGGCTACTGACTCAAATACACACACAGCCCAACAGGCTACTGACTCAAACACACACACAGCCCAACAGGCTACTGACTCAACACACACTCAGCCCAACAGGCTACTGACTCAACACACACTCAGCCCAACAGGCTACTGACTCAAACACACAGCCCCTAATGATGGGAAAGGCTTAACTAATTCTAGGGGCTCGAGAATGGTGAGTTGTTGGGGTTCAGGAATTGGGCCCAGGGTCGCCGTGGTGACACAGTTAAGACGACTCAGTGGCACGTGCACCAGTGTCGTGTCTTGCGCTCCTGCAGAACTCTGGTGTTTAGAACTCTGGTGCGTGATTGGCTGGACACTTAATTTAGCACCTACCCACAAGACATTATTTGATGTTTCATTAATGTTTTGCTTTTGTTGACTTGTTTTTACATGTCGTTCATGTTCTGTTGTTGTTGTTGATGTTGCTTCTCTTCTTATTAGAAGAACCCATTGACCCCCAGGGGTGTAAACGGTGCCTTAATTGTGTGAAGGTGGGACGTTAAGGCAGGGGAGAGCTTTTCTATTGAGGTACGAAACATTATGACGTACAACAATGCACTTATGAGGCAGGCTTTAGTGTATAGAATATGTCATTTAGGTATATGGTACATGCAGTATAGCTGGCTATGGACTGGGAGGAGAATGAGGGAGGGGGCTAGCCCACTGAACCCTCCTCCTCCTCGGGTACGAGTACAAACGTATCGTACAGTCACATATATATCTGCTCCAATACCATGAAGAAACACATAAATGAGGAGATAATGGGTGATAAGTGTTTCTCTCTAGTTGCTAGAACAGAGTAGCTAATCTAAAGCAAAAAACTGAGATAGAAAAAAAAGTTATGTGATGTCATGTATTTGAAAAATCAATAAGTGAATATTACATTGGTGAAAACCATTATCTGTTTTTCTTTTACCCCTTCTTCCCCAACCTCCCACATGATCTAGACCAGGGTTTCCCAAACCTCCTCCCTTGTACTTGATTGATTAATTAAGGTAATGAATTAGTAAGGAACTCCCTACACCTGGTTGTCTAGGGCTTAATTGAAAGGAAAAACCAAACACCTGCAGACACTAGGCCCTCCATGGAATGACTTTCAGACCCATGATCTAGACCAGAGCTGCTCAACCCTATTCCTGGAGATCTACTGTCCTGTAGGTTTTCAGTCCAACCCTAATTTAGCATATCTGATTCAGCTAGTTAATGTCTTATTGAGCAGCTAATAAGTAGAATCAGGTGTGTTAAATTAGGGTTGGACTGAAAACCCACAGGATGGTAGATCTCCAGGAAGAAGGTTGGGCAGCCCTGGTCTAGACAGACAGTGATCACCTGCGTGTTTAAAGAGGCAAAAGTCAACTTTGGGAGACTTACGTATGGTACATACTGCCTGCAGAACAGCAGTTCAGGTGTTTCATAGAAAGAGTTACTGTGTGGAGAGGGCTCTGGCTAGTATGACATGTGAGTCCACACCCTAAATAGATATAAGCAAGTTTTCAGAAATCCAGGGATTCAGAATGATCAGTATTTAACATATTTATGTATATATAAATGTATTTGGAGTATATATTATTTTTTACAGCTTATATATATTTCCATACAGTCATATTTAAATGCTCTCCATAACCTTGTAGTGTTGACCTATAGATAGTAACAGTCTTAGACTATATAGACGGGTTGGTTGTTTAGCAACAAAACCGACATGTGCAACTATGGGGCAAAACAGACGGGTTTGGCCTAGACTATTGATAACATGTAAACTATATTTTGTTTCTGTTTATTGAAAACAAATACATTTGCACAATGAGCACTTGTCTCTCAAATACATTGTTACAGTTGTTGGTTAGCTAGCTAGAGAATTTTCGCCATATTAGTATAGACTTGACATCAGTCAAAACAAGACATGGTATCAAGAACAAGATAAAAACAAGCTGAAACAAGCCACCTACGATTGCCCACATGGCAGCTTGTTGTCATTGTTGCTAGCTATCTGGCCATCCAGAATCACAACAACACACGGCCTTCTGCCCCATTGAAGTGCTTGCATGGTTTTCCTGACGTTGTCACCTATCCCGTCTATGTTGCTTTGCTTCCTCCCACTTAAGCTACCTGTACACATCTTAAACGTGCTGGACTAATGGTACAACTTAAGCTGTAAAATATATGACATAGAAATACGTTCTTGCAGAAAGAGAGATATTGTTATTTTTGTTATATTTTTTTGTACATATTTGGCATCTGTTTTTGTCGCCAGTTGGTCTAATCTGTGTTCATAGTTGTGTTTAAAAGTTACTGATGAACATTGTTGCATGGTCAAAAGCTTTATTACTGACTTAAACAAGTATTTTTCCCACCTCTTGAGGTTATCGTATCATATTTATGTGTACATGGAGATTATTTTCTATTTGTTCCTATCCCACTTTTTTGTCACCCCTTTGGCAGCTGCTCACACAGACTAACAACCAGGTTCAAAAGGACATTTCATTGAAAGGAAAATCATTCAGCTAGCTAGTCCCTGAGGCGATTGCACTGCAGTGCAGTAGTTTCCTATGGTGATGGGAAACTATCCAGTGACGCTTTCATTATATAAGGATGTTTTTCTGGTTCTGGCCTGGCCCTGGTTCCTCTCCTCCGGGTCTGGCCTGGCCCTGGTTCCTCTCCTCCGGGCCTGGCCTGGCCATGGTTCCTCTCCTCCGGGTCTGGCCTGGCCCTGGTTCCTCTCCTCCGGGCCATGGTTCCTCTCCTATGGGCCTGGCCTGGCCCTGGTTCCTCTCCTCCGGGCCTGGCCTGTCCCTGGTTCCTCTCCTCCGGGCCTGGCCCTGGTTCCTCTCCTCCGGGCCTGGCCTGGCCCTGGTTCCTCTCCTCCGGGTCTGGCCTGGCACTGCATCTATCAATGCATTCCTCCCTCTTCTCTCTATATTTCTCTACCCCCTCCCTCCTTCCATCTCTTAATCAGTGTGTCACATGTCCACATTGTGTCTGAGCACGTGCACATCGTTGTTTGTGTGTACAGTAGGTGTCATACGGACTACGTGTTTCTGTAATAGTTGTTTTGTTTAATCTCTGTCCTGTCTGTATGTCTGTCTTGGAAACAGAACGCTATGATGAAAGCATCACTAAATAGAATATTACTTTGTACTGATCTTGAGAAATGTATGGTCATATTAAAGTATATATTTCACATGGCCTTGCGTCTTTCTGGTTATTACATTTTCTCCAGTTGATTCAACCATCTTCTGCGGCCAAATCATTGGCCTGTAGATGAGAGTAGAGTAAAACACGCAGAGCATTCCATTTTAAGATGTAATGTCTGTTATACTTATTTTTGCTATTCACTTTTGACCACTATTAAAATGTCATAACACTAACAGTCATTAACAGTCATTTATTTATTGGGTCTTGGTTAATACCAATGTTGCTTTCAGAATCTGCTGCTGTGTTGTGACTTCCTGCATTTGAGAAGTGATTTCAAGTAAGGCTTTTCAAGGTATTAGGGTTCAAATAAGGCTTTTCAAGGTATTAGGGTTCAAATAAGGCTTTTCAAGGTATTAGGGTTCAAATAAGGCTTTTCAAGATATTAGGGTTCAAATATGGGTTTCCAATGTATTAGGGTTCAAGTAAGGCTTTTCAAGGTATTAGGGTTCAAATACGGGTTTCCAAGGTGTTATGGTTAATCTATCTTTACTATGGAAAAGTTGGAGCAAACCAATAAAAGACAGGAAATATGGGAAGTGTTCCTGGCTCTGCAGAGTTTGGGGAATATATTTGGGAATTGCCTGTGTAGCATGTGGGAATCTCCCAGTGCTCGGCACTGCTTTAGGGACATTCCCAAACGACAGCCCACATCGTTTTAACTCTGTGGAGTAGCCTACCCCAAGTAGTAACATAAAAATGACACAAACACCTTTTTTTTGTCCTTCTTTTTTTTCTCAGTGATACCAACTACCCCACTGAAGACATTCTTTAAAAAAGTATGTTCTGCATAACAGACTTTATATGGGCAAATAAAACTCATATAATAAAAAGGAACGTTTTACATCTTCCTAAGTCTGAGGGTGGTTTTAACCTTCCAGACTTGGAATTGTATCAACTCGCTACCCAAGGCTTTTACTTGAGACATACAGTACCAGTCAAAAGTTTGGACACACCTACTCATTCAAGGGTTTTTCTTTATTTTTACTATTTTCTACATTGTAGAATAATAGTGAAGACATAAAAACTATGAAATAACACATATGGAATCATGTAGTAACCAAAAAAGTGTTAAACAAATCAAAATATATTTTATATTTGAGATTCTTCAAATAGCCACCCTTTGCCTTGATGACAGCTTTGCACACTCTTGGCATTCTATCAACCAGCTTCACCTGGAATGCTTTTCCAACAGTCTTGAAGGAATTCCCACATATGCTGAGCACTTGTTGGCTGATTTTCCTTCACTCTGCCGTCCGACTCATCCCAAACCATCTCAATTGGGTTGAAGTTGGGGGATTGTGGAGGCGAGGTCATCTGATGCAGCACTCCATTACTCTCCTTCTTGGTCAAATAGCCCTTACACAGCCTGGAGGTGTGTTGGGTCATTGTCCTGTTGAAAAACAAATGATAGTCCCACTAAAACCAAACCAGATGGGATCGCGTATCGCTGCAGAATGCTGTAGCAGCCATGCTGGTTAAGTGTGCCTTGAATTCTAAATAAATCACAGACAGTGTCACCAGCAAAGCACCCCCACACCATCACACCTCCTCCTCCATGCTTCATGGTGGGAACCACACATGCAGAGATCATCCGTTCACCTACTCTGCGTCTCACAAAGACACGGCGGTTGGAACCAAAAATCTCAAATTTGAACTCCAGACCAAAGGACAAATTTCCACCGGTCTAATGTCCATTGCTCGTGTTTCTTGGCCCAAGCAGGTCTCTTCTTATTATTGGTGTCCTTTAGTAGTGGTTTCTTTGCAGCAATTCGACCATGAAGGCCTGATTCACACAGTCCCCTCTGAACAGTTGATGTTGAGATGTGTCTGTGACTTGAACTTTGTGAAGCATTTATTTGGCCTGCAATTTCTGAGGCTGGTAACTCTGAATTAACTTATCCTCTGCAGCAGAGGTAACTCTGGGTCTTCCATTCCTGTGGCGGTCCTCATGAGAGCCAGTTTCATCATGGCGCTTAATGGTTTTGCAACTGCACTTGAAGAAACTTTCAAAGTTCTTAAAATTGTTTGTATTGACTGACCTTCATGTCTTAAAGTAATGATGGACTGTCATTTCTCTTTGCTTATTTGAGCTGTTCTTGCCATACTATGGACTTGGTCTTTTACCAAATAGGGCTATCTTCTGTATACCACCCCTACCTTCTCAAATGCATTAAGAAGGACATAAATTCCACAAATTAACTTTTAAGAAGGCACACCTGTTAATTGAAATGCATTCCAGGTGACTACCTCATGAAGCTGGTTGAGAGAATGCCAAGAGTGTGCAAAGCTATCATCAAGGCAAATGGTGGCTATTTAAAGAATCTCAAATATAAAATATATTTTGATTTGTTTAACACTTTTTTGGTTACTACATGATTCCATATGTGTTATTTCATATTTATTTCACTATTATTCTACAATGTACAAAACTGTAAAAATAAAGAAAAACCCTTGAATGAGTAGGTGTGTCCAAACATTTGATAGGTACTGTATAGTTAAATGCACTAAAGAGGAACAATGGGTACATATTGAAGATGCGCATGCTCACCCCCAGAATCTTTTCAGGTGTCTATTTTTAAAGGATAAAGCTAAGAACATTAACAACTTCATAGTTGACAACACCATGAAGGTCCTCTGTAGCTCAGCTGGTAGAGCACTGCGCTTGTAACGCCAGGGTAGTGGGTTCGATCCCCGGGACCACCCATACACAAAAAAAAATGTATGCACGCATGACCGTAAGTCGCTTTGGATAAAAGTGTCTGCTAAATGGCATATTATTATATTATAATAACAATATGGAAGAAAATTTAACGGATTCTACAAAAACCAATATCACTCCCAAAAAACACAACCCTATGGAACGAACAATCCTTGGATAGCGTTTCAGAATACACTGATAAATTGGTCCACATCGAAAACTAAAAGCATAGAAACCTTAAAATAATTGGTTTTAGGAAATACATTTAATTCTATGACAGAATTAAAAAGCCATTTTGGACTGACCAATGTATACAAATACATACAACTTAAAAGTTTTGATTTTTAATTTTTTGGACATTAGAGCAATTTTGAGGGAACCCTATTTGAGTCAGAAAAGGATACTCATATGATAGGTAAGATATACAAAACCCTGCAGAGAGCATAAGCAGAAAAGAACCCCATACAGTGCCTTGCAAAAGTATTCATCCCCCTTGGCGTTTTTCCTATTTTGTTGCATTACAACCTGTAATTTAAATGGATTTTTATTTGGATTTCATGTAATGGACATACACAAAATAGTCCAAATTGGTGAAGTGAAATGAAAAACATGATCCAAAAAATTCTAAAAAAGAAATAACGGAAAAGTGGTGCGTGCATATGTATTCACCCCTTTGCTATGAAGCCCCTAAATAAGATCTGGTGCAACCAATTACCTTCAGAAGTCACATAATTAGTTAAATAAAGTCCACCTGTGTGCAATCTAAGTGTCACATGATCTGTCACATGATCTCAGTATATAAACACCTGTTCTGAAAGGCCCCAGAGTCTGCAACACCACTAAGCAAGGGGCACCACCAAGCAAGCGGCACCATGAAGACCAAGGAGCTCTCCAAACAGGTCAGGGACAAAGTTGTGGAGAAGTACAGATCAGGGTTGGGTTATAAAAAAATATCAGAAACTTTGAACATCCCACGGAGCATCATTAAATCCATTATTAAAAAATTGAAAGAATATGGCACCACAACAAACCTGCCAAGAGCGGGTTGCCCACCAAAACTCACGGACCAGGCAAGGAGGGCATTAATCAGAGAGGCAACAAGGAGACCAAAGATAACCCTGAAGGAGCTGCAAAGCTCCACAGCGGAGATTGGAGTATCTCTCCATAGAACCACTTTAAGCCGTACACTCCACAGAGCTGGGCTTTACGGAAGAGTGGCCAGAAAAAAGCCATTGCTTAAAGACAAAAATAAGCAAGCTCATTTGTTGTTCGCCAAAATGCATGTGGAAGACTCTCCAAACATATGGAAGAAGGTACTCTGGTCAGATTTGACTAAAATTGAGCTTTTTGGCCATGAAGGAAAACGCTATGTCTGGCGCAAACCCAACACCTCTCATCACCCCGAGAACACCATCCCCACAGTGAAGCATGGTGGTGGCGGCATCATGTTGTGGGGATGTCTTTCATCGGCAGGGACTGGGAAACTGGTCAGAATTGAAGGAATGATGGATGGCGCTAAATACAGGGAAATTCTTGAGGGAAACCTGTTTCAGTCTTCCAGAGATTTGAGACTGGGACGGAGGTTCACCTTCCAGCAGGACAATGACCCTAAGCATTCTCCTAAAGCAACACTCGAGTGGTTTAAACATTTAAATGTCTTGGAATGGCTTAGTCAAAGATTGCTGTACCCCAGCGTACCTATCCAACTTGAAGGAGCTGGAGCAGTTTTGCCTTGAAGAATGGGCAAAAATCACAGTGGCTAGATGTGCCAAGCTTATAGAAACATACCCCAATAGACTTGTAGCTGTAATTGCTGCAAAAGGTGGCTCTACAAAGTATTGACTTTGGGGGGGATGAATAGTTATGCACGCTCAAGTTTTCTGTTTTTTTTCTTCTTATATCTTGTTTTTTTCACAATAAAACATATTTTGCATTTTCAAAGTGGTAGGCATGTTGTGTAAATCAAATGATACAAACCCCCCAAAAAATCCATTTTAATTCCAGGTTGTAAGGCAACAAAATAGGAAAAATGCCAAGGGTGGTGAATACTTTCGCAAGCCACTGTATTCACTAGGAACTAAACAGAACCACCAAACAAAACAGGGAGGGACCTTTCTGAATTTGTCCACTAGAAACTTTGGACTAATGAAAGTTTGGACTAATGATTACACCTCAGGTAGACATAAAGACTCTGGTATGTTTAGTCAGTCAGGGCCACAGCCACCACTTGATAGCAGCCCGTCTGTTGTTGTGAACTCAACTGAACTTTTGTTCATTTTCTAATTGGAGAGAAAGAGAGCGATAGATATGGGTCTCTTTCGGTAAGCATCCTTGACAGCCACCTGCATGTGAAACTAGACCTACCCCACCCTTCTAATCTCCTCCCCCTGCCTCCCTCCCCGTCCCGCAACCTCCGTCTCACCCCCCACCCCTCCCTTAAATTAGATAAGCATCAGTGTGTGTGTTGCTTTAGCAACCCTCTCTACCCAGGAAGAGAGGAGAATCTCCTGAAAAACACACTTTCACTTACAGGATCAGTGATCTGTGAAGTATACCGTATTCTCAGAATATAATTAAGTATTAATTACAAAGAAAAACACAGCGTATTAAAATCTCTCTCTGTCACCAGTCATTGTTCAGAGAAGCTTACTGTATGTTGATTCAGACTAATATGTGAAGAGTTCAATTCCAAAACGTTATCCATTTTCAGAAATGAAGGGGAAATTAGCTTTTATTGTTTATAGAAATCATGAAAGAAATGTGTGTGTTTTTTTCACTATCTAATCATGGCATGGGGTTGTTCAATGACAGACAGGTTTTTGTTTAAAACCTGAAACAACCACATATCACATTCAAATATACAGGATATGAACATTCCATTCCAGCTAAACAATGGTATATAGAATTTTGCAAATGTATACACACAGTAATATTTTACACACACATGAAGGTACCCATAAATTATCATTTCTGATAATAAAAAAACACATGTGAAAAACTGGTAGATATAGCATCAAGGAAATAAACTCTCGTCTTTAATGTTCCATACTAACTAATATCAGTCATTAGAATATGAGTTACTAGTTGGAGCTAAGCCTCCATAATTGCTGGGAACCTTTAGATTCTAGAACAACCCCAGCCAAGACAGACATTCCATACATGCGGTGTCCTTCAATAAGATGATATTAATCACATTTTACCCGAAGTCCTGCTTCCTTCTGATGTATTTTTCTTTTGTTCCTGCCTGTTACTTGGCAGCTCATCTGAAGCCTGTAGGCAAATCACTGACAGATTCCTCTGGTAGCTAGCTGCGTTCAGGGCCAGGATGATGAGATGAGGGGGGGAAGAAAGGAGGAGAGGGGGTCATATATGTGGAGAAGATAAGGAAGAGAGGAAAGGGAGAGAAGAGAGAGGTGAAAGTGAAGAATGGAGAGAGGGGGAGAACAGAGAAGCAGTGTGATGAGAGGAAGAAGAAAAGAGGAGAGGAGAGGGGGTCATATATGGGACAAGATAAGGAAGAGAGGAAAGGGAGAGAAGAGAGAGGTGAAAGTGAAAAAAAGGTGAGAGGATGAAAACAGAGAACCTTTGCTTCTGATCCTGTGACTGGGGCCTCACACAACGTAGAGCAGAGTTGCCCCGCTCTCTTTCAGTCTAAATTAACTCCTCTCCTCTACCCTGGTATCCCCATCCCTCTCAGTCTAAACTAACCCCTCTCCCCTGGCCTCCCCCCTCTCTCTAGCCGTGGTTACACCTTGCATTAACATGTGATTGTCGTCATCTGATCAATATGATCTGATCACTATCTGATCGAGATTTGTTGTGTCCACACATGGTAATAAAATGTGTCTCTTCTCTGCCCACTGCGTCTGCATTGTGACCAGATTCCCTGGTCCCTCCCTGTACACAAATTAATCCAACTTGCCTTGGACCTCCCTTATCACAAAAGCTGTATAAATCAACAGAAAACAGCACACTTTTATAGTTTTACACTCTCATCATTACAACCTATATTTGTTATCCAATGATTTAAGACTGGGTGTAATAGGCTACTGTCCCGATATCCTAGACCTACAGTGGGGGAAAAAAGTATTTAGTCAGCCACCAATTGTGCAAGTTCTCCCACTTAAAAAGATGAGAGAGGCCTGTAATTTTCATCATAGGTACACGTCAACTATGACAGACAAATTGAGGGAAAAAAATCCAGAAAATCACATTGTAGGATTTTCTATGAATTTATTTGCAAATTATGGTGGAAAATAAGTATTTGGTCACCTACAAACAAGCAAGATTTCTGGCTCTCACAGACCTGTAACTTCTTCTTTAAGAGGCTCCTCTGTCCTCCACTCGTTACCTGTATTAATGGCACCTGTTTGAACTTGTTGTCAGTATAAAAGACACCTGTCCACAACCTCAAACAGTCACACTCCAAACTCCACTATGGCCAAGACCAAAGAGCTGTCAAAGGACACCAGAAACAAAATTGTAGACCTGCACCAGGCTGGGAAGACTGAATCTGCAATAGGTAAGCAGCTTGGTTTGAAGAAATCAACTGTGGGAGCAATCATTAGGAAATGGAAGACATACAAGACCACTGATAATCTCCCTCGATCTGGGGCTCCACGCAAGATCTCACCCCGTGGGGTCAAAATGATCACAAGAACGGTGAGCAAAAATCCCAGAACCACACGGGAGACCTAGTGAATGACCTGCAGAGAGCTGGGACCAAAGTAACAAAGCCTACCATCAGTAACACACTACGCCGCCAGGGACTCAAATCCTGCAGTGCCAGACGTGTCCCCCTGCTTAAGCCAGTACATGTCCAGGCCCGTCTGAAGTTTGCTAGAGTGCATTTGGATGATCCAGAAGAGGATTGGGAGAATGTCATATGGTCAGATGAAACCAAAATAGAACTTTTTGGTAAAAACTCAACTCGTCGTGTTTGGAGGACAAAGAATGCTGAGTTGCATCCAAAGAACACCATACCTACTGTGAAGCATGGGTGTGGAAACATCATGCTTTGGGCTGTTTTTCTGCAAAGGGACCAGGACGACTGATCCGCGTAAAGGAAAGAATGAATGGGGCCATGTATCGTGAGATTTTGAGTGAAAACCTCCTTCCATCAGCAAGGGCATTGAAGATGAAACGTGGCTGGGTCTTTCAGCATAACAATGATCCCAAACACACCGCCCGGGCAACGAAGGAGTGGCTTCGTAAGAAGCATTTCAAGGTCCTGGAGTGGCCTAGCTAGTCTCCAGATCTCAACCCCATAGAAAATCTTTGGAGGGAGTTGAAAGTCTGTGTTGCCCAGCGACAGCCCCAAAACATCACTGCTCTAGAGGAGATCTGCATGGAGGAATGAGCCAAAATACCAGCAACAGTGTGTGAAAACCTTGTGAAGACTTACAGAAAACGTTTGACCTGTGTCATTGCCAACAAAGGGTATATAACAAAGTATTGAGAAACTTTTGTTATTGACCAAATACTTATTTTCCACCATAATTTGCAAATAAATTCATAAAAAATCCTACAATGTGATTTTCTGGATTTTTTCTTCTCATTTTGTCTGTCATAGTTGACGTGTACCTATGATGAAAATTACAGGCCTCTCTCATCTTTTTAAGTGGGAGAACTTGCACAATTGGTGGCTGACTAAATACTTTTTTTCCCCACTGTACCTGTCCACCGTATCAAAATAAATATTATTTAATATATCCTCCTGTTTAAAAAAAAAAAGCAAACAGCTTTGTAGGCTAGGTGCATACCAGAAGTTTGTAATTCGAAGAACCTCTAATATGATAACCATGGTAACCATGGTAAAATTATAAAATTGGATAAAAGCGGCAATGGATAAAAAGTGCAAAGGAGCATGTAAAGCAAATACTATGGATTTATAAAGGAACAAAGTGTCAATCTCAAAGTAGCCTAAAGAGTCCTTCGTCTTGTGGCCTCGCTCATGCTTAAAAAACAACTATGCCCCTTTACGCATCAGTTTGGATATATTCTGCACTTTATTGCTAGCTATTTGTATGGAAAAATATTCCATTATATTCCAGGAGTCCGATTCTTATTTAGTATAGGCCTAGTGGCGACCCGTCATTCAGGGCAGGTGGGGCAGGCTTGCCTGTTTTGCATGTTATTTTGGCATTAATACGTGTCACATATCAGTTTGCAAACAATGTAAAAAAATAAATACAAATAAAATCATTGAGTTAATAAAGCCGCATACAAACATGGTCTCTTTTTTGCTTCCTAGAGTAAGGCAGCTCAAAAATGCAGGTGTTTCAGCCTAGCTCAGTGCTTTCTGTGGTGGTGGGGCAGCCAGCGGAAAATACGGAGCGTAGGTGTTGGTAATGTTCTCTAGTTGCGCTGTGATTGGCTCAGTATTCTGTCACTCATGGGGATACTACGTCACCGCCAAGTCTAAGGGTAGAGAAAATTCAAGCCCCATGGGTGCTGCCATAGAGTTACATTAGAAGTGCCCATCCAAGAAGGCTCAAGGTCATTGGCCACAGATACAATGACGTCAAATCACGTTATATCTAAAGTAGCTTTGATTGGACTGATCATGTCAACATCATACTTTCAAAATCTTAGCTAGCAGTCATCATCATGAATCGAGTCGACAATCTACTGGCAAATCCTTTTTAATCCTTGTCATATGAAGAGAAATAATGAAGAGAAATCGGCCATTGGACATAAACATTACACAACAAGTTGGAAATCGCAAATTCAACAATGAGTGGTTTGGAAGGAATCATTGGCTAACTGCAAGCATTTCAAAGCAATCACTAGCCTGCTATTCAGTGGAGTGGCTGTGTGGTCCCAAATCTGGGATTAAGGATCTATTTTCCATGTTTTAAATGATAAACATTCAACATTGGCCATGCTGTCAATGAAGCATGATTTGTGCCGCACTCAAAACAACTGTTAACACGTGACTGCGAAAATTTGACTTCAGTGAGTTCAAGACAACTGGGAAAATACGTTTTGAACGGTCATCCAACTTGGAATTGTAAATCCGGAACTCTGCCTCTTTCTAGAGCTACGTCCTGAAGATCAATGACGTCATCATGATTCAACCTTGTTTTTTTCAGAGTTCCCAGTTGTCTTGAAAGCACCATAAATCCAGAGAATGACAGACTTTGATGACAAAATTTGCCCACGAAGGACCGCCGCGCCACCTTCCTGTTCAAGTGAGCACAGCACAACAAGGTGAGTCCAAAAATGTATTGTATGCTGCTGCATAAATGATGTAATATGCCAGGGAGAATAATTTGTTCTATTTTCCCCTCTTAATTTCGCCTACTGTTCTGACTTGGTGGTGCACATGTAGCCTATAACCTGTTTTTAGAGAAATGTAATCATCGAATATTGTAAGAGCTTTCATTGTCTGCTTATATGCCCCCTTTATTTATCCTACGGTTCTGACTTGGTGTACAGGGAGAACACTGTAAGAACGGCCCATGTTCTGAATTCTGTGGCTGTACATTTCAAAAGTGCTAAACAAATAGGTATATTGACTGCGTCCGTCCTAGTTCGCTCATGACCGGATCTTATCCGCTTGTCTTCCCCTTATGCCATAGTTTGTACATCTCAATCGTCAGTAGAAACCACATTTGTTTAAGCAAGTCAGCAATATCAGCTATGTTTTTTCAAAAGGCAGTAAATGAGGCTGAATGAACTGTTTCCCTGCCAGACAAGGCTCCGCTGATAGCCAGGTGTAGTAGTGGTTAGATGTTGGGACTGCTGTTTGGACTCTGCTGTTGGGACAGCTTTATGTAGGCCCTAACAGTTTGTGGGCACCATTTGTCACACTTATAGTGCAATTAATGTATTGTTTAGTGTTGTGTTGTGGCTTTGCTGGCATGCATTTTTATAATTGTTTTGCCCCACCAAGATTTACATGTCAAAATCGTCACTATATAGAACTAAACAGTTCCAAAGAGAAAGAAATCAAATCAAATGTTATTTGTCACATGCGCCAAATACAACAGGTGTAGACCTTACAGTGAAATGTTTACTTACAAGCCCTTAACCAACAATGCAGTATTTTTTTAAGTAAGGAAATATTTGCAAATAAAAAAATAAAAATAACACAATAAAATAACAATAAAGAAGCAATATACAGGGGGTACCGGTACCGAGTCGATGTGGGGGGGTACAGGTTAGTCGAGGTAATTTAGGTAATATGTACATGTACAGTGCATTTGGAAAGTATTCAGACCCCTTGAATTTTTCCACATTTTGTTACATTATAGTCTTATTCTGAAATTGATTAAATGTAGATCATCAATCTACACACAATACCCCATAATGACAAAGAAAAAAGTTTTTTTTTTTTATGTATACAAAGATAAAATACTGAAATATCACATTTACATAAGTATTCAGACCCTTTACGCATTACTTTGTTGAAGCATCTTTGGCAGCGATTAAAGCCTCAAGTCTTCTTGGGTATGACGCTACAAGCACACCTGTATTTGGGGATGTTTCACCCATTCTTCTCTGCAGATCCTCTCAAGCTCTGTCATGTTGGATGGGGAGTGTCGCTGCACAGCTATTTTCAGGTCTCTCCAGAGATCTTCGATCAGGTTCATGTCCGGGATCTGGCTGGGCCACTCAAGGACATTCAGAGACTTGTCCCAAAGCCAGTCCTGCGTTGTCTTGGCTGTGTGCTTAGGGTCGTTGTCCTGTTGGAAGGTGAACCTTCGCCCCAGTCCGAGGTCCTGAGAGCTCTGGAGCAGGTTTTCATCAAGGATCTCTCAGTACTTTGCTCCGTTCATCTTTTCCTCAATCCTGACTAGTCTCCCAGTACCTGCCTCTGAAAAACATCCCCACAGCAGGATGCTGCCACCACCATGCTTCACCGTAGGGATGGTGCCAGGTTACCTCCAGATGTGACACTTGGCATTCAGGCCAAAGAGTTCAATCTTGGTTTCATCAGACCAAAGAATCTTGTTTCTCATGGTCTGTGAGTCCTTTAGGTGCCTTTTGGCAAACTTCAAGCGGGCTGTCATGTGCTTTTTACTGAGGAGTGGCTTCTGTCTGGCCACTCTACCATAAAGGCCTGATTAGTGGAGTGCTGCAGAGATGGTTGTACTTCTGGAAGGTTCTCCGATCTCCACAGAGGAACTCTGGAGGTCTGTCAGAGTGACCATCGGGTTCTTGGTCACATCCCTGACAATGGCCCTTCTTCGCTGATTGCTCAGTTTGGCCGGGCGGCAAGCTCTAGGAAGAGTCTTGGTGGTTCCAAACTTCTTCCGTTTGAGAATGATGGAGGCCACTGTGTTCTTAGGGACCTTCAATGCTGCATAAATTTTTTGGTACCCTTCCCCAGATCTGTGCCCTGGCCGCCCCCTCTCTCTCTCAGTCTAAACTAAACTACATGACTAAAAGTATGTGGACACCTGCTCGTCGAACACCTCATTCCAAAATCATGGGCATTCATATGGAGTTGGTCCCCCCTTTGCTGCTATAACAGCCTCCACTCTTCTGGAAAGGCTTTCCACTAGATGTTGGAACATTGCTGCAGGGACTTGCTTCCATTCAGCCACAAGATCATTAGTGAGGTTGGCACTGGTGTTGGGCGATTAGGCCTGGTTCGCAGTCGGCGTTCCAATTCATCCCAAAGGTGTTCGATGGGGTTGAGGTGGCTCTGTTTAGGCCAGTCAAGTTCTTCCACACCGATCTCGACAAACCATTTCTGTATGGACCTTGCTTTGTGCACAGGGGCATTGTCATGCTGAAACAGGAAAGGGCCTTCCCCAAACTGTTGCCACAAAGTTAGAGGCACAGAATCATCTAGAATGTCATTGTATGCTGTAGCGTTAAGATTTCCCTTCCCTGGAACTAAGGGGCCTAGCCCGAACCATGAAAAACAGCCCCAGACCATTATTCCTCCTCCACCAAACTTTACAGTTTGCACTATGCATTCGGGCAGGTTGCGCTCTCCTGGCATCCGCCAAACCCAGATTTGTCCATCGGACTGCCAGATGGTGAAGCGTGATTCATCACTCCAGAGAACGCGTTTCCACTGCTCCAGAGTCCAATGGCGGCGAGCTTTACACCACTCCAGCCACTTTGGTATATATAGTGTAACTCCTCTCCCTGGTCTCCCTCTCTCTCTCAGTCTAAACTAACCCCTCCCCTCTCCCCTGGTCTCCCCCTCTCTCTCAGTCTAAACTAACCCATCCCCTCTCCCCTGGTCTCCCCCTCTCTCAGTCTAAACTAACCCTCCCCTCTCCCCTGGTCTCCCCCTCTCTCTCAGTCTAAACTAACCCATCCCCTCTCCCCTGGTCTCCCCCTCTCTCAGTCTAAACTAACCCCTCCCCTCTCCCCTGGTCTCCCCCTCTCTCTCAGTCTAAACTAACCCATCCCCTCTCCCCTGGTCTCCCCCTCTCTCAGTCTAAACTAACCCATCCCCTCTCCCCTGGTCTCCCCCTCTCTCAGTCTAAACTAACCCATCCCCTCTCCTCTGAGGATCCGCCACCATTGGTCTGTCACTCAGGACTTTAATCCCTCCTAGAGGTAAACTGCTCATCACCTGTCTATCCCTCTATCTTTTTCTCTCCTCTCTCTCTCTCAATCCCCCTTTTTCTCGCTCTCACACACACTCACTCACTCTACCCCCCCTCCCTCCCTCCCTCCCTCTCTCTCTCTCTCTCTCTCTCTCTCTCTCTCTCTCTCTCTCTCTCGCTCAATCCCCCTCTTTCTTGCTCTCTCACTCGCTCTCCCCCTCTCTCCCTCTCTTTCTCTCTCTCTCCCTCTCTCCCTTCTTCAGGAAAGAGCAATCTCCTTTCAATGTGAAGACAGGATGAGGGTCTGGGTTGGCTTCGGCGGGGATGAGAGACAGAAAAGTGAAAGGTGAGCTTTAACAGCTGCTTCGGTCTCTCATTGAGATTGTGGCTCCTTCTATTTGCAGGTGGCAGATCTCAACTAGCATCCACTTCCATTCCAAAACCAACCTTCAATCTTTTCACGTACATTTGCCTTTGGTTTTATTGATACAGGACTTGGTTGTGGTGATGATTATATCCTCAGAGGAGGAAGCGGCGGGATATCATTGGTATTCCAGAATGCCATGATGTCACCGCGCAGTCTCTTCTCAGAGTTCTACTTAAATCATCTCAGCTCAGGTTACCCAGAGTACACTGGGACTGTAAGGCAAGACTGTTGTGACTGCTTCCTGTTCCTGGGCATAGATGGAGGCGGGGGCTTAGAGGGTGGTGTCACTCATTCTAGAATCCCCCCGTAGGTCATTGGATAATTGGAGAGTGTTCTGAGATCATTCTAAAAATAAAAGTGTTTGAGGGGATGTTGATATGTGGTTTCTAACACCTGACACACAGACATAGACGCACACACGCGCACACACACACACACACACACACACACACACACACACACACACACCTTCAGATACCTCCCATTGCCAAGTTGTGGTATGTCCCTCAGACCTAGACTAGACTTGGGTCAAAACTCAACATAGTTTTAAATTGAGAAAATTATAGGAGTCAAGAGGTAACATTCCATTCCAATACCCTGGCTACCTGATCTGTTATGGGGTCAAAGGTCAAGTAATGAAATTCACTCCCCACCCCTGAGGGGACTTTAAAGGAAACCTGAGCGATTTATGTGTGTAGACACATTTGTTATGAAGCAGCAAATTCAGATCAGTCTGTAAAATAGGTTAAAGTGTTAGGGCTCTATTCAATCTGTATCGCTGAAGCGTTACAGATTGCGCAATAGAAATGTAAAGGTAATTTCGTATTGAGCCGACATATGCAGCGTTTACCGCAGGAACATTGCCTTTAGTTCACGCTGTAACGCTGAACTTCCTTGAATAGAGCCATTAAAAACACTTTACATTACAGTGTTGTTATTACTGGGTGTAACCAGTATTGGTTGATGCTAGGGTTAGGGTTGAACCGGGATGTGGAAGCTAGGGTTAGGGTTGAACCGGGATGTGGAAGCTAGGGTTAGGGTTGAACCGGGATGTGGAAGCTAGGGTTAGGGTTGAACCGGGATGTGGAAGCTAGGGTTAGGGTTGAACCGGGATGTGGAAGCTAGGGTTAGGGTTGAACCGGGATGTGGAAGCTAGGGTTAGGGTTGAACCGGGATGTGGAAGCTAGGGTTAGGGTTGAACCGGGATGTGGAAGCTGGGGTTAGGGTTGAACCGGGATGTGGAAGCTAGGGTTAGGGTTGAACCGGGATGTGGAAGCTAGGGTTAGGGTTGAACCGGGATGTGGAAGCTAGGTTAGGTTGAACCGGATGTGGAAGCTAGGGTTAGGGTTGAACCGGGATGTGGAAGCTAGGGTTAGGGTTGAACTGGGATGTGGAAGCTAGGGTTAGGGTTGAACTGGGATGTGGAAGCTAGGGTTAGGGTTGAGGCTAGGGTTAAACCAGGATGTGGAAACCCTGGCTTCATGTCCACATCCCGGTTCAACCTTAACCTTAGCTTCAACCACAACCCTAACCCTAGCTTCATGTCCACATCCCAGTATAACCCTAACCCTGGTCTCAAACCCAATCCTAACTCTAACCCTAACACTAGCTTCATGTCCACATCCCAGTATAACCCTAACCCTGGTCTCAACCCCAATCCTAACTCTAACCCTAACCCTAGCTTCATGTCCACATCCCAGTATAACCCTAACCCTGGTCTCAACCCCAATCCTAACTCTAACCCTAGCTTCATGTCCACATCCCAGTATAACCCTAACCCTGGTCTCAACCCCAATCCTAACTTTAACCCTAGCTTCATGTCCACATCCCAGTATAACCCTAACCCTGGTCTCAACCCCAATCCTAACTCTAACCCGAACTCTAGCTTCATGTCCCCCTCCCAGTATAACCCTAACCAAGATTAGGCCTCTTGAATCCAACCATAGCACTTGATATCATATAGTCCCTGTAGCAGTGTGAGAAATTAGAATATCTGGAGGAAAACATGTCCATGGCAACACTGTGGTATTATGTTACCTCCTGCTGTCCTCCTCCCAGCACAGCACAGCGGCCTCCTTCTGACTCTGCAGGCATCTGCTCATATTTGCCTGGCTTTAGTGTTCACATCCACTCCAAGCTGGGGTGCGTGTGTATGTGTGTGTGAAGATAAACGCGTGTGTGTGTGTGCTTGCGGGAGAGTGTTTGTGTCACGTGTGTGAGCTCTAGAAAACACTCTTTAGCCCCTGCAGCTGTGCCTAAGAGCTGAGATGAACATGTGTGAAATGTGTGGAGTGCCCCTCGCAGAGAGATTTAGACCTCACTGTGCACCCCACCCCCCTCCCTAACCCTTCCCTCGGACCCCCACATACCCCCACTGAGCAGCTAGCAGCGAGGGCCAGGCCAGCACAATGCCCAGCCAATGGCTTAATTATACAGGCCAGATTTACAGGCCTCCTGCCCAGCACCTGCTTGCATTGTTTCCCAGGATTTGGAGGATAAATCTCAAGATGTGTCTAGCAGTGATAAAATAGGAATGCAGCCCATTCCAGCCCAGGCTACGCAAGGCATCCCGTCGTAGTCAGACGTCCCACAGTTAAAGAGCTCCTCTTTTTCTGTTTGGGAAATCTCTGTGGCTTAGATGAAGAAATCAACTGACGAAGATCTGACAACATGAATACCCTCCTTCTCCTAAGGGGGTAGTGGAGGAGTTCTGGAGTTGCTGTTTGCTGAGACTGTCTTGATAAAAGCCTACTACAGCATGACATTTACATTTTAGTCATTTAGTAGACGCTCTTATCCAGAGCGACTTACAGGAGCAATAAGGGCTAAATGCCTTGCTCAAGGGCGCATCGACAGATGTTTCAGCTAGTTGATTCAGGGATTCGAACCAGCGTTACTGGCTGAACGCTCTTAACCGTTAGGCTACCTGCCGCCCCATACTTACTGTTTGACTGTAGAGAGGATTTGCGCTTTAACAATGCATACTTTCTAAGACTACAATCACCAACCCATTTATGCTTTTATATTATGCCGTAGTCAAATATGCCCTCACGCGTTTCTGAACTATCTTATGATAATAGTTTTATAACTGCATTATAATCACAGAGATTACATGTTTGAGCACATTCCATAGCCAGCCTGGGAGTGTAGAGTGAACAAGTAGCTCCAGGGGGCCAGAGGGGTTTTCCAGTCAGATCAGGTCCCAGAGAGCGTTAAAGAGGAAGGGACAGAGGGGGTTCTTTGTCATCCTGCCCTTGTTGGTGCCTGGGGGCCATATGGACGCCTGCCTCGGTCTGCCCTCACCCCTCAGACCCCCCTACGCCTGCCTCACCGAGCCCTCTCACCCCTCCTCTCTCTGACAGGTCCGCATGAGTGAGTCATGGAGAGAGTGAAGTCACCCGTGTGGCGTTTAATCTGTCCGACACTGCAGCATCTCATTTCCGCTCAGAGGCCCAGTGTGTGCTCTCTTCTCTTGCTCCCTCGGTCTCGCTCTCTCGCTCGCATTCAGACTTCCCCACTGACGCTAACCCACTACTCCCTCTCTCTCTCTCTTACTTTTTCTACTTCACCTCTCAATCTTTATCTCTATATATCTCATACTTTCTTCTCATTTTTTACATTGTAGTAGATGCTCTTATCCAGAGCGACTTACAGTTAGTGAGTGCATACATTTTTCATACTGGCCCCCGTGGGAAACGAACCCACAACCCTGGCGTTGCAAGCGCCATGGTCTACCAACTGAGCTACAGGGGACTCCTCTTTCTTCATCCACCATCTCTCCATTCTTTCCCTTGGTAATCTCCATGTTTTCTCTCTCACTCCGTGTATTTCTCTTGCGTTCTCTCCCGCTCTCTCTCAGAGATGGCATCTGACCCACAGCGTGACAACCTGGCAACTGCCTTGCACTATTCTCCCTCCCCTCCTCCCTCCCTCTACCTCCAATCTCTTTCATGGTAACCACCACCGGCTGTCACTGGTGACTATGGAGCTGTTTACCCACTCTCGACCTCTAATGGACCCAGTCCCTCTCCTTTCAGACTCCCCCAGGGAAGAGCAAACCTAGGTGCCCCCATAACAACCCAGACCAAACTCACCCTATTCAACCCCTAACTCATCACTGTCAATCTCAAACCCAGCCCCTGCAGAGGGTAAATTCTGGTAGTTCCAAATATTTTAGAAACAATTGTTATCTGGAATGTGCAATATTTGAAATTCAACTGTTGAGGTAAATTGTCCAAATAATTCAAGCTACTCTCGAAATAACCATGCCGTAAGTAAGGATCACAAATATAACTGCTGTATATAATTTCATGGCGATTAGTAACAGTACAATGGACATGCTCATTTAATCTCTACCATAGTGCTGAGAGTATCCACTGAGTGCTGCTGCTGCAGCATGGATCAATACTGTTTAATCAATATCAGGCGGACATGGAGTAATCAATACTTCATATGAGAACAGAACCATGAAACCAAAGACCCATGAAATGATTTCCTGCCGAGTTCAAATCCTTGGGTACTCAATGTATTTCATTACCAGGAGCTCTGGGGAACCAATGATGAACCAGGGAGGATGAGATTACACAGTAACCAGAGTTCACGTAGACAAACCTGTATGTGTGTGTGTGTGTGTGTGTGTGTATGAAAAACGAATTAATTAACTCCGAGGAAGCTCTCCCTTCACTGCATGTACCCACAAGCAAAACAAGATGCATACAGCGTTCTAAACAATTTACTAAAACCAAATCCAGTTTTTAATAGTGTACATAGAAAATATAAAGTGTAACAATTACATTTTCAATTGAATAGACACTTTTTGACACTGTATTAAATGAGTTGTGTGGGTGGTGGGCCACTGGTTTTAGGGAGCATCAGACTGAACACCAGGGTTGGGGTCAATTCCAAGAAATAAACTGAAATTCCAATTAAATAAACTGAAATGGAATTGACCCCAACCCTGCTGGTCACACAGGGTGTGAGATCAGGTGTCAGACTGAACAGTGGATGTCAGATGTCAGCCTTGTTGTCTGTGTCTGTCAGCAGCCCCATGTCCTTCAGGATGACCGTCTCCAAGGACAGGTAGTCCTCATACTCCTTCATGGCCTCCTCCAAGATCTGCGCCACCTGCTTCTCTGGTATGATAGGTTCCTGGGAGGGGGACAGACCAAGTAAACAGGCTTTGGTTCATCTTGGAAAAGAGGAGTTTTGAATAACAAGTTAAAAACAACCACAATCATATGGTGTTCAGTTTATTTCAACCCTTCAGACCAATTGTGAGACCTCTCACAACAAGCTCACAGAGACAGATTGCCAGCTGTTGATAGTCTTCCGTCATAGAGAAAATGTATAATTCTATCAGATTACTATCTCTCTGATCAGGAATTACTCTACCTTGTCAGAGAAATGCTAAGATCAGTTATATAAAGAAGGTCAACCCACCCATTGTATTGTCTTTCATAATATCCTTCTTTGGTTAAACCTAACCTCATTCAAAACATCCTGCTCATATTCAGAGTTTGTGGTCTCCCTAGCAACAGGCCAGGACTAGCAAGTACAAAAATTCAGCGTGTGGTGTGAGAAAGTGCGAGAAGATAACAAAGTTAATGTTTTTTATATATAATGGGCATTTTGAATTTCTGTTATCAGGGCCAGACGGGAGAAAATCTAAACACACACACATTTCTGAAAACAGTCATCACCGTGTCTGGTTTGAAATTCTTCAGGTCTGCGTCTTTGTAGCCTACTCGTAAAAGTATTTGGTCTGGATGGAATTTAATTTGTGTGTTTCTCTCCAATTGAGTGCAAAATAATAGGTTGGGAGACATGTCTGAATTGAATGTTGGTTGTTTACTCAAAAATAAATGTATTCACTAGCCTTAAGATAGTCCTCGATCATCTTGACATAAACCAGGGAATTAGGGGATATATTCTAAACTTTAATTTGTGCCATAACAGTAATTTTGTTCTGTCTGTTTGGGAGGAAAGACAGAATAGATATACATGAGCTCTGGGACAAATTCGCTATCATTGCTGCACAAAGATATAAAACCGTGTTTCAATCATAATCACAGTAATTTTCCCTTATTGCACTATGTAGATGGTGTATAGTTTAGATTGGGAGTAGACATTCCATGGTGGGTGGCAAAGATAACTTAAATCTGATGATTTAGAATGAGCTTAAATGGTTACAGACTAAGTACTGTTTAATGAGAATGAGAGCATTTAAAGAGTGAATGAAAGGTCAATTAAACAAACTCAAAGGTTGCTCAGCAACAGCAACTATGCTCTCTAGAACCAAACTGGCAAGATGTTCTTTCGGGGTACACGAGGAGAAGAATAAGTATTTTTTCAAGTAACCTTGGCTGAAATCACAGCCATAAGTTGCCCACTCAAGCATTAGATAATGGGTCTAGTGGTTATGTGAAACCAGTTAGCTGGTTTTGCAAGGAGTGCTTTCCTTAGCCTGAAATGTTTGATAAACCAGTTAACTAGTTTGGCAAGGAATGATTTCTTGGCCTGAAAGGTTTGATAACCGCTGTCCAGACATCTGCCTCTGATAGACTATTATGGAGTGGATGTGAATATTACAGATTGTATACCTCTCCTGCTGAGAATCAAATACCCAGCTATGAATTAGTCATGAGAGAGAACAGATTCCTGCTCCTCTCACACACTTGACTTTGCAGAATTGGACTGAGCACATCTAACTTTGGGTCAATTAAATCTGTTTGCAAGACTTACAGTGTGTAGCAGATTGTCACCTTCTGGCTCAAGATGTTGAGAATAACTTAGAAACAGGTACTCAGGAGTACACACACATTATGCATCAAGCAATCTGTTAGCAATCTGTTATGTCATGGCTGTCTTAAATGATTTTGGGAAAACAAAAATAAATTGTTTTTAAAATGTGCAGAGAGCCCAACTTTAAGCAGGCAATATGCCATGCACTGGCTTTAAACGTACGCACTAAAAACAGCAAAACTTTAGAGACAGTCTGTTCTGACCATGTGACATTAATTATACACAGATAATGCTTTCCATCAGTTAATAATCATCTCTATATACTGTATCTCACCATCTTCCTTCTCAGCTCCTCTGCCTCACAGTCTTTCTTCTCCTTGGCTCTCATCTCTCTCCTCTTGTCATAGTATACCAGCCTGTCCACCTCCTTCTCAAAGTACTTACTCATGCTCAGCTTCTACACACACACACACACACACACACACACACACACACACACAGACGGAGGATGGTAGAGTTATATAAAACACAGATGATAACATTAAATACATTCTGTTGTCCTAGAGGCCACCTCCTGTACAAACCTCATTGCTGGAGGGGCTGCGAAGTGTCCATGGGATCTCCAGAATATGCAGAGTGCCCAGGTGATCAGACACAGCCAGGAGATGCTGCTTTGCTGTTTGTACAACAAACATAAAGTGAATGAGATTAATACAGAGCTTTCTGAATCCAACAATAAATGCAGGGATCCAGCAGCAGCAGCATTAGCAACATAGCCTGGTTCCATATCTGTTTGTGCTGTCTTGTCAACTCCTACGGTCACAATTACCATATGAGTTGGCAAGACAGCACAAACAGATCTGGGACCAGGCTGGCAGCATCAAGGTCAGGGGCAACTCACAGGAGACAATCCAGGGTTTGATGCATGTGATCTGGGTGGCAGTGATGTTCTGGGTCTGGGAGGGCTCGTGGGTCTTCTCCAGAAGGTCCCACACATCGATGTTCCCGTCCTCCTTACCGATGAAGAACACAGCTGGACGTGACTGGGACCAGTATCCCACAGTGCACTTCTTCTGAGAACACGATGACTGGATGATGGGGCCGTTCTGAAAGGTTGTAGGTCACAACGAGTTCAAATGCTTAAAAACATTTTATAAGCCTTATCATAAAACCTTATAAAGGCTCATATAAACTTATAACACGTTATAATGCATTATACCGACATGGTTTAAGTTGTGATACCAAATTATCTTAATGTGTCTGTGTTTGACCAAATGTTGTTATTGTTGTTACCATGACGCCCTCCTTCCAGATGGCGAAGGTCCACCCTCCCACGGTCAGAATGATGTCTTTAAAGAATGGAGACCGACGAACAGTGTTCACCTGCCCATCATGGATTATAAACCGATGAGAGGGCTTGGCACCTGAGAAACAGACAGACAGAGAGAGACAGAGAGAGACAGAGACAGAGAGAGGGCGAGAGATTACCTCAGTTCAACCACATAGGAGATGAGCCACATGGAAAATTAGTCTGAGGTAGGTGTGTGTGTCTGAATGTTTCATCAAGATTTTAATCAACAGTGGTGCCGTGTCCAAGGGCCAGCATCTCCCTATTGGGATAAAGTAATAACGTTAAAGCTAAATAAACAGTCTACTGACCACTGGGAGCACATATTATAGTATAATCATGTAATTTCCCCTGGGCACTTATGAACCATTTCCCCCTTACCATTAACTAGCATGCTGAGAGGAACGTACTTTATAGGTGGCAATTTACCATTAATGTACAAGCAAATAACCTCTGTCTACCCTGACGCTGTTGTGACACTAGACACAATTTATTATTAAGTAATCACATTCCTGTGCCCTGCCAAAACGAGATGAGGGAACCAAGTTAATCTCCTGTAATTGGCCATAAATTGCTGAATGGCTCAATACTTTAGTAGTGATACTATTGTTGTCTAGCAGCCATGATATTACATATATTCCCCAGACAGTCAATGCCTTGTTTTGTTTCTTGACTGACTTCACTTTGTGGGCAACTGCCTCAAATCTCTTGTGCTTAAACAAACTATGATTAGGAGGAGAATGGGAGATACTGAAGGTATTGTTTGAGTCTCCATGGAATCTGTAGAGAGGTTACATTCATGATACTTAAGATATGAAACAAGCAACCAATCTCCCCAATTACTCATAGCTCTAGAGGTTTAGGAGATTATTTATTTTACTTGGCTGTGAACCAATGGACGTGTTAACTGTAACACTATAGTTTAAATGATATTATAGATAAAGTCTCATCTATGATGATCTTACTGAACAGTCGTCCAGAGTCGTTGTCCTTCTCCAACTTCCAGTCTGTGTACACAAGCTCTCCGTCCTGAGGGCAAAATGTGGTAGAAAGAACAAGTTGCAGCTGAGTTCATAAAGGGAGTTTTTACCTTACTGTAACTAAGCCCCAGGATGGAGAGTTTACAGTTGGCATACAGTATCAATTGATCTGTGACTTGAATTGAGTTCATGAAAAGTATTAACTCCATAACTCATCAATGAAACTCATTCCACCTCTAGTAGTATGTACTTTTCAGTCACTTGATAATAGTTCCCCCCTTGGAACTTCCATCCTTCCATCCATATAATAGCTATGGAGAAGAAAAGCTATGTTACCTCGGTCCCTGCGTATAACTTGGTGCAGATGTCCTCCAGTGGTTTGAGTTGTTTGGCTGAAGGCACTCTGAGCAGGGCGTACTCTGGAGCAACCTCTGACCTCTCTGCATTCAGGTGGGCCCTGTCTGTCAGGGGTCAATAGTGGGGAAGCACGGAGTGAGCAGTGTTGTCATGCAGTTAAACATCATAGTTAGGTCATTTATTCCAGATAGCCTTTTGTAGCTCTTTAATGTCTATTACTGTCACGACTTCCTCCGAAGCTGCCTCCTCTCCTTGTTCAGGCAGGCTTCGGCCTTCTAGCCACTGCCACTCCTCATCTCATCATTCCATTAGTTTTGTCTTGTTTATTACACATATCCCCTCATCAGTACCTGTATAAGTGTTCCCTCTGCCACCTTGTCTTTGTGTGTGATTGTTTATTGTGGAGGATAGAGAAGCTCGGTGGAGCTCCGTGTATTTTGTATCGCCGGGATATTTCCCTGTGTGCCTTGTATTTTCCAGTGCACCTGTTTTGCGCACTGGATTGTTTTGACGCATTCCTGCGTAACTCTGTGTTTCAGAATAAAGCCTGTTATTCTGTGATTTACCCTCCTGCGCCTGACTCCTTCGAAATCACCTCATCACAATTACTATGTGAGTGAAACAGCCAGGACAGTTGACCGGAGAGCACGCAGGGTTCTGCAGCTCTGTAAGGCTTGGTACCAGCTCTGTCATCTGACCACCACCAGCAGGAGAGACAGGGAGAAGGAGGAGGAGGGGAGCGGCCTTTTCAGTGACAAAAGCCCCACTGTCTGCCGTGATAGTGCAGGACTCGACAGCGTGTTCACACCCCTTTATCAACATATTATACTAGCTATGTCTAAGGTATATCTGTCTGATCACTACACACTATTAGTTATAGGAGATGTAGGCTACTCATTATAACTTTGGTTAAGATCAAATGGCCAAAAAATGGGGTAAACTAACAAACGTTCCAGTGATGACTGATGACATCATAGCGTCATTGATGACATGAAGATCATCACCTTCTACAATCTAAAACTAGTGTTCCTATTGGATTGGAGGATCATAGGGAGGAGTCTTTATGACAGGACAGGTAACACCTTCCAGTCAAGACTGTCTATGTTAGTTACCTGACCTTCCATTCTCTAACAGGGAAAGCCGCTACCCACCTAAACTCAAGACAGCTGAGCCTATTCATTTCACATATCATATCGAAACAGCCCAAAAAACGCCCCAAACATTCAGCACTTTTTGGGTTCAGTAACTTAGTGTATTAATTCCATAACCCTTATGAAAGCTGTGTGTATAAAGGCAGGTCTTAAAGCAGCAAGACAAAGGCAGGTTTTCTTCTTGATGTACCACACGAGACACAGGAACATCTTTTGGCCCCAGGGGCTCAGCAGCATATTGCAAACAGCTGACAGTCAACAAGGTTAATGCCCCCTGACTATGAGAGCCTTGTCTAGGTCTGGGACCGATCATTTAATAAAACAGTATGAAACCAGAGGAGAGAGGGGCGAGATGGGCGAAGGGAGAGATGGCCATGCCCCACTGATCATGGTGCTCACTGATCCAAAGTAGAATCTGAGACAGTGGCACACTCACACACACACACAAGCACGTCATACGCAATGTACAGACACACACTCGCACACACTGACAAACACATCACACACTCCACAGACAGTACGTGCCCTGCGGGTCCATTACAAAGAGTAACCAGTCTCTTATTTCTTTATCTCCTAAGATTCTTGATTTGAAGACAGATGTTGTTTTGGCTTCCTGCCTTTACAGTTTAGTGTTCCGCTCATCTGTGTTGCTTCAAGGGCTTAGAAGAAACGGGGGATGAAAATAGGAAAATAAAGAGTGACAGCAAGAGAAATAAACAGAGGGAAGGGAGATGCTCACCTGCATCACTGCCTGAAGGAGAAAGAGAGAGAGAGAAAAGGTAGAGGGAGAGAGAAGGGAAGGTAAATACTCACCTGCGTTGCTACCTGTATGGTTGTCACAGGTGTTGTCTCGCAGGCTGATTTTCAAAGGGCTGTACTCCCCGCTGGTATCGATCTTAGGCAGGGAAACCTGACACATGACAAGACGATAGCTTTGACATCTATCTAATCCCTTTAGAGAACTGTCAAACACACAGTACCTTCCAAAAATAGGCATTTTTCATATATATTTTTAAATGAGAGTGGAACACCACTCTCCCTTCATATTTTCTATGTGTAATTCAGACAGATTAGAAGTGGAGGGGAAGATTGAAATGTAGGTAAAGGGGTTGACGCGGGAACCTGGGGTCTGTTATAAATTAGTAATGCTACAGTATGTTATATGCCGTACCCTGACGAGTGGTTTCCATGTGAGGTCGAGGTGTTTGAAGGTGTTGGGAACACCGTGAGGATTCTCCAGGGGTTTCTCCTCCACCTTCTGTTTCCGCTGGTCAACCATGGACTGGAGTACCCTCGGAGCACGGATATCCCAGAACATCACACAGCTGGTCAGGGAGAGACAGACAAACACAGGGTAAACTAAATTAACAAACAAAAACACAAACACACAAACAAAGAGACAGGACCTAACATTTGATAAATCAAAATTATAATCCTATTGTTTTTCATTCAATATTCATTAAAAATAATATATAAACGATTGCATTTAGTCAGTCATTTTATGTTTATGCCACTTTTTACCAATCAGGGGCGCAGGTGACGATCTGAACACATATTCCATTCTTGTTCTCCATCGGTACCCCCATTCTAGAGACCTTTTCAGAGTGAAAGAGAGAAAATGAATAAATATCTACTACACCACAGGTAGGCTATTTCAGTCCTTGTCACGGTGAGTAATGGTATCCCAGTTAGGGTCGAAACGCCCTAATAAAAGGGAGCACTTGGGAGCATAGACCACTGTGCGGCTGTGTTTTAGTTCTAGAGTAATCCCTCCCTCTACGGTTTTATAGCTTTAGCTCCCTTGGGACACTTTGATAATTGCCTGGTTTCACTTAAACCAACGACTGTCCGTGGATTGTTTTACCACACGCACGCTTCTTCAAACACAAGACAAAAGACACTTTATTAGGTAGTATAACGAATGACTGTTCACTCACTTCAAACACACGGCATACAAGTAGACGGAGGAAGGGATAACTTGATTACTATCCATCCGCATGTTTTAAACACCTCTTTCATAAAACGTCTATTTTTTTATGAAGCCATGTGAATGTAGCCTGGGTGTCAAGTCTTTTTCTGCTCTCTTGCCAACTCCTTATGGAATTGTCATGCTAAACATTACACTGGCACCCAGGCTAGTGTGAAAGGCATGTAGTGATATTATTACTAAGACAGCACTATATAGGGATCACAAAAAGTCACTTGAAGACCTAGTATTACCTGCTCTGACCTGTTAGGGAGGCTCGTGTTGACAGGATCCCTGACATAGAGATGATCTCTATGGTGCTTCCTGAGGTAGATGGACCATAGCAATATCTCTAAAAAGCCTGTTGTGACATTCACCCTTGACCTCTCCTATACACCTATAAAGTTATTCCTATAGACCTTCTCTACTGTGGCTGCTTTCGCTGATCCACTATCTCAGATCCTGCTAAAATGAATTGTGTAACGGTCAAAGTGCTTTTAAGTCAGATTGGATCGTAAATTAAACAGGGTCATCGTTCCAAAATTAGACTCAGAAATCATTAGTGTGATAGGAGGACCTAGCTAACCTTTTTAACGTAAGTGTTTGAATATCAGTGTGTAAATTAGGTGTGAAGGCTTAAAAGTGTCAGCTGTGTGCTGAGTTGAGTAGTTCTCACTGGACCCTGGTAGGTTGGTACTTTGTTAAAATAATTTACTTTAGATCTCATAAGGTGGGAGCAGAGTGTTGAGACCAAAACTTTCAAGAATGTTTCATTTGGACAAAAACAGCAAAGTCAAATAGACAAGCACAAATCACATTAGTATTTTCCCATGGTAAGAATTCACAATCAAATAATTAACTAATAAAGCATCTTAAAGGGATAGTTCAGGATTTTGGTAACCACCTCTAACTACTGGACAGAGAGAAATAAAAATGGTATTCACAAGTTCATTTAACTCTGTGGAAGTAGATAACGGGCGTCATTGCCAACATCCCCAACTATCCCTTTAAAACAGTGGTATTCAAAGTATACTGTAGCTTCTTTACGAAGAGCAATTTCTCAAGCAATAATTTAGCTAGGACTATCTGGGAATGGTCTGAGTGGGGAGGGGAAAACTGAAAACTATCTGACATTGGCAGAGAGGTTTGGAACTCTCTTCCTTATTGATCTATTAACTAATTTACCGCCTGTTGGTAAAAAAATAAATAAATCACCAGACAGGCCAAAACTCCATCCCAACTGTTCTTACACTAAAAGGGCATTATCATAATTTTCACTGTATTATTCCAACCTCATAGTGTGGAAATATATATAAAACACAGGAAAATCATGTTTTTGACTGCACTGTGCCTTTAATATTCTGTCTCTAGATTTGGGGAAGGGTGGGGTCACCAGAAATGTTTGGTTTAAAAATGGGGTCCCCAGAAATTCTGGCTAAGAAACTGGGGTCCCCACTGAAAAAGTTTGAATACCACTGCTTTAAAGTTTAGTCAAAAGACAAACAATTTCATAATGATTCAAAAGTATCCTGTCAAATTGCTCTCTTCATAAGGCATGCCTACCCTCACCCGCTCTCATCCCCCTACAGTTACTCCCCTCATCCCCCTACAGTAACTCCCCTCACCCCCCTACAATTACTCTCCACACCCCCCTACAGTAACTCCTCTCATCCCCCTACAGTAACTCCCCTCATCCCCCTACAGTAACTCCCCTCACCCCCCTACAGTTACTCCCCTCATCCCCCTACAGTAACTCCTCTCATCCCCCTACAGTAACTCCCCTCATCCCCCTACAGTAACTCCCCTCACCCCCCTACAGTAACTCCCCTCACCCCCCTACAGTAACTCCCCTCACCCCCTACAGTAACTCCCCTCACCCCCTAAAGTAACTCCTCTCACCCCCCTACAGTAACTCCCCTCACCCCCCTACAGTAACTCCCCTCACCCCCTACAGTAACTCCCCTCATCCCCCTACAGTAACTCCTCTCATCCCCCTACAGTAACTCCCTCATCCCCCTACAGTAACTCCCCTCACCCCCCTACAGTAACTCCCCTCACCCCCCTACAGTTACTCCCCTCATCCCCCTACAGTAAATCCTCTCATCCCCCTACAGTAACTCTCCACACCCCCCTACAGTAACTCCCCACACCCCCTACAGTAACTCCCCTCACCCCCCTACAGTAACTCCTCTCACCCCCTACAGTAACTCCTCTCACCCCCTACAGTAACTCCCCTCACCCCCCTACAGTAACTCCCCTCACCCCCCTAAGGTAACTCCTCTCACCCCCCCTACAGTAACTCCCCTCACCCCCTACAGTTACTCCCCTCACCCCCCTACAGTTACTCCCCCTCACCCCCCTACAGTAACTCCCCTCACCCCCCTACAGTAACGCCCCTCATCCCCCCTACAGTAACTCCCCTCATCCCCCTACAGTAACTCCCTCACCCCCCTACAGTAACTCCCCTCACCCCCCTACAGTAACTCCCCTCACCCCCTACAGTAACTCCCTCACCCCCCTACAGTAACTCCCCTCACCCCCCTACAGTAACTCTCCACACCCCCTACAGTAACTCCCCTCACCCCCCTACAGTAACGCCCTCATCCCCCCTACAGTAACTCCCCTCACCCCCTACAGTAACTCCCCTCACCCCCCCTACAGTAACTCCCCTCACCCCCTACAGTAACTCTCCACACCCCCCTACAGTAACTCCCCACACCCCCTACAGTAACTCCCCTCACCCCCCTACAGTAACTCCCCTCACCCCCCTACAGTAACTCCCCTCACCCCCTACAGTAACTCCCCTCACCCCCCTACAGTAACTCCCCTCACCCCCCTACAGTAACTCCCCTCACCCCCTACAGTAACTCCCCTCACCCCCCTACAGTAACTCCCCCTCACCCCCTACAGTAACTCTCCACACCCCCTACAGTAACTCCCCTCACCCCCCTACAGTAACTCCCCTCACCCCCCTACAGTAACTCCCCTCACCCCCCCCTACAGTAACTCCCCTCATCCCCCTACAGTAACTCCCCTCACCCCCTTACAGTAACTCCCCTCACCCCCCTACAGTAACTCCCCTCATCCCCCTACAGTAACTCCCCTCATCCCCCTACAGTAACTCCCCTCACCCCCTACAGTAACTCCCCTCATCCCCCTACAGTAACTCCCCTCACCCCCCTACAGTAACTCCCCTCATCCCCCTACAGTAACTCCCCTCACCCCCCCTACAGTAACTCCCCTCACCCCCCTACAGTAACTCCCCTCATCCCCCTACAGTAACTCCTCTCATCCCCCTACAGTAACTCCCCTCACCCCCTTACAGTAACTCCCCTCATCCCACTACAGTAACTCCGTACCTCAAAGGTTTCCGGCAGCCACTGGATGTCTGTAATGGGTGCTTTGTGGCCATTTTCTATGCCTGAGACGGCACAGTAGCGCACCACAGGGGTCTCATTCTCCTGCTTGTCTTCAAAGCCCTGCTGGGGTGACAAACACACAGGAAACAGCAAACAGCAGGGTGTTAGTCATACAATACAGCAAACAGCAAACAGCAGGGTGTTAGTCATATAATACAGCAAACAGCAGGGTGTTAGTCATATAATACAGCAAACAGCAAACAGCAGGGTGTTAGTCATACAATACAGCAAACAGCAAACAGCAGGGTGTTAGTCATATAATACAGCAAACAGCAGGGTGTTAGTCATATAATACAGCAAACAGCAGGGTGTTAGTCATATAATACAGCAAACAGCAGGGTGTTAGTCATATAATACAGCAAACAGCAGGGTGTTAGTCATATAATACAGCAAACAGCAAACAGCAGGGTGTTAGTCATACAATACAGCAAACAGCAGCGTGTTAGTCATATAATACAGCAAACAGCAAACAGCAGGGTGTTAGTCATACAATACAGCAAACAGCAGGGTGTTAGTCATATAATACAGCAAACAGCAGGGTGTTAGTCATATAATACAGCAAACAGCAGGGTGTTAGTCATATAATACAGCAAACAGCAGGGTGTTAGTCATACAATACAGCAAACAGCAAACAGCAGGGTGTTAGTCATATAATACAGCAAACAGCAGGGTGTTAGTCATATAATACAGCAAACAGCAAACAGCAGGGTGTTAGTCATACAATACAGCAAACAGCAGGGTGTTAGTCATATAATACAGCAAACAGCAGGGTGTTAGTCATACAATACAGCAAACAGCAGGGTGTTAGTCATATAATACAGCAAACAGCAGGGTGTTAGTCATATAATACAGCAAACAGCAGGGTGTTAGTCATACAATACAGCAAACAGCAGGGTGTTAGTCATACAATACAGCAAACAGCAGGGTGTTAGTCATACAATACAGCAAACAGCAGGGTGTTAGTCATATAATACAGCAAACAGCAGGGTGTTAGTCATACAATACAGCAAACAGCAGGGTGTTAGTCATACAATACAGCAAACAGCAGGGTGTTAGTCATACAATACAGCAAACAGCAGGGTGTTAGTCATACAATACAGCAAACAGCAGGGTGTAAGTCATACAATACAGCAAACAGCAGGGTGTTAGTCATACAATACAGCAAACAGCAGGGTGTTAGTCATACAATACAGCAAACAGCAAACAGCAGGGTGTTAGTCATGCAATACAGCAAACAGCAGGGTGTTAGTCATATAATACAGCAAACAGCAGGGTGTTAGTCATATTGTTACGGATACAGGTATCCTGTGTTTTTGTGTGTTTCTCTCCTTCTGCCCTAATCACAGGTGTCCTGTATGTTCCTGATTGGTGGTCGTTGAGGTGTCTGCTGATTGGACCAATCAGTGAACATTCCTGTTAATTGCACCACCTGTTATTCGTTTGTTCAATCACACATCCCATTTTATAAAAACCAGACTTGTGTTTGTTGCAAGAGAGAGACTTTTTCCATATGTGAGTATGGACACGGTGGTGTCCTGTGTGTTGTGTACACGCTAAGTTGCTGATTACCCTGTTTAGTAGCTTTGTGTGTTTTTTTGGGAAAAGGGGGGTTTAAGCTAGTTGCCCTTGGGCGTACATTACCCGTAGGAAGAAATCTGTCTATAAACACCAGTTAGACCTGAGCGGACCACCCACTGTATTTTTGTATGGTAGCAGTAGCCTAGCGGTTCTTCAGGCAGGCTAGATCAGTTTAGGGGGTTTTACACTATTGTTTCATTTCTTGGGTCCTGCTCAGCCCTTTTTCCCAAACCCTTACCGTGTGTCTGAAATAAACACTTTGTGTTTGACGGTAGTTCATGGTTGTTGTGTCAGTTATGTTCTCACTGTTCCCAGCCACACTTATAATTTACATGAATTTATGTTACGGGTCTCATGTCCATCCACCCTAGATGTTTAGAGCCACGGGGTTACAGTAACATAAAGTGGGGGCTCAAAATCCGGGATCCTATCTATCCCATGCTACTCATGTAAATTAGTCAGTGTCTGGTTCAGTGTTGAGCTTGGCAGCTGAACTACCTGTTTTTTTGTGTGTTCAGTAGTCGACGGCTCGTGTTGCTAGTAGGATGGCTACTTTTGAGTTGGAGGCATTTTTGGAAAACCCCTACGTGGGAGGTTTTTGATAATTGCCGTAGAGTGGATCTACAGGCTTTGGCTGACCACTTTTCTTTACCCATACCGAGGGGGTTTAGTGAAAGCAGAAGTTAGGGAAGTAGTGTTAGCGATATTGTTAAACGAGCGAGTGCTTGAGTTACCGCCGCCTGAGTCTGCTGCTCCTGTAGGGGATGTGGTTGCTGTTCCTGTAAGCCCATCAGTGTCTGAGGACGAGACCAAGGCTCCAGCCACATTGCCCCGTTATGACCCCCTCTCCCACTGACTGACAGTGATGCCAGGATCGATGTCCGCTCGACACGGCTCCAAATGGAGGCGGAAGAGCGGGCACAAATCAGGCAAGACAAGCTGGAGATGCGTAAGCTAGAGGCAGAACAGGAGACGCGTAAGATGGAACTGGAGACGCGTAGGCTTGATCAAGAACTGGAGACGCGTAGGCTTGATCAAGAACTGGAGACGCGTAAGATGGAACTGGAGATGCGTAAAATGGAACTAGAGGCAGAAACAGCGAGGTTAGTCTCTGCTAATACTATGCCTGCTAGTGAGCCATCCTCACCAGCTGTGTCATCTGCTACGTTTGATATTAGTAGGCAGATCACCTTGGTACCTGTGTTCAGAGTCAGAGGTTGATTCCTATTTCAGTGTGTTTGAACGTATAGCGGTAGCATTGAAATGGCCAAGAGGTATGGTGCCTATTACTTCAGTGTAAACTAACAGGTAAAGCCCAAGAGGTTCTGGCAGCGCTTACCTCTTGAAGACAGTTTGAATTATGAAGTGGTCAAAGCTACTGTTCTTCGTGCCTATGAGCTTGTTCCTGAGGCATATCGACAGAGATTTAGGTCTCATAAAAAGTCTCCTACTCAGACTTATGTGGAGTTTGCTAGAGACAAAGGAAATCTGTTTGACAAATGGCACAGTGCAAGTAAGGTAACTGATTTTAACTCTCTACGGGAGTTAATCTTGTTAGAAGAGTTTAAAAATTGCTTACCGGAACGCATTGTAGTTTTATCTGAACGACAGAAAGTATCCTCACTGTCGGAAGCGTCTGTATTGGCAGACGAGTTTGTGTTGGCGCATAAGAGCGTGTTTTCGGCTCGTACGGAGAGCAGGGCTGCGGAGTTGCTAACTTTTAGTCCTAGTCGACCAGCAGTACATCCAGCGCGCCCAAAAGATGTGCGTCACTGTTTCTATTGTCATAAGGTGGGACATTTGGTTAGTGATTGCTTTTTTGCTTAAAACGCAAACCGGGGATGCCTCAGCACGCCAGGCCGCCAACGGGTGTTGGGCTGATTCGATGCGGTTGTAAGGCCGGAATCAAGACAGAAGCCTCATAGTGAATGTGGTTTGAAAGTCCCTGTCCCAGATCACAGTTATGAACCGTTCATTTTGAGGGGTTTGTTTCTATATCAGATGACGAAGCGTCTCAGCGTCCAGTTAGAATCCTCAGAGATACTGGTGCGGCGCAGTCGTTCATACTAGCTGATGTGTTGCCCCTTGTCTAATAATACATATTGTGGTTCCAGTGTGTTAGTACAAGGAATTGAAATGGGTTTCGTCCCAGTACCATTGCACTTTGTGAACGTACACTCTGAGTTAGTCAGTGGATTGTTCAGAGTTGGCGTACGTCCTATGTTGCCAGTAAAAGGTGTGACCTTTATAATGGGCAACGATATTGCCGGAGGAAAGGTAATACCCATATTGGAGGTATTGGATAAAGTGACCAGTCTCTCTCCGAGGAGCTGGCACAGGGTTATCCAGATGTGTTCCCGCTTGTGCTGTCACACGTGCTCAAGCACGACAAGTGGGTGAAGTGGTAGATTTGTCAGACACGATTCTTTTCAGAGAGTGTGACCCAGAGGATAGTTCGGGTGCTACCTCTGGTAAGCTGGTGCAGTCTGACCAACAGCCCAGAGAAAGGAAGAAGGATGTGGAACTTGTTGCTGAGGCAATACAGTTACCAGTTACTCGTGAGCAGCTGATCGCTAACCAACAGGTTGACATTAGTCTGGCTAAATGTTTTTCTAGTGTTGTCTCAGAGGACGAGCTAAAGAAGAAAAAACATGGCATACTTCATTGATGGTAATCTCCTCATGCGTAAATGGACATCCCATGTTGACGCTGGCGGAGATTGGAATGCTGTTTACCAAATAGTGATTCCTACAGCCTTTCGACAAAATGTTTTATCCCTCGCTCATGATCACCAGTGGTCCGGACATCTGGGAGTCACCAAGACTTATGATCGAGTTTTGCGACATTTCTTTTGGCCTGGCTTAAAACAAGATGTGGCTCAGTTCTGTCGGACTTGCCACACCTGTCAAGTAGTTGGGAAACCGAACCAGGTTATTTCCCCGCGCCTCTTTGTCCCATACCGGCCATAGGTGAACCATTCGAACATGTGATGGTTGATTGTGTTGGACCATTACCAAAAACAAAATCTGGTAACCAGTTTATGTTGACAATTATGTGTGTGGCCACCAGGTACCCAGAGGCCATTCCTCTGCGAAGGATTACTGCTCCAGTGGTGAGTAAAGCGTTGATCAAATTCTTCTCAATTTTTGGATTACCTAGGGTGATACAAACTGATCAGGGTACAATTTCCTTTCTAAACTTTTCAAACAAGTGTTAAAATCCTTGTCAGTTACACACCGTGTGTCAAGCGCATATCACCCAGAGTCTCAGGGTGCGCTTGAACGTTGGCATCAGACCCTGAAGTCTATGCTCCGTAAATATTGCTTGGAATCTGAGAAAGATTGGGATGAGGGAGTTCCTCTAGTGTTGTTTGCTGTCCGGTGAGACAGTACAGGAATCCCTAGGGTTCAGCCCAGCTGAACTGGTGTTTGGACACACCATGAGAGGACCTATGAAAGTCCTTAAGGATCAGTTTTTGTCACAAGAGTTGTGTGTGAAAGAAAATGTGTTGGACTACGTTAGTCGCTTTCGTGAGCGCCTACATGCTGCCTGTGCTCTAGCAAAGGAAGCGCTGTCTTCCTCACAGAAACGGATGAAACGACACTATGACACACAGGCTGTTTCTCGTTCACTGCAGCCAGGTGACCGAGTTCTTGTGTTGTTGCCTGTGCCAGGAGCGTCATTGTCAGCACGTTTCTCTGGTCCTTATGTCATTGAAAAGAAACTAACTGAAACTGACTATGTGATACAGACTCCCTGATAGAAAACGCCAATCTCGTGTGTGCCACGTTAACATGTTGAAGACATACCACAACAGACCCGTCACTCAGGTAGACAGTCCAGAGAAACTGGCCGAGTCGGCTGTCTCTGTTGCTGCTACGGCTGTAGTGGGAGGTAATGTTAATGATGTGGACGAGATGGTTTGGAGTTGCGCAATACTCAGCAGCAGTGTGCTAGATTGCCCAATTCAGAGATGCTGCTGTCTCTCCCGGCAAGCCTGATTCATTTAACGGACAGACAGTCAGATGATATTGTGAGACTGTTACACAGCTTTCCATGTCTTTTTAATGATGTTCCTACATGTACAAATGTGTTAGAACATGACATTAATGTTGGAAACGCTGCACCTATCAAGCAACATCCTTATCGTGTCAACGTCGCTAAGAGAAAGATAATGAGGGGTGAGGTCGGTTATTTGCTGGAGAATAACCTGGCTATGCCAAGTTCAAGTCCTTGGAGTTCTCCGTGCATTCTGGTTCCTAAACCTGATGGGACATCCAGATTATGTACGGACTATCGGAGAGTCAATGCGGTCACAGTGCCCGACTCGTTCCCGTTACCCAGACTGGATGACTGTATTGATACTGTTGGTGCTGCTACTTATGTAACCAAATTAGATCTTCTAAAGGTTACTGGCAGGTGCCGTTAACCCCACGTGCCTCCGACATCTCTGCATTTGTGACCCCAGATCACTTCCTACAATATGCTGTCATGGCATTTGGGATGCGGAACGCACCAGCCACTTTCCAACGCCTGGTTAACACAGTATTGGCTGGAGTTCGTAATTGTAGTGCTTACCTTGATGATCTGGTAATTTATTCAACTGAGTGGTCTGATCATGTTAACACTCTAAGGGTAGTGTGTGAACGTCTAGCAACCGCTTCTCTAACCCTGAACTTAGCAAAGTGCGAGTTTGGGAAGGCCACTGTTACGTATCTTGGTAAACAGGTCGGCCATGGTCAGGTGCGCCCTGTAGATGCCAAGGTCTCAGCTATAAACGCATTTCCCCGCACCTACCACCAGAAGAGAGCTACGCCGTTTTTAGGGATGGTTGGCTACTACCGTAGTTTCTGTAAAAAATTTCTCTGCGGTAGTTGCTCCATTAACGGATTTGCTCAGTCCGGCGAGAAAAATTTGTATGGTCTGAAGATTGTTGTACTGCTTTCAACACTGCTAAAGCACTCTTGTGTAGTACTCCTGTTCTTGCTGCGCTTCAGATTTTGAGCGGCCGTTTAAACTGGAGGTAGATGCAAGTGCCAGAGGTGCTGGTGCTGTTCTACTGCAGCAAGACCAGAGTGGAGTGGACCATCCTGTCTGTTATTTTTCACGGAAATTTAACAAATGTCAGACAAACTATTCCACCATTGAACAAGAAGCTCTAGCTTTGTTGTTAGCTCTGCAGTACTTTGAAGTTTATGTTGGTTCCAGTGCATTACCAGTGGTAGTGTATACTGACCATAATCCCTTAGTTTTTCTCCACCGGATGTACAACCAGAACCAACGCCTTATCGTTGGGCACTTGTCGTGCAAAATTATAATTTGGAGATCCGCCACAAAAAGGGGTTAGATAATGTGTTGGCAGATGCTTTGTCTCGTGTGTAATGATCTAGGTTTTTTTTTGTTATCCCGGCAGGATGATTATTGAATTTTGGGTGTTGTGATAGTACGTGTGTCGCAAACCATTTTGGTTTGCTCTTTTAAGTGGGAGTGTTACGGATACAGGTATCCTGTGTTTTTGTGTGTTTCTCTCCTTCTGCCCTAATCACAGGTGTCCTGTATGTTCCTGATTGGTGGTCGTTGAGGTGTCTGCTGATTGGACCAATCAGTGAACATTCCTGTTAATTGCACCACCTGTTATTCGTTTGTTCAATCACACATCCCATTTTATAAAAACCAGACTTGTGTTTGTTGCAAGAGAGAGACTTTTTCCATATGTGAGTATGGACACGGTGGTGTCCTGTGTGTTGTGTACTCGCTAAGTTGCTGATTACCCTGTTTAGTAGCTTTGTGTTTTTTTGGGAAAAGGGGGTTTAAGCTAGTTGCCCTTGGGCGTACATTACCCGTAGGAAGAAATCTGTCTATAAACACCAGTTAGACCTGAGCGGACCACCCACTGTATTTTTTGTATGGTAGCAGTAGCCTAGCGGTTCTTCAGGCAGGCTAGATCAGTTTAGGGTTTTACACTATTGTTTCATTTCTTGGGTCCTGCTCAGCCCTTTTTCCCAAACCCTTACCGTGTGTCTGAAATAAACACTTTGTGTTTGACGGTAGTTCATGGTTGTTGTGTCAGTTATGTTCTCACTGTTCCCAGCCACACTTATAATTTACATGAATTTATGTTACGGGTCTCATGTCCATCCACCCTAGATGTTTAGAGCCACGGGGTTCGTAACACATATAATACAGCAAACAGCAAACAGCAGGGTGTTAGTCATGCAATACAGCAAACAGCAGGGTGTTAGTCATATAATACAGCAAACAGCAGGGTGTTAGTCATGCAATACAGCAAACAGCAGGGTGTTAGTCATATAATACAGCAAACAGCAAACAGCAGGGTGTTAGTCATGCAATACAGCAAACAGCAGGGTGTTAGTCATACAATACAGCAAACAGCAGGGTGTTAGTCATACAATACAGCAAACAGCAAACAGCAGGGTGTTAGTCATACAATACAGCAAACAGCAGGGTGGCATACAGGCTCCATACCATAATAGCACTATGGAGGATACAGAGTGAAATACTTTATTGTCCCAGAATTGTCCTTTCTATTCTATTCTACTAAAGACAGAATTCAAATAATATTAGGTTAGTTGCTTTGTTAACAGTGGAAATTAAAACCAGAATGTGGTTTATATTATATACAGAAGGATTTTTCTTTTTTGCTCTAAAATGGTTTAGGCCCTAGAGCAGTGCATGTGATTTCACTTTGCACTTTGGCCACCGCTGTCGTTGGCTCTGTTTCTCATTAAGACTGAGATCACTGGCTGATTGGAAAGAGATGTAGACTTAGTAGTATAGGTGCATGTTTGGAGTGTGCTGTATATGTTACTGTTTGTGCATGTCTACTGGGTTATGGCACCCTTTTCCCTATATACTGTAGTGCACTACTTTTGACCGGGGACCATAGGGCTCCTGAGTTGCGCAGCGGTCTAAGGCACTGCATCTCAGTGCTTGAGGCGTTACAGACCCTCTGGTTTGATTCCAGGCTGTATCACAACCGGCCGTGATTGGGAGTCCCACAGGGTGGCGCACAATTGGCCCAGCGTCGTCCGGGTTTGGCCGGTGTAGGCTGTCATTGTAAATAAGAATTTGTTCTTAACTGACTTGCCTAGTTAAATAAAGATACAAATAAAATAAAATAAATAGGGCTCTGGTCAAAAGTAGGGCACTATGTAGGGGATAGGGTGCCATTTGGGATGCAAACTATGTCACCGTGTTTGATTTTGATCTACAAAAGGTGTGAATATGACAGGTTAAGACATTCATTTGCTCCCTTAAAACCATCCAGGGTGTTTCAAAGGTAGTAACAGGTGCTAGTAGAGGACATCTTTAGCTGATAGAACTACCATTGTTTGTTCTGCAAACACATAGCTGTAATCAGATGTGTGTTATGTCAGCCGCGTGTGTGTGTTTGTGTGTGTGTGTTATTGGCCGTGACAGACCTATCAGGGGCATAGAGGGGTTAGGTAACAGCTGGAGTGTGGTGTGTGTTGGTGTTGTTGACTCTGGATACTGGATGTTGACTCTGGAGTGAACAGGGGGAAGGAAGATGGAGGCAGCTGCTAGCATATCGTACCAGGGTAATAAACAAAGAACAAACAGAGATAGAGACTAATTAAGGTTGGATTATAGGGCTGTGACGATACCAGTATCGCAATATTTTTTCCACCGCAAAAATGAAAACATGAAGTTGACCAAACTCTTTGGTCCTTTAAAAACCTGTTGTATGTAAAATATTGTGTGCTACAGCTTGGAAAATAAATCAATGTGATTCTAGATGACAACATAATTATGTTTGTTTCCAACATTAGGGCTGTTTTCCTAAAGAAGTTAAATCCGCTTCGTGTTTTGTTTCCTTGCCATGATACTAATGAGTATTGCGATACTGGTATCATCCCAGCCCTATTGGATAGGGGACGGAGGCGGCAGGCAACGGCTCAGGTTTTATGCTTACTAGTTAGGGCTGGTTTTGCCAGGGCATAGGGTAAGGTTAGGTCAGAGATGGTCTATAATGTTGTAGTGATGCTGCCCTTGTAACAGGCTTTGGTTTGGTCTGGCATGAGTTGAGCTTTGTGGGGCTAAGCTGCCTAAGTATATGGGTTAGGTCTGGCTTGCTGTGATCGCCAAGGTTGGCTTGAAAAGGACCATCAGGACCGCTGCATTCCCCTTTAATTAAAGGCTGAGGATGAAGAGAAACCCGGCAAGCCAACGTGTCATCATCTCACTGTGTCACAGGGCTTTAACTCTAACACTTAGCCTAGAACTGGGGATCTAGATTGAAGCGAATATTATGAACCAGAATTGTGACCCCTCATAGACTTGCAATGACCTCATCTGCAGAAGTATGCCATTGGGATGGAGTCAGTGTGATCAGGACAGAACGTTGCGTAGTACTTACTAAAGCGTTGGTGTTTGCTGTGATGTTCTTTCCACCGCCGGTGCGTGTGCCCTGTAATCGTTCTACGTGGGCGGATATATCCCATAACACAACCTGAGATGAAAACAACACAAAGAAGTTTATTACTCAGGATAGATCAACACCTACACATTCTCCCCCTCTCATAAAACCCTCTCCATTTAACGTATTAGAAAGGCTTCACTTTTATATGACGACTTTATGAAAGAAAACCAGAGAAAACAAAGGAGGATAATGTCTAAAGAGGATAGAAATAACAAGGAGAGAACGAAAACAGCTGTTTATCTGTCTTATCATATTCCCCAGTGAGGCCAGTGAGACCAGTGAGACCTGGGACGGAGGACATGGGAAATGAAATTTACTCCTGAGATGGTTATATAATACAGCCTCATAAGAAAAACTCCACAGTGCTGACAGTTAGTGGGCACTGAAACAGAGACAGGTAGGTAGGGAGGGAGAGAGGGAGAGGGAGAGAGGATGATGGAGAGGGAGGAGGAGGGGGGAGAGGGAAAGGGAAGGGAGAGAGAGGGGAATACGTGGGCGGTTATATCCCATATTCCATAACGCAACCTGAGATGACAACAGCACAAAGAACCTGAGCGAGAGAGAAAGTAGTTGAGAGAAGTATTAACATCAAGAGAGAAAAAAATGTGTCAGCAGCACTAAAGAGAGGGCAGTAGAAAGATGTTAAGTTAGCAGTAAAGAGATGGAGAGATAGGAGAGAGAGAAAAAGAGAGAGAGAGAGATGGAGTCAGCACCTGGCCATTCATGCAGCCGCCAACAATAATATTTGGGTCGGAGGGGCAGAACTCAAACGAGAAGACGTCGTCTGGGCACTCCAACAGCAACTGCAAACAGCAGAGAAAGAGAAACCCACAGAGTTACAGTGGCCTGAGGCATTACATTTCAAAGCAGAGCGAGACTTTCAAGTACTAGGGTCCCTGCCATCGAATGTATTTATTTATTCTATTCTAACAAGTGTAGCACTGAATTTGGTCTATTCCTAACAAGTGCAGCACTGAATTTGGTCTATTCCTAACAAGTGCAGCACTGAATTTGGTCTATTCCTAACAAGTGCAGCACTGAATTTGGTCTATTCCTATCAAGTGCAGCACTGAATTTGGTCTATTCCTAACAAGTGCAGCACTGAATTTGGTCTATTCCTAACAAGTGCAGCACTGAATTTGGTCTATTCCTAACAAGTGCAGCACTGAATTTGGTCTATTCCTAACAAGTGCAGCACTGAATTTGGTCTATTCCTATCAAGTGCAGCACTGAATTTGGTCTATTCCTAACAAGTGCAGCACTGAATTTGGTCTATTCCTAACAAGTGCAGCACTGAATTTGGTCTATTCCTAACAAGTGCAGCACTGAATTTGGTCTATTCCCTAACAAGTGTAGCACTGAATTTGGTCTATTCTAACAAGTGCAGCACTGAATTTGGTCTATTCCTAACAAGTGCAGCACTGAATTTGGTCTATTCCTAACAAGTGCAGCACTGAATTTGGTCTATTCCTAACAAGTGCAGCACTGAATTTGGTCTATTCCTAAAAAGTGCAGCACTGAATTTGGTCTATTCCTAACAAGTGCAGTACTGAATTTGGTCTATTCCTAACAAGTGCAGCACTGAATTTGGTCTATTCCTAACAAGTGCAGCACTGAATTTGGTCTATTCCTATCAAGTGCAGTGCTGAATTTGGTCTATTCCTAACAAGTGCAGCACTGAATTTGGTCTATTCCTAACAAGTGCAGTGCTGAATTTGGTCTATTCCTAACAAGTGCAGCACTGAATTTGGTCTATTCCTAACAAGTGCAGTGCTGAATTTGGTCTATTCCTATCGAATTTGTTTATTTTATCTGCTGAAAATGTATTGCAGTATTTTTTTAAATCCCTAAACCACCTCATATACAGTACTTTATAATGGCTCTATTATCCTTGGGTAAATTCAACTGTTCAACTCAATTTTAATTAATTAAGAGGCTCTTATTTCAACTTAACCAAACAAAGGCTTTGAATGACAGTTCAAAGCAACTCCTAAAGCCATTCTCTTTTTAAGAGAGCTTGTCTCAAACAGATCTGATGTGAGTCGAGGGTGAGAAGAGAGATATTGCTTGTAAGCTGTCAGTGAGGATTTAGCAAGAGAGAGAGAGAGAGGTAGAGGGGGATGAAATGAAAGAGAAGACTTACCATACCATACCTGTGGGTTGATGGGATCAGAGAAGCTCCAGAAGAGAATGAGGGAGGGGTTTAGGAGCAGCTTAGTGGAGCCATTGATCCTGTCCTCGAAGGACAGCCTTTCTGTCACAGCCACCGCTATCACACCTAAACACAGCCAACCACAACCACATATTATTTCTTACTATGTTTAATATGGATTGTGTCTGTGTACCAATCTGTATGTGGATGATGTTGGCTGTATATTCTGTCTGTATATTCTGGTTATTATGGTTAGCACTATTTCACCAGGTCAAATTCTAGGCACATGTAAATGTGCTTGGCAAATAAAGGTGATTCTGATATCAACACTGTCATAACGTTACAGAACCATACAGAAACTACCTTCAGAAACTACCACAACCACATATACAGTTGAAGTCGGAAGTTTACATACACTTAAGTTGGAGTCATTAAAACTGGTTTTTCAACCACTCCACAAATTTCTTGTTAACAAACTATAGTTTTGGCAAGTCGGTTAGGACATCTACTTTGTACATGACACAAGTAATTTTTCCAACAATTGTTTACAGACAGATTATTTCACTTATAAGTCACATTCCAGTGGGTCAGAAGTTTACATACACTAAGTTGATTGTGCCTTTAAACAGCTTGGAAAATTCCAGAAAATGATGTCATGGCTTTAGAAGCTTCTGATAGGCTAATTTCAAGGCCTACCTTCAAACTCAGTGCCTCTTTGCTTGACATCATGGGAATATTAAAAGAAATCGGCCAAGACCTCAGAAAAAATTTTTGTAGACCTCCACAAGTCTGGTTCATCCTTGGGAGCAATTTCCAAACGCCAGAAGGTACCACGTTCATCTGTACAAACAATAGTACGCAAGTATAAACACCATGGGACCATGCAGCCGTCATACCGCTCAGGAAGGAGACGCGCTCTGTCTCCTAGAGATGAACGTACTTTGGTGCGAAAAGTGCAAATTAATCCCAGAACAACAGCAAAGGACCTTGTGAAGATGCTGGAGGAAACAGGTACAAAAGTATCTATATCCACAGTAAAACGAGTCCTATATCGACATAACCTGAAAGGCCGCTCAGCAAGGAAGAAGCCACTGCTCCAAAACCGCCATAAATAAGCAAGACTACGGTTTGCAACTGCACATGGGGACAAAGATCGTACTTTCTGGAGAAATGTCCTCTGGTCTGATGAAACAAAAATAGAACTGTTTGGCCATAATGACCATCGTTATGTTTGGAGGAAAAAGAGGGAGCTTGCAAGCCGAAGAACACCATCCCAACCGTGAAGCAGGGGGTGGCAGCTTCATGCTGTGGGGGTGCTTTGCTGCAGGAGGGACTGGTGCACTTGTCAAATGGACAATGACCCCAAGCATACTTCCAAAGTTGTGGCAAAATGGCTTAAGGACAACAAAGTCAAGGTATTGAAGTGGCCATCACAAAGCCCTGACCTCAATCCTATAGAAAATTAGTGGGCAGAACTGAAAAAGTGTGTGCGAGCAAGGAGGCCTACAAACCTGACTCAGTTACACCAACTCTGTCAGGAGGAATGGGCCAAAATTCACCCAACTTATTGTGGGAAGCTTGTGGAAGTCTACCCGACACGTTTGACCCAAGTTAAACAATTTAAAGGCAATGCTACCAAATACTAATTGAGTGTATGTAAACTTCTGACCCACTGGGAATGTGATGAAAGAAATAAAAGCTGAAATAAATAATTCTCTCTACTATTATTCTGACATTTCACATTCTTAAAATAAAGTGGTGATCCTAACTGACCTAAAACAGGGATTTTTTTTTTACTAGGATTACATTTCAGGAATTGTGAAAATCTGAGTTTAAATGTATTTGGCTAAGGTGTATTTAAACTTCCGACTTCAACTGTAACCACTGTCAAAACCATACACATGTATTTTATACCATTCCACTCATTCTGCTCCAGCCATCACCACGAGCCCATCCTCCCCAATTAAGGTGCCTCCTGTGACATAGAGTCATTGAAAAGTGGTCACTTTAATAATGTTTACATCCTGTTTTACCCACTTTATCTGTATATACTGTATTCTAGTCATGGCTCCTCCTAAATTGTCACGGTTTCGGCCGAGGCTGCCTCTCTTCCTTGCTCGGGCAGGCTTCGGCGTTCGTCGTCTCCGGAATACTAGCTACCACCGTTGTATGTTTCTATGTTCGTTTGGTCTTGTCTGGAATTGTACACCTGTTGTCGTTTAGCGTCATTAGTGTCCTATAAGTTCTCGTTGTGTTTGTCAGGTGTTGTGTGTGATTGTTTCGCTGTCGTGTTTGTGCTCTACAGTATACCGTTTGCTCTTTGTAGCTTTCCTCCTCTGTTAAGGAGAGTATTTATCGCACATGTTTAGTGCACCCTTTTGTTTACGCCTGCGTGCGGAGTTTCTCGCCTCAGGGCTTTTGGCTCGTGTGTTTGTTTGTGCCTTCACTAAAGTCTTTTGGACTTATTTTCTGCGTCCTGCGCCTGATTCCAGCACCACACCCACCTACAGCACCTACTGACAGAATCACACACCATTCTGAATGGAATCAGCAGGAGCCGCAGCAGCACAGGAGACGTTGGAGGATCGGGTCCGGGAGCAGAATGACCAGATCCTGCGGATCGGGACCGCCCTGCAGGATGTTATCAACACACTCCAACGCTGGGAGACCCGAGGGACACCCCCAACTCCACCTTCCCTGCCATCACCATCAGCCAGTCAGCCCATTCCCGCTCCGGAACCCAGGGGAATTCGACTCTCGCTCCCGAGGGCCTACGATGGGACCGCTGCCGGGTGTCAGGGCTTCCTTCTCCAGGTGGAGCTTTACCTGGCCACCGTGCACCCGGCGCCCTCGGGACACGAGAGCGTGTCCGCCCTCATCTCCTGCCTTTCCGGCAAGGCGTTAGAATGGGCCAACGCCGAGTGGAGGAGGATAGACGCTACCACCATCACATACGCTGAGTTCTCCCGCCGCTTCAGGGCGGTGTTTGACCATCCACCGGAGGGGGAAAGCGGCGGGGGAGCGTCTGTTCTGCCTCCGGCAGGGGAAGAGGAGTGCCCAGGAGTTCGCGTTAGAATTCCGTACTCTAGCGGCGGATGCAGGGTGGAATGAGCGGGCCCTCATCGATCACTACCGCTGTAGTCTACGTGAGGACGTCCGTCGGGAGCTGGCCTGTCGGGACACCAGTCTCTCTTTCGACCAGTTAGTCGACATGTCCATCAGGCTGGACACACTGCTGGCTACCCGCGGACGTCCCGAGGGAGGTCCGTCCATTTCACCCTCCAGCGCCTCCGAGCCGAGCCCCATGGAGCTTGGGGGCGCTGGCGCTAGAGAGAGGAGGGGTCGGAGTACGAGGGGGCCCGTCTCCTGCACCAACTGTGGCCGTGGAGGACACACCGCGGCTAGGTGCTGGGGATGGCCTCCTAGGGGAGAAGACGACAGGCCCCGCACTGGGGAGTCCTTCCAGGTGAGTAGGCGCCCCACTCACCCAGAGCTCTCTGTTGCGCACTTCTGTATACCTGTGCGTTTTCCACAGGTAGCACCTCATTCCCAGCATAAGGCGCTGGTAGATTCAGGCGCGGCTGGGAATTTTGTTGATAGGAAATTTTGTTTAGATTTAGGGATTCCCCTTCTTCCTGTTGACGTCCCATTCCCCGTTCATGCCCTAGATAGCCGTCCGTTGGGATCGGGCTTGATCAGGGAGGTCACGGCGCCACTTAGGATGTGTGCGCAGGGGGGTCATCAGGAGATGATCCAGCTATTTCTGATCGACTCGCCTGCGTATCCGGTGGTGCTGGGCATGCCCTGGTTGAGTATCCATAACCCCGTCTATTTCGTGGCAGGAGAGGGCTCTGATGGAGTGGTCTGACCAGTGTGTGGGGTCGATGTTTAGGCGTTTCCGTAGGGGCTACCTCGGTGGAGAGTCCAAACCAGGTGCCCGCATTGCACGTTCCCCCCTGAGTATGGGGATTTGGCTATTGTGTTCAGTAAGTCGAGGGCGACGCAGTTGCCTCCCCATAGGCAGGGAGATTGTGCGATAGACCTCCAGGCAGGAGCTGCGCTCCCACGGAGCCATGTGTATCCTCTGTCTCAGGAGGAGAAGAGAGCTATGGAGACTTACATAGACGAATCTCTGAGACAAGGATACATACGGCCATCCACTTCCCCTGCGTCCTCGAGTTTCTTTTTTGTGAAGAAAAAGGATGGAGGGTTACGCCCGTGCATTGATTACCGTAGTCTCAATCAGATCACGGTGAAGTACAGTTATCCACTTCCGCTGATTGCGACCATGACGGAGTCATTGCACGGGGCGCGTTTCTTCACTAAATTAGATCTCAGGAGCGCGTACAACTTGGTGCGCATTAGGGAGGGCGATGAATGGAAGACAGCCTTTAGTACCACCTCGGGCCATTACGAGTATCTTGTCATGCCATACGGGTTGATGAACGCTCCTTCAGTTTTCCAATCATTTGTGGATGAGATATTCAGGGACATGCAGGGGCAGGGGGTGGTCGTGTACATAGATTACATTCTCGTGTACTCGTCTACCCGAGTCGAGCATGTGGCTCTGGTGCGCCGAGTGTTGCGGAGGCTGTTGGAGCACGACCTGTATGTCAAGGCAGAGAAGTGTCTGTTTTTCCAGGATTCGGTCTCCTTTTTGGGTTATCAGTTGTCTGCGTCAGGGGTGAAGATGGAGGTAGACCGGGTGTCAGCCGTGCGTAATTGGCAAACGCCAACCACTGTGAAGGAGGTGCAGCAGTTTTTGGGGTTTGCGAATTACTACCGGAGGTTTATCCGGGGTTTTGGACAGGTGGCAGCTCCCATAACGTCTCTTTTGAAGGGGGGTCCGGTGCGTTTGCAGTGGTCAGCCGAGGCGGACAGGGCGTTTGGGAGGCTGAAGGACCTGTTTACCTCGGCTCCGGTGCTGAAGCATCCGGATCCCTCTTTACCATTTCAGGTAGAGGTGGACGCGTCAGAGGCCGGTATAGGAGCCGTGCTCCGGCACGCCACCTAAACTCCGCCCCTGTGCTTTTTATTCCAAGAAGCTCAGTCCGGCGGAGCGAAATTATGACGTAGGGGACAGGGAGCTGTTAGCCGTGGTACAGGCCCTAAAGGTGTGGAGGCACTGGCTTGAGGGGGCTCAACACCCTTTCCTCATTTTGACGGACCACCGTAACCTGGAGTACATCCGGGCAGCTAGGAGACTGAACCCTCGCCAGGCGCGGTGGAATATGTTTTTGACCCGGTTCGTATTTAAGATCACGTACATCCCTGGGTCACAGAACGGTAAGGCAGACGCACTGTCTCGGCGGTATGACACGGAGGAGAGGTCCGTGGAGCCCACTCCCATACTGCCGGAGTCTTGTCTGGTGGCACCGGTAGTGTGGGAGGTCGATGCTGAACTCGAGCGGGCGTTGCGCACCCGACCCTAGTCCACCTCAATGCCCGGAGGGTCGGAAGTACGTTCCGCTCGAGGTTCGGGATCGATTGATCTATTGGGCTCACACGTCACCCTCCTCTGGACATCCTGGTATCGGCCGGACAGTGCACTGCCTTAGTGCTAAGTACTGGTGGCCCACGTTGGCGAGGATGTGAGGGTTTATGTCTCCTCCTGCTCGGTGTGCGCCCAGTGTAAGGCGCCTAGACATCTGCCTAGGGGTAAGTTACTACCCCTGCCCGTTCCACAACGACCATGGTCTCACCTCTCGGTGGACTTCATCACTGACCTTCCTCCCTCACAGGGGAATACTACTATACTGGTCGTTGTGGACCGGTTCTCTAAGGCCTGTCGTTTGCTCCCTATGCCGGGCCTTCCTACTGCCCTACAGACCGCCGAAGCGCTATTCACCCATGTTTTCCGGCACTACGGGGTACCCAAGGATATTGTGTCTGATCGAGGTCCCCAATTTACCTCCAGAGTCTGGAGAGCCTTTATGGAGCGGTTGGGGGTCTCGGTGAGCCTCACCTCGGGTTATCATCCGGAGAGTAATGGGCAGGTGGAACGTGTGAACCAGGATGTGGGTAGGTTTCTTAGATCATACTGCCAGGACCGGCCGGAGGAGTGGGCACGGTACGTTCCCTGGGCAGAAATGGCCCAGAATTCCCTACGCCATTCCTCCACTAACCTAACCCCTTTCCAATGTGTGTTAGGTTACCAGCCGGTTCTGGCACCTTGGCAGCAGAGCCAGATCGAGGCTCCTGCGGTGGATGAGTGGGTGCGGCGCTCGGAGGAGACGTGGAACGCTGCACACGTCCACCTGCAGTGGGCCCTCCGTCGTCAAAAGGCGAGCGCCGATCTCCACCGCAGTGAGGGACCGGTGTACGCACCTGGTGATCGAGTCTGGCTCTCTACCAGAAACCTGCCCCTCCGCCTGCCCTGTCGGAAACTGGGTCGGCGGTTTGTGGGGCCGTTTAATGTCCTGAGAAGATTGAACGAGGTGTGTTACAGATTACAACTACCTGTTGAGTATAAAAGTATTAACCCCTTGTTCCATGTGTCTCTTCTCAGGCCGGTGGTAGCTGGCCCACTCCAGGAAAATGAGATCAAGGAGACTCCTCCGCCCCCATTGGACATCGAGGGGGCACCGGCGTACTCCGTGCGGTCCATCTTGGATTCGAGACGTCGGATGGGGGTCTCCAATATCTGGTGGAGTGGGAGGGGTACGGCCCGGAGGAACGGTGCTGGGTGCCGAGGAGAGACATTTTGGACCCGTCTCTCCTGACAGAATTCCATCGTAGTCACCCGACGCGCCCTGCTCCGCGTCCTCCTGGTCGTCCCCGAGGCCGGAGTCGGCGCACGTCTGGAGCCGCGCGTCAAGGGGGGGGTACTGTCACGGTTTCGGCCGAGGCTGCCTCTCTTCCTTGCTCGGGCAGGCTTCGGCGTTCGTCGTCTCCGGAATACTAGCTACCACCGTTGTATGTTTCTATGTTTGTTTGGTCTCGTCTGGAATTGTACACCTGTTGTCGTTTAGCGTCATTAGTGTCCTATAAGTTCTCGTTGTGTTTGTCAGGTGTTGTGTGTGATTGTTTCGCTGTCGTGTTTGTGCTCTACAGTATACCGTTTGCTCTTTGTAGCTTTCCTCCTCTGTTAAGGAGAGTATTTATCGCACATGTTTAGTGCGCCCTTTTGTTTACGCCTGCGTGCGGAGTTTCTCGCCTCAGGGCTTTTGGCTCGTGTGTTTGTTTGTGCCTTCACTAAAGTATTTTGGACTTATTTTCTGCGTCCTGCGCCTGATTCCAGCACCACACCCACCTACAGCACCTACTGACATAAATAACTTATTTTGAAATGTTTCTGTATTATGCGTGTATTGTTATTGTATTGCTAGACATTTCTGCACTGTTGGAGCTAGTAGAAACACAAGCATTTCTGTGCACCTGCGATAACATCTGCAAATCTGTGTAAACAACCAATAAACTTTGATTTGATTGTAACACCCATACAGTAACTGATGATGATAAGTATTCTGTATGTTCTGTTCAGTGGCAGAACATTCCTGTTCCTTCATTTTGACAGACAGTCACCCCTGTTTATTACTGTCTGTCTGCTAAATGTAAATGATTGCACTGATCTTTTTTTGGGCCACAGTAACAACCACTCATAACCACACTCACACTGCAGACCCTTTAATACAGTAGGTGCCTGTAATGTTCCCCTGTGTCCGTGTTCCTCATATAAATATAATGACTCCCTCCTGGTTAATGGGGACACTTCCTGCTGTACTTCCACTGGCCAACCCATTAAAGCCTCATTGACTTGAATGGGAACGCCCCTTCTAGTAACTCTATTTCTATGGTGTTCCCGTCCCTCACCGTTGATGGTGGGGTGCCAGTTGATGTTGCTGATGGTCTTCTCCTTGCTGAAGTGTAGGTCAGTGAAGGACTGGTACTCCTTCAGGTGTGGGTCAACCTTCCGTCCGTAGCCACTGTCCTCCTCACTCAGGGCCTTCCAGTCGTCAAAGAACACATCCATGATCTCATTCTGCTGGATGGCTATCTCAAACCTGGGAAGTTAATTGAATAAAGAACACACACACCCTTACAGGGCGTATACACTCGAGACGGCATCGCGCGGTGAAACAACGGCTTCCCATTCATTTTCAATGGAAGGAAAGTGGTGAGAAGCGGAGTGGGCGCGGGGGGCATTGGGCGATGCGAGCATGGGCGAGGGAGCTGAACAGGGCGGGACTAAAGTTGGGCAAAGCTGAACTTTATGCAAATCTACGGCGATATCGCGGCACAAGTAACCAATCCAAGCGCACCATAGCTTCCAACCCCTACTGAATTGGCTGACAATGGCTGTTGATACGTAGCACTACCTAGCATGCTTGCTAGCTTATTAGCACCCACATGAGGGCGGCCATAGCGTGGCTAGGCGAGTTACTGCTGTACAGTATAAATTGATTTTTGTGACGTTGTCAGCTAACCCATCTATAGTATATCTCGGCCGTCAGGTGAGGTGCTGACTAACAAAAGATAAACTTTTTTTTTTTTTTTATGTAAGTGATACTCTCATGCCGTCTCTATTCAGCTATTACATTCCACTCCTTGCCACTCCTGTCATTTGCCAAATATTCAGGACTGGCAAGGGGAGGGAATGACCGGCAGGGATGTAGCTCAATTGGTAGAGCATGGCGTTTGCAATGCCAGGGTTCGATTCCCATGGGGGGCCAGTATAAAAAAAATGATGTATGTACTCACTAACTGTAAGTCGCTCTGGATAAGAGCGTCTGCTAAATGACTAAAATGTAAATGTAAATGTTAGCTAAAAAGACTGGTAACCAGATTAGTCTGATGTACAGAACGGGATGGAATGTAGAACACAGTGGGTCATGTAATAGATTGATGGTATACAGATAGGATAGGACTTTATCGGGTATTAGACAATGAACGTTTATTTTAGTTTGACTTTAAAAACAGAGCTTAGATATTGAGCAGAAAAGATACATCAGCACAAAACATGGAGAATTGCCAGAAGAAAAGTTAAGTCTCCGTAAATTACTTTGTGTATATCTTAATCAGGTCTTGGCTTTCATAATGTATGAGAGTGGATTCCTCAAGGCCTCAAGGCTACACTATAATGTATAACTCTGGGTTGGCTTCCAGTCATTCCATGCATTAAAACGCTCCCCTTGAGTCCCAGAGACTCGACCGCATCCATCATTTAAATGATCCCTTACCTGGAGGCCACCAAGTTGATGAAATTCTTCAGATTGTCAGATTGGAGGCAGTTGTTTTTCTCCTCCTGCCTGAACTCTCTGGGTTCGTACTGCGTGCACATACTCCTTGGATATGTCCTATGGAACAGAACAATACTGGAGAAAGTAGGCTAACTTTTGCTTCAAGGTTAAATTCAGATCATATTTCAGTACAGGGTATAGTCATTCTACAATGATAAAGCATTTGGTTGTTGTTGTGTTAACACATGTACGGTATTATCAGCAATAAAAAAAAGTTATGAATCATTATAACACATCCGACATTGTTAGGTACTGCCACTGGGGACTAGTAGCTACAGGACTGTACCATGCACTATTTTCTTCCCCTGTTCTACCCTGTTGTAGTTAGAACATGACCTACCATTGTGTTTGGGTGCTGGAGCTCTTGAGGTTGGGGATAGCCTGCACCCCAGTGTGTCTCTCCATCTGCTTGAGGCTGAAGTTCTTGTCCTGGTAGGGGGTACATTCAATGAAGCCATCCTTGGTCTCCGTGGCATTACGTTCAGAGAAGAAGATTGGCGCCCCAAACTCCCTCCGCACCCTGGAGATCCTATACTTCAACTGAGAGGGAGGAGGAGAAAAAAGTATGAAAGAGAGAGATAGATAGATGGAAGCTACTTAACATGTCAGTATTGTATAGACATGATGATTACAGAACGTAGTTATTAGATCATTACCTAATTCATTCAGAACAATAATTGAGTAACAATTCTATTTTCTGTTTTGATTATTGAATTCTATTTTTTAGGGACCTAAATGTTGTTCCGGTGTTTTACCCTGGGTCTGGAGTCAGTGACAGACTCCTCCTCTACCTCCTGTTCGCTGCCCAAAGAGATCCAGGGCTGGGGTTCAGAGGTCTTCTGTGCTGCAAACACCTCAGACGGCTCCCGCTCCAAAGCTACCTCAACTCCCAACGCCACTACAGGCTACATGGGCCAGACATACAGACAACATTGTAATGAGTAATAGGGATTATATTGAAGACATGAATGATATTCTTCTTTAGATGTTTTGAATTTGAATCATTACTTTCTTTACTTATTTTATAATCACGTTATCATTCATATACAGTAGTAAAGGGTGTTTGTCTCCTAGTATGTCTGTGAGGACAGACACTGGGAGACGAGAAGCATGTACAGGGAGTGAACATTTAATATATACAGACATGAAACAAAACACGGACAGCGTCTGGACAGGGGAAACATAATGACATTAATGCTGACATGGGGATCAAACTGAGGAACAGACAGATATAGCGGAGGTAACCAAGCAGTGATGAAGTTCAGGTGAGTCCAATGAAGCGTTGATGTGCTTAACGATGGTGACAGGTGTGCGTACTGGTGGGCAGCCTGGCGCCCTCGAGCGCCAGGGAGGGGGAGCGGGAGCAGGCGTGACAATGTCACAGAGTACTGTTTTTAAAACGTTTTTTTCTTCTTCTGAAGAGCAGATTATTGGCGCTAAATTGACTCACCTTTAGGTGCCTTTCCTTGGCCTCAGCTGTTAGAACCAGGTAGAAGCTGGATCCGTAGATAAAGTCACTGTCGTAGACCAGGAGGAGCTCATCTTCAGGGTAGTCCTGTTATATCACATAGGACAGAGGGCATTGAGAGCACAGTACACTGCACACACAGAGACTAGCAGGTTGGCATAACATGTAAGAACAATTTGACAAAATAAATAAATAATAATAATAGGTCATAATAATTGTTTACTCTAAACCTTTAAAATGAGTGTCATTGTGAGTGAAACATTAACCAGTAGATCATTTACAAGAGCTGGGGGGTCTGGGTCATTGAGAACCTGAATTGTTGTCTCAAGGTCTTAGAGAGGACAAACAACCACCCACACATTACCATGGAAACAGCACTACCCCACAAAGCGGAGTGATATTTGATGATCTAGTCTAGTGATAAGGGAAACACCAAAAAGCACAGGAACGGTGGATGCTGGGTGGAGTTAGAAGAGTGAGATAGATGGTCTTTATCTATTTCACTCAATCAGAGATCAGGTCCCAGATTTGTTTTTGCTGTCTTGCCAACTCTTATGGTTAAAGACAGCATAAACAGATATGCGACCAGGCTAGGAACTGAGGCAGTGTTTTTTTAACCCAGAACCCTCAACCTAAACATGAGGCCTGTGAATCAACCATCATATTGGTTGGGAGGATATTACATTTTATATTTACATTTTTGTCATTTAGCAGATGCTCTTACAGTGGGGAAAAAAGTATTTAGTCAGCCACCAATTGTGCAAGTTCTCCCAATTAAAAAGATGAGAGAGGCCTGTAATTTTCATCATAGGTACACGTCAACTATGACAGACAAAATGAGGAAAAAAAATCCAGAAAATCACATTGTAGGATTTTTAATGAATTTATTTGCAAATTATGGTGGAAATTAAGTATTTGGTCAATAACAAAAGTTTCTCAATACTTTGTTATATACCCTTTGTTGGCAATGACACAGGTCAAACGTTTTCTGTAAGTCTTCACAAGGTTTTCACACACTGTTGCTGGTATTTTGGCCCATTCCTCCATGCAGATCTCCTCTAGAGCAGTGATGTTTTGGGGCTGTCGCTGGGCAACACAGACTTTCAACTCCCTCCAAAGATTTTCTATGGGGTTGAGATCTGGAGACTGGCTAGGCCACTCCAGGACCTTGAAATGCTTCTTACGAAGCCACTCCTTCGTTGCCCGGGCGGTGTGTTTGGGATCATTGTCATGCTGAAAGACCCAGCCACGTTTCATCTTCAATGCCCTTGCTGATGGAAGGAGGTTTTCACTCAAAATCTCACGATACATGGCCCCATTCATTCTTTCTTTACACGGATCAGTCGTCCTGGTCCCTTTGCATAAAAACAGCCCCAAAGCATGATGTTTCCACCCCCATGCTTCACAGTAGGTATGGTGTTCTTTGGATGCAACTCAGCATTCTTTGTCCTCCAAACACGACGAGTTGAGTTTTTACCAAAAAGTTATATTTTGGTTTCATCTGACCATATGACATTCTCCCAATCCTCTTCTGGATCATCCAAATGCACTCTAGCAAACTTCAGACGGGCCTGGACATGTACTGGCTTAAGCAGGGGGACACGTCTGTCACTGCAGGATTTGAGTCCCTGGCGGCGTAGTGTGTTACTGATGGTAGGCTTTGTTACTTTGGTCCCAGCTCTCTGCAGGTCATTCACTAGGTCCCCCCGTGTGGTTCTGGGATTTTTGCTCACCGTTCTTGTGATCATTTTGACCCCTCGGGGTGAGATCTTGCGTGGAGCCCCAGATCGAGGGAGATTATCAGTGGTCTTGTATGTCTTCCATTTCCTAATAATTGCTCCCACAGTTGATTTCTTCAAACCAAGCTGCTTACCTATTGCAGATTCAGTCTTCCCAGCCTGGTGCAGGTCTACAATTTTGTTTCTGGTGTCCTTTGACAGCTCTTTGGTCTTGGCCATAGTGGAGTTTGGAGTGTGACTGTTTGAGGTTGTGGACAGGTGTCTTTTATACTGATAACAAGTTCAAACAGGTGCCATTAATACAGGTAACGAGTGGAGGACAGAGGAGCCTCTTAAAGAAGAAGTTACAGGTCTGTGAGAGCCAGAAATCTTGCTTGTTTGTAGGTGACCAAATACTTATTTTCCACCATAATTTGCAAATAAATTCATTAAAAATCCTACAATGTGATTTTTTGGAGAAAAAAAATCTCAATTTGTCTGTCATAGTTGACGTGTACCTATGATGAAAATTACAGGCCTCTCTCATCTTTTTAAGTGGGAGAACTTGCACAATTGGTGGCTGACTAAATACTTTTCTTCCCCATTGTATGCAGAGCGACTTACGGTAGTGAATTCATTCATTTTCATACTTTTTTCGTACTGGTCCCCCGTGGGAATCGAACCCACAACTCTGGCATTGCAAGCGCCCTGCTCTACCAACTGAGCCACAGGGGATTGCCTGTTTGCTTCCTCTGTATAACAACAACAACAACGCCATAGAGATCAGCCTACCAGCACCAGCTGCTTCACAGGGCTGAAATCAGACACAGCTGCCCTCATCCTCATGTCATGCACCATGTCCTCTTTCCTCAGGATCTTGTAGGGGTTGTCCCCGGTGACGTCCTCGTCACAGCGACACCCAAACAGCTCCTGGGTAGCCGAGGTCAACGTCAAGGGGAAGATGTCATTAGGATGACCTTGAAGTGAGGGGGACAAAAGTCAGACTGTTTAGGGAATTTGTCCAATAAGAACACATATTTCTGTTTTCCGTTGCAATACATTTTGCTATGCTGTGCCCTACCCTCGAGAGTACCTCCAATACTCAGTTGCAATAACAAGAAAAGATAAAAGACAAAAACGTACAGCACTGTTCTTAATTGTGTTTTATCTGATTGTAAAAAAGTATGATAATACAAACATCATCACCAGCCTACAAACAATCAAAACAACAACATGACTCCAGTAACCACCGAGTAACGCCATGTGTATAACACCAGAGCACGACAGTATTCACTTTGAAGCCTTTTGGTAAACAGGCTAGGAAGCTTCTCTTGTATACTTGCTAAAGTAAACTTATCTTGGACCTAAACACAGGCTTACAGTGCATTGCATGCTATAGTAAACAGGGCTTTGCATAATTATAGCTCTCATCCCACCTGTGGCCTGCATCAAAGCCTTTCCACAGGGTTGAGGCTGAGGAGACCCAGAGAATGCTGAAGTACAACTTAAGTAACCACTTCCCAACTAGGTGTGTCTTCCCTTTTGTATCCAGACCGCCAGGGCCCATGCCAAATCATTGTAGTGGAAACTCACACCATTCATTTACAGTGGGTGATGTGTTAAACATTCCATGTGGTACTTATGGAAAATATGTTACGGTTTAGTGATGATGAGAGGTTAAATGTAACATATGAAAAACAGCTGCCGTCCCCCTTTCAGGTAAAATCCATAAAAAAGTGTTTGTGAATCATATTGTTACCACCAACACCACATATTTTAAATCCAGTACATGTATTGGAGTTTGTCTAAGTCATCTCTTTAAATGACAGAAGATAGACCAAGCATATAGCTCCAACTATGCTCCAGAGCATCTCCAACACATTACATTCAATAGGGCTGTGTCATACTGCATCAGCTGGGACGACCCTCCCAAGTGCATAACGCTATCATGTTCCCTTTACATGAAAGCCGATGACCTAATCTAAAGTAAAAAGATACCCATTTCCTTCTGCTGGTCTGGCCGGCATTTGTTAAGACTTATAATTGAGATGGAAAACCAAAGCATGTTTGCAGGGGTGGCGCTGAAATACATGAAAGCAGCTCTCCCTCTGACAATGAAGGTATGAGATTGAGTTGTAGAGAAATATACCAGTGGTCATGTGTATGTCCACAGGGTTTGCAACAGTACACCCACGCTCACATCAAAAGCATGCATAGGGTATACAGGTTTCCTCCCACAAAGAGACAGCGCTGATGAATATATCATGTTATCATATTACATCACCGTTTGAGAGTCAAATAGGCTCAGGCCTTAGGCTTCCTCTGTCATCTTCTGTCCCTGTCTGAGTGAATGACATGTACCCTAGGGGCCAGCCCCTCTCACACAGATGGAAGCAATCAAATACGGGCTTGTCATTCAATCAGGAGGGTACTTTGCCGAGAGCTGTTGTTCTCTGTCTTGTTTGTTGTGGAACAGGAACACATTAGTGTACTGTGTTTCTTTCTGCTACGATGGTAATGTGATGAGAGACCAGATGTAGATCATGCTGGTGTTTGGCAGACACACCCGATTGTTCACAAGAGGGGAATTAGCTCCTTAGGACTAAGTTGTAAGGCAGTCAGGCTACAGTCATATTCTACTATGGCGGAGGCTGCAGTAATTAAGGAAAATTTGTTTTCACACAACCCTTTGTGTTAGGGACCAGGATTGGGTAGGTTAATTTCTAAATGTAATCCATTACAGTTACCTGTCCAAAATTGTACTCAGTAACGTAATCTGATTACTTAAAGTTACGTTTGGATTACTTACCCCTTAAGAGGCGTTAGAAGAAAACGGAACGGATCCATCAAAGGCATTTGGTGTGTCAACATAGTGATGCCTGACTTGTGGTCAGACTTGCTCAGGTGGAACAAACTTTAACTTGCAACTTTTTTCAATGCTGAATTAAATGTCATTGAGAAAACAGTCATAATGTATTTTTTCCCCCAAAACATCCTTTCTGAATTTAAAACTAATCCAATAAGTAATTATCTACTTTTTCAAAAGTATCTGTAATCTGATTACAATATTTTTGCTGGTAGCGTAACTGATTACAGTTACAGTTTTTTTTCCTTCTTCAGATTACATGTAACTGATTACCCAAACCTTGTTATGGACCCATCGCCGGCCTATTCAGAAAGCAGAGTTCAGGTTGCTAATAGTTTATGGAATTTCATGGGAATCAGCAGAGGATATGTGTCAGCGGTCTACATTTCTGGAGCAGTCAAAAACCCAGGGAATTCACTGAACTCATGCTGGGGTAGTTTCCACTTAATGTTCTATATCTAAGTGTTAGCCATTGCAGTATCATACGTTTGATATACAGCAAATGAGCCAGGAATTTTGAGGAAAATGTCTGATTAAATAGTTATATAATGCATCAAAAAATCTTACCAGACCCTGCCACACTTCCTGCAGGCGACTCATCAGCCTTTTTGTCTACATGGATTCAAAACAGCAGAAAATGTGAATTGTCATACTTGATGTACTTTTATTTTACTTTTCATTTACATTTGCATTAGTATCATTAAAATGAGGAAAATAAACATGACAGGTGAAGTATGATACAAAAATGTCAGATGTACTGAAGGGATCATACACACCTTTCCCCTTACTGCCCACACTGGTAGTGGCTGTGCTCTTGGGTCTCTTTGTGGACATTACTGCAGTTAGGCCTAATCACAGAGATATTTGCTGTGGAACATTAAGATATTGAGAGTTACTGTACTGTATCAAGCTGCCGTCTACACATACTCTCTTTTGTCTATAAATTAGATGTGTCTAATCTAAAAAATGTAAAAACATCTATGGAAATGGAGTGAGGCTTGTTCACATGTCCTCACTGTGATTTTCAGCCCAGTTTACAGAGCCGGCTAGCCAAAACAAAACATGTGCTGTGGCGACATCCTGTGGCAAATACTCGCTACTCTTCTATTTCTAGAGACACTGGTGACACATGGCGAAACTAAACTGGGTTAATAAAAAAACATTGATGGATAGGATAAGAATTACAAAGTGTGTAAACGAGTTGGTGGCATTAGCTAGCTGGTTGGCTCTCTGGTTGGCTAGCTAGCTAACGTTAGCTACAGCTAATTCTAGCTAGCTAACATTAGCTATAACGTTATTCGAGATAGCCAGCCCTGTATTCGTCTGACTGCTAAATGTTGCTGTTAATCTTGATAGCTATGTAGCTAGTTAGATGTTAATATACATGTTCCAATATCCACAAAGGCCTCCCTTTTGTTTACCGTTAATTAATTTCGGGTTTCCCTCATTCTAAGCAACCAAAATAAATCCCCAACTTTCGCTGTTCGGCTCCAACAACAAGTTTCCGGCATCAGCTTGGTCGCTAGTAGTTACTTGAGCAAATTAGCTGATGGACAGGTTGAACAGCCAGTCGCGGCCACGTGAAAGGAAGCCTCCCACTTGGCCACGCCCATTTTACCACACTACCAGCAAAAGTCACCTGTTGCTCACTCGCGCTTTTTATTCTGGGACTCATGATTATAATGACAATTGGGACTTGACTCATTATGATTTTTTATGGACTATTATTAGCAGGACGGGACAGCTCAGGATATTATTCTTCACATGGAAAAGATGAATCATATTTATCCAGGCTACAGCAAACCTTGAATATACAATTCAAATTGGATCATGTTGAGAAAATCGTCTGACGAAATAAACTGTCTAATCATCGGAAATAGTTGTTACTACTGTATCCCATCTCAAGTGGACTAGGGACTCTCATTTATGGATACATTTTGGATCGCAAAGGTGACTGATCATTCATCAACTGACATCAATAACAGCCAATTAGCCAGCACCCAAAAGTAGATGGTAAGTAGCCTATCAGGACCATTTCACAAATTATTGATCCCAGTCAAGTGTGCTCGGGACGGGTCCAGGTGGGCACGTTGGGTAGTATACTTTTTAGCTTGTCCCCCACTATGCTGCATGCTTAGTGTGCTGTGTTTGTGTTGTTGAGCGCAATGGTGGAACGTGATCATGTTTCAGAATGTGAGATGCGGTTTGTTATTCAGCACTGCTCGGGTCAAAGCTCAGGTAAGAAGGCGAGCGCACCTGACCCATTCTCTCGTTCTCTTCCGCTTACTTCCTTTCCGAATGAATGATTAATGACAAACGCAGAACGAATGTACAGAGAGAGAGAAACAATGTCATGACGATAGGCTACCAGTAAAGGCAACGCACATACCGTGTTGAACAAACTGAATGCCTATTATATTCGTGAAATGCCTATCTTGCAATTTGCTCACCTGTGTGTGTAAGCTAGTCCAACACAATAATAGGTGTCAGTGTCACCAAGAATGAGGAATAGACACACTGCACAGCATTTAAGTTAGGCTATTTATCAAGGTAAAGTAACCACCAGCAGGTTCTTATCCCACAGCATGTTTGGAAAGGGTTTGTGAATAGCCTACAAAACATATAGAATCACTAGAACGGCAATAGATTATATATGGTTAAACACATACATTGTTTCTATTTCCTTTAGAGATGGAGCACTCAGGTTCGTACAGCTCTGTGTATGAGCCGAATGGGCATGCTGCCTGGGCAGACGACCAGCAGCATCAGGACCTGGAGACAGCGGACAACCTCAGGAGGAAGATCAAGTACTTCTTCATGAACCCCTGTGAGAAATACAAAGCCCGCGGACGGAAACCATGGAAACTGATGCTCCAGATCATCAAGATCGCCATCATTACCATCCAGGTACTGACCAATGAGGGAACAGTCAACAGAGACAGGATACTTTTTAGTTTAGTTCTGAGCTATTCCATATCCAGACTAAAAATACCCAATATAGAAAGAAAGAGAGACACACAGCCATTTCCTGATCACGCGAATAAGCAGCGTCATGGTTTTAAACCATCCCAACTATACCAGACGTATCCCATATCCCAATTCTCATTGAGACAGTGATCACCAACTTTCTCATACATAGTGATGGAAGCCACTATATATATGACAGTATGTTGGATTGCATCCTATGTATGTAATTAATAACTTTTCTCTTCACAGTTGGTGTCTTTTGGACTGAGCAATCAGATGGTGGTAACCTTCAAAGAGGAGAACCTCATGACGTTCAAGCATCTCTTCCTCAAAGATTACGTGGATGGCCGTGGGGACTCTTATGCTGTGTACAGGCAGGATGAGGTGTATGAACACATTTCTTACATAGTCGATAAGGTAAGGACAGTCAACAGCTGCTATCACGTTCTGTCGAACATAAACTGTGATTGGAAATGAATTATATACAGGGATATCTCCTCTGTATTGCTTTTGGTTTCTAATTGAGGACAGTAGGTAAAACCTGTGAGATGGTAACCTGAATTCCAGGCAAGTTCTGACCATTCCCTTTATCCTGTGACACTGTCTGTGTCCCGAGAACTCAAAATACTGTTTACCAGGAGTATTCTCCCTAGTCCCACCACCTAGTAAACAATATTTTGCATCCTCAGGAACAGTTGACAGTGACATAATGGCATGTGATTGTTAAGCAGCACAATAGTTTACTCCTTTGTTTTGTCACATTACTGTCAATCATAAAATGAGTTTTATAGGTAAAGTAGCTTGTATAGTTCTGTCCTCTTAGAGGACTTTGTACAGTACCTAGCTCCTTTCATTTTGGATGGATTTTTGCTGTGTAAAGGTAGTGTTTTACGGAGCATGATTCCACTGAAATACCTACCCAACGTCTGTTTATTGTGATTTGTTTAGCCTCCAACTTCTGTTCTGTCACAGCTTGATAGTTCACCAACATTTAAAGTTGTATTAGTCGTATGTACAGGATACACATGGTATACACCAACCAACGAAATGCTTACTTGCAGGTTCCTTTTCGACAATGCAACAACAATAATAAAAGCTAAGAAAACAAACATAAAGTAAATGTCTCAGTAGAATAGAATAATCATTTTAGCATCAGTATAATACAGGAAGGCACAATTTATAGTCCAATATTTACACATGTATCAGGGAAGGGGGGATTGGGGGCAAGTGTATAAATTGTGCAGTATTCATGGCATCCCTTGTCAATCAAACATAATTTGAGTACATACAGTATGTGATTGCTTACTTTTTATGTTACAGTTGTCGTTCTTTTATGTCCTAATTGTAGTATTCCCGTCTGCGAAATATCACAGTTGGTAACCATGCCTATGAGAAGAACGGGGATACCTATTCCCCTCTGTCTCTGTGCCAGGAGTTCTACAGGAATGGAAGCATCTCACCAGCCAATGAGACCTTTGATATAGACGCACAGATTGAAACTGGTAGGCTAATGGATACTGTATACTATATGTAATTTACAGTTTAGCTTTCAGTGGTGTGTAAGAGTTGCCTGACGACTCACTGAATTCTTCCGCTGCTCTATCGTTCGCTACATACTTCAGTCTTGAACTGCCATTATTGAAGTCGTTTGTGGTGACATCGAAATGAGGAGTGTTGTACAAAACAAAGTAATCAGCAATTGGATCATCTCTAACCAATCAGAGTATCAAAGCCAATGACGCATTTTCAAAATGCCTCTTTACCCACGTGTGTTCTGGGACCAATAAGACGGTCTAGAATGGATTTCCATTCTAGAAATCGTCAGGGAGGTATTCCGATCCAGACTCAATACGGAGAAGAAACTAACGTCTGTGGGTGTAGCGTTTGGCCAGAGCAAGGAATTTGGGTAGCCAGGCAAGTCTAACAGGTTCGATATGCTTTAATCACTTTATCAGAAAGGTCTGAACAGAAGGTTATGATTTGGACTGAGGAGGTTTTGATAAGCAATCAGATTTTTTTATTAATTGCAGAAATGTTTTTAAAAGTCACTTTGTGGTTATTTCCCCCACAACAGAATGCCTTGAGATTGTTCCTGTGTTCCCCATGGGAAGCACAACAGAGGATGATCTGTTGAATTTCATTGTGCATTTCAAAAGGTATCAGGCTGTGATTTTAAACTTATAATTTTTCCTGCATATTCATAAGTAATATAACTTTATCCACTGTATCCTTTTAACAAAAACAGGTCATTTTGCTTATAGTACATGAGTGTGGGGTGATAGCTCTTTAAACAAACACATTACATAATATTCATAACTGGATCCCTCACATTTTTTGTCCTAAATGTAGGTTGTTGTACTTGTCAGTGATAAGATACTGTATTTGTCTTTGTGACTTGCAGATTGTTGAATGTGAAGATCAAGTTCACTCTGAAGGCCATAAATTTACAGACAGTCAGAAACAGAGAGCTGCCAAACTGCTATGACTTTGATGTCACGGTATGTCATCTGACTCTAGGCTGTTTATCTACCTCACCTATTGGCTAGGCAGATTATAGACATATTTCCAGTATGACAGTATGTTCTCTGTGTATTTAGAAGTTTCTTCCCATTTTTATCCTTTAGAGTTCCACTGTATCTTCAAAGTTGATAGTTCATTGTTTGAAACTTGAGAAAAGTATTAGGTGTGACTGGAATGTTAGCTAGGGCTTGGCCAGTTAAACATAAACTCTCCATACCCTTTCCTTCCGTATTTAAAAACCATGTCTCTTTCTCTGGTTAACAGATCACCTTCAACAACCAAGCCCACAGTGGCAGAATAAAGGTCGACCTGGACAATGACGTTGATATAAATGAATGTAGAGACTGGAAAGTAACCGGGGCCTGTATGTTCAGTGTATAATCATTAGCCCTTCCTCTTTCATTTTACTCTAGCGCTACCTGTATTTAAAAGGGTGTGTTTTATAGATCAAAGTTCTGCTGTAATTGTTTTCAACCAAAGAGTGGCAGTGTTGTTCTAGTTTAGTTTTCTCTCCTCAGCTCCCAAGAACATCTATTACCCACTGCTGTTTGACTGTCTCATCATTGGAACGTGTATCACCTCTCTGGCCCTCTGCACACGCTCTGTGCTCAACGGGATACGGCTACAGTTTGTAAGTCTACTATTCTGCCCTACAAAGGCAAAGTGCAGTAACTACGAATTTGTTAACCTTTCATCTGATGTAATGGCCAGGTATACTATCTGATTGTGGTATTTAGTTTCCTGACACAAGAACAAGCCAGTCGATCAGAATATGTCATGAAGTACCAGAAATTGCTGTCTAATTACGTAGGCACTGCACTTTTGCAGGGCAGTATTGTCAACAGTGAATGGTGAGTGGTTTTTGTGTGTTATGGCTGTATCCGTCTAATTTTCCCAGGAGTACACAGACTTCTGCCTAGTCCGTCACGGGAAGGAGGTTCCATGGTCCGATAGGCTGGAGTTTTTGAACGGCTGGTATATCCTCATCATTGCCAGTGATACACTCACCATCATCGGCTCCATTCTGAAAATAGAAATCCAGACAAAGGTGTGTGTGACATTTTATCCGCATTAGCCTTCACACGTTACACAAATAATATTTGTCTAATTTGTGGTGACTTCGTCTTAGTTCAGCCGTGTGCTTTTCCCTTAGATTCTCACCAGTTATGATGTCTGCAGCATCTTTCTTGGGACGGGCACAATGCTTGTTTGGATCGGAGTCATACGCTACATGGGCTACTTCAAGAAGTACAATGTAGGACACTCATGTTGAATTCAACACGATGCTTCACACAACACATATTATCTATTTTTTTAAAAGTGGAATACTGGATGAATTCCATTGAACTGTGGATTGTGATTGGGTATTCCTAGATTCTCATCCTGACCCTGAGAGCAGCGTTCCCAAACGTGGTCCGGTTCATTGGTTGTGCCGGAATCATCTACCTGGGGTACTGTTTCTGTGGCTGGATCGTGCTCGGGCCCTACCACGAGAAGGTAGGAGATCAAACGAGGGTTGAACCCACAACCTTCAAGTGCTTTCTGTTGGGAGTGTTATCACTCAACCACACATGTGCCAGGGTTTTTTAACAGTAAAAGGAGGCTTTAACTGGATTTTTTAATTACATTTTTACCATAACCTTGTCTGTTTTGCTGTGTTAGTTCCGGACCCTGAACACAGTATCAGAGTGCCTGTTCTCGCTGATAAACGGAGATGACATGTATCCCACCTTCAAGTACATGAAGCAGAAGAGTTACCTGGTGTGGCTGTTCAGCAGAGTCTACCTCTACACCTTCGTCTCGCTCTTCATCTACATGATCCTCAGCCTCTTCATCACCCTTATCACTGATACCTATGACACCATAAAGGTTAAGATTCATTATAGGCAGTGTATACAGCCGGCAGATATTGAATAGTTCCGGATGGTGATTTGCTAAACCCTTAGCGCAACACATTTCCATGCCTAATATTTAGCTCTGATGGTCGACTATGCACTTCTGTTATTATAACATTTCACTTGCTTTTTGTTACAATACTATTCCTAGTAAAAACATTTCCTCACCAGAATGATCCTCCTATTGTTTGTGTTGCAGCAACAGCAGCAGGAGGGGAGCCCAGTGTCAGAGCTGCATTGTTTCATGTCGGAGTGTAAAGATCTGCCCACCTCAGGACGCTACCGGGTAGAGGGGGAGTCTGGCTCCTTCACCTGCTGCTTCCCCAGGTGAGGACAAACCGAGTGACATTTGTGTTTGCATTTATTAGGGATCCCCATTCTTCCTGGGTTTCAAACACATAAAACATGTGTTTTACATATAAAACAAAAGTTAAAACACTACATCATATAAAATGATTATACCACTACATATCTACAATACAAAATGTATAATACCACCATACAACAATATTACAATGTACTTGAGTGTAGAGTGCGTGTGCTAGCGCTTGCATGCATGTGTCTGTTCCTTTGTGTGTCTCTTCACAGTCCCCTCTGTTCCATAAGGTATATTTGTATCTAATATATTTTTAATCTACTGCTTGCATCAGTTACCTGATGTGAAATAGAGTTCCATGTAGTCATGGCTCTATGTAGTACTGTGTGCCTCCCATAGTCTGTTCTGGACTTGGGGATTGTGAAGAGACCTACAGTGAGGGGAAAAAAGTATTTGATCCCCTGCTGATTTTGTACGTTTGCCCACTGACAAAGAAATGATCAGTCTATAATTTTAATGGTAGGTTTATTTGAACAGTGAGAGACAGAATAACAACAAAAAAATCCAGAAATACGCATGTCAAAAATGTTATAAATTGATTTGCATTTTAATGAGGGAAATAAGTATTTGACCCCCTCTCAATCAGAAAGATTTCTGGCTCCCAGGTGTCTTTTTATACAGGTAATGAGCTGAGATTAGGAGCACACTCTTAAAGGGAGTGCTCCTAATCTCAGTTTGTTACCTGTATAAAAGACACCTGTCCACAGAAGCAATCAATCAATCAGATTCCAAACTCTCCACCATGGCCAAGGCTGGAATGGGCTACAAGACCATCGCCAAGCAGCTTGGTGAGAAGGTGACAACAGTTGGTGCGATTATTTCTCAAATGGAAGAAATACAAAATAACTGTCAATCTCCCTCTGCCTGGGGCTCCATGCAAGATCTCACCTCGTGGAGTTGCAATGATCATGAGAACAGTGAGGAATCAGCCCAGAACTACACGGGAGGATCTTGTCAATGATCTCAAGGCAGCTGGGACCATAGTCACCAAGAAAACAATTGGTAACACAATACGCCGTGAAGGACTGAAATCCTGCAGCGCACGCAAGGTCCCCCTGCTCAAGAAAGCACATATACAGGCCCGTCTGAAGTTTGACAATGAACATCTGAATGATTCAGAGGAGAACTGGGTGAAAGTGTTGTGGTCAGATGAGACCAAAATGGAGCTCTTTGGCATCAACTTAACTCACCGTGTTTGGAGGAGGAGGAATGCTGCCTATGACCCCAAGAACACCATCCCCACTGTCAAACACGGAGGTGGAAACAGTATGCTTTGGGGGTGTTTTTCTGCTAAGGGGACAAGACAACTTCACCGCATCAAAGGGATGATGGACGGGGCCATGTACCGTCAAATCTTGGGTGAGAACCTCCTTCCCTCAGCCAGGGCATTGAAAATGGGTCGTGGATGGGTATTCCGGCATGACAATGACCCAAAACACACGGCCAAGGCAACAAAGGAGTGGCTCAAGAAGAAGCACATTAAGGTCCTGGAGTGGCCTAGCCAGTCTCCAGACCTTAATCCCATAGAAAATCTGTGGAAGGAGCTGAAGGTTCGAGTTGCCAAACGTCAGCCTCGAAACCTTAATGACTTGGAGAAGATCTGCAAAGAGGAGTGGGACAAAATCCCTCCTGAGATGTGTGCAAACCTGGTGGCCAACTACAAGAAACATCTGACCTCTGTGATTGCCAACAAGGGTATTGCCACCAAGTACTAAGTCATGTTTTGCAGAGGGGTCAAATACTTATTTCCCTCATTAAAAAGCAAATCAATTTATAACATTTTTGACATGCGTTTTTCTGGATTTTTGTTGTTGTTATTCTGTCTCTCACTGTTCAAATAAACCTACCATTAAAATTATAGACTGATCATGTCTTTGTCAGTGGGCAAACGTACAAAATCAGCAGGGGATCAAATACTTTTTTCCCTCACTGTATGTTGGCATGTCTTGTGGGGTATGCATGGGTGTCCGAGCTGTGTGCTAGTAGTTTAAACAGACAGCTCGGTGCATTCAGCTTGTCAACACTTCTTACAAAAACAAGTAGTGATGAAGTCAATCTCTCTTCCGCTTTGAGCCATGAGATTGACATGCATATATATCATTGTTAGCTCCCTGTGTACTTTTAAGGGCCAGCCGTGCTGCCCTGTTCTGAGCCAATTGAATTTTGTGGCACCTAACCACACGACTGAACAGTAGTCCTAGTGCAACAAAACTAGGGCCTGTAGGACCTGCCTTTTGTTGATAGTGTTGTTAAGGCAGAATAGCACTTTATTATGGACAGACCTTAGCTACTGTTGTATCAATATGTTTTGACCATGACAGTTTACAATCCAGGATTACTCCAAGCAGTTTAGTCACCTCAAATTTCGACATTATTCATTACAAGATTTAGTTGAGGTTTAGTGAATGATTTGTCCCAAATACAATGCTTTTAGTTTTTTAAATATTTAGGACTAATTTATTCCTTGCCACCCATTTTGAAACTAAGTGTTGCAGTCATTTCAGTCGCTGTAGTAGCTGACGTGTATAGTGTTGAGTCATCCGCATACATACACACTGGCTTTACTCAAAGCCAGTGGCATGTCATTAGTAAAGATTGAAAAAAAGTAAGGGGCCTAGACAGCTGCCCTGATTCTACCTGGATTATGTTGGAGAGGCTTCCATTAAAGAACACCCTCTGTGTTCTGTTAGACAGGTAAGTCTTATCCACAATATAGCAGGGGGTGTAAAACCATAAGAGGTTTTTCCAGCAGCAGACAATGATCGATAATGTGAAAAGCCACACTGAAAGCTAACAAAACAGCCCCCACAATCTCTTTATCATCAATTTCTCTCAGCCAATCATCAGTCATTTGTGTAAGTGCTGTGCTTGTTGAATGTCCTTCCCTATAAGTGTGCTAAAAGTCTGTTGTCAATTTGTTTACTGTAAAATAGCATTATATCTGGTCAAACACATATTTTTTTCAAAAGTTTACTAAGGGTTGGTAACAGGCTGTCAGAGGTTACCTGTAAAATGTTATGTTCTAAGTCTTGAACTCTGGACCACAGCAGAACTAGGGTTGGGGTCAATTCCGTTTCAATTCAAGAAGTAAACTGAATTTCCAAATCAGTTTACTTGACTTGAAATATAATTGACCCCACCCTTAAAGGAACCAATGCTTGAACACAGGTTATGTGAAGTGACACATTCTTTCAGTCCAAAGATTAACCAATGTAACTTTCAACTAACCTGTCAATTGTTTTGTTTTCCCCCCAGATGCAAGGACTCACGAGAAAGGCTGAGCTCTGAATCAATAGACTCTGAGCCATAGTGGACCTTTTATCAGTCTCCTGAGGTTAGAGATTAGGAAGAAACCTTACCTTGTACATAACCAATGACCAGCACTTTACTGTACGGGTTAGCCCTGCAAAACGTTATTGTCCTGTACTTCTAGACCTGTTTTAATCTTATCCACCAGCTAACTCTATGCAGTAGCAATTGAGCCTGGGGACGAGGTTAGACCTGTTATGAATTGTCACTGTGTAAGATGCCTGTTAAAATGTACTAAAGTTGATGACCACATAATGATATGCACTGATGAATTATGATTATTTGAATGTACTGTAAATATAAAAAAGTGAATTGTTCAAAGACATGGCAACATTAATAAAATGAATGGCACAAAAAAAGTTGCTATTCCCAAAAAGTATTTTTCCCAAGCCCAGTAGATTGCAACAGTTTAGCTGTTATCAGTTTTAGATTCCCAAAGGGCAGTTGGCATCTAATCACGAGCAAGGGTTGAATTGGAGTGGACACGGATAAGACAAGGAAATGCAATTTATTTTCTGTTAAAATGAGGCTTTATTTCCCCAAGGTGGGCATACACCGGAAGTATAAAACATTGCTGACCTGTACAATTTATTTTACTCCATTTCTTAACTCTTCTATCAACATAAGCTTATATATGATACAAAATAAAAATGCAATTAAAACGAGTTTAACTATGACAAATCGGGTAAATTGCGTCTGGGTCATTCACACAGAGAATGGCTGAAAGGAGCCCAATCAACATATCAATACAATTATGTAAAATCTCTGCCCGGATAAGATGTCTGTACATTAGGACCCCATGAATTCTCGAGTAATGTGGGGGGGTAGATCCATTTTCAATTAGGGCTTTGTTATAGGAATTCATCAATGTGCTGGTTTCTGGGCTGAGATGAGCTCAAGCCTGGACTGAGGATAGGTAGAAATAGACTAAAGCTGGTCAGGGTCGGAGCTTAGTGGTGGTGGTGGGACCCGCTGCTCGTCCAGCCGGTTAGCCTGGGAGCGCAGGATAAGGCTAAAGAAGTCCTCGTCTGGGACAGTAGGACCTCTAGTGGAGGGAGGGGGAATTTCTGCACACCGCTGGTCGTTCAGTCTTGAACCCTACACAAGCACATTGGGACAGACCTGATTGTGATCTTAAATCAACAGTATTAGTAATCTTTCTGCTAGTCTTTTTCAATAAATTTGGTACATGAGTTACAATTCATCATCTTTACAATAGGTGCTAATTCTGTATGTAAGCAAATATAGGCTGACTTGTCTGAATAATAGTCAAGTCATTTTGTCAGTGAGCCAACTAAAATAGGCTATGTGTTGATTACCTGGCACTTGACCAGCATGTCAAAGAAGATGTCGTCAGCCTGAGGCTGGTCAAAACTGGTCATCAGGTGACTGAGCATGGTGTGGGGGCTGATGGGCTGATCGGAGGTGCTGAGACGTAGACCGGGGAGGCTGCTGCCCACGCTGGCTCTCTGCTCGTCCAGCTGACTGCCCTGGGAGCTGTCCCACAGATCCAGGAAATGCCCAGGCTCCGGGTTGGCCTCGCATGCGGAAGTAGCTAGAAAAGGTGGAAGAGGAAAAGGGAGGTGAGGAAGGGGTGATGAAAGGAAGGAGTAGTTTCAGTTTAGCCTGAAATCCACTTCTCCAAAGCAACCTTTTTCCCAAACCTGTTTTATTTATTATGACCAACACAAGGAGTAAAATAACCAATACATGAGCTCCTACCCCCAGACAAGAGAATAAGGGATAGGCAAGGATGACGCTTAGGTCACCAAGTGCAACATTGGTGGGTGTGGCATGCAGAGGGAGGCGGGGGTAACTCACATTTCCTCATGGCTACGGGCGGGGTAGTACAGGGAGAGAAGGGATCGGAGAGACGGCTCTCGCCATCCAATAAGGAGCACCTTTGGTCGTCCATTCTGCTGCCCTGGAAACGACTGAGGAGGTCGAAGAAGCCATCGTCACCCAGAGTGTCAGAACCTCCAATCTACAGGAGAAAATATCAACAAAACTCCCATTAAAACAACCAGAAAAGACTCAGTCACGACCAACATGAGAAAGACTATCACTAAGATGAGCATGTAACAACAGACTGGATCTACCACAATATGGACCTACTTTAGTGAAGCCATAGGAATAGAATTTAAAATAATAGCCAGGCAAATTCTATTATTTATATTTCTATGATTAAAACACTATGTATAGGCCTATCACTATGGTTAAAGCTACCTTGACTCCTGACTCCTGTGTGTCCATCTCTCGGGCTGTGGGCTTGTTGCTGGTGTCCTGTAGGACCCCGTCTCTGGTAGGAGAGCTGTGTTTGTGTTTCTTCCTTCTGAACCGGTTGATGGAGAACAGCTTGGAGGAGGCATTGGCCATGCTGGATTTAGGGTCAGGAGGCCTGAATACGTCTTCGTCCCAGTTCTGTGGTAATGGCAGACAGTAGATGAAACAACACAGAGGACAGGGGGTGATAAGTGGTGTCTAGGCAGTTCAGTTGAGACGTCACTGCTGCTATATAACCAATCAATAAAAACGACATTTAAATAAATCAATACAATTGTAACATGACTGATGAGACATTTCTGATCCTAAGCCTATGTGAGTGTTAATATGCATGTGTACTGTACATATTTTTGTACCCACTTCTACAGTTTTCTCAGGGCTCAGTCCTATAGGCTCCAAGTTCGCCATACTGTTCCTCCTTCCTTCTGACTTCACACCTAAAACAAACATCAGAAGTGGGTATTTCTCCAATATGGATCTACAGTCATTTGTGTCACTTTGCCAGGCTTGCACCTGGACTGACTCTGAACTACAGATTTGTGTAGGGTTCAGAATAATGAGTACAAATGGAATAATGGTTATTTATAATAATAATAATAATAATAATAATAATACATGACATTTAACAGACGCTTTTATCCACAGCGACTTACAGTAGTGCGTGCATACATTTTCTTATGGGTGGCCCCAGCAGGAATCAAACCCATGATCGACGTTGCAAGCACCATGCTCTACCAACTATGCCACACAGGACCATTTTTATTTAAACTAAAATCAATAAATATAGTTTATAATAATAATGTTACAGGTAGGTAGGCCTGTAGGGACTTACCTGGTAAGGTATCCTGCTTCCTGTGGTTCTCAGTCAGAACAGAGCTGTTGTTGGTGTTGAGGCTTGAGCTTGGGTTCTGGCCCAGACCCAGCACTAACTTCAGGTCTGCCATATTCATCCTGGCTGTTGCCTCACCATTTTTGTCTCCAGTCTGGACCAGATACAGGATGAGAAGTGAAAAGGGAGAACTAGCTACATAAGAAGAACACAAATCAAACACAGCAAGGAAAGAATGTGCCCATATAGAGAGTTGAGGTGTTGTTGTCATCGACCCTCCTATCGGTTCCGAAGAGATTGCCTCATTCATTTTATCCATAGGGATATCGCAGAGTTGTGACTTATTGGATAATAATGAGCAGGTTATTTCCGTGTAGTTCCTCAGATGTCCAGCAGAAGGCGCTGTGACTAGATGACAGGTACTGATAACATGCATTAGATCGGGAAGAGTACAAAGTTGCCCAGTAGCAGTAAACAAGCACCTCTTTGGATATCACCAGATGCTTCTCAGCAAAGTGAATGGCCTTCTGATGATTCCCCAAGGCTGTGTGGGCATTTCCTAAACTCCAGCACGCTCTGCCCTCCCCAACCCTGCACAAACACAGAGAGAAGGGACATCCCCAATGAATTTAGAGTACACTTCACTACTGTGATCACTTCGAGCATGTTGAACAATGCATGTGCATCCAGGGTAAAGATGATGAACTGTGTGTGTGTGTGTGTGTACACTACATGTGGCGAGCTTTACATCACTCCAGCCGACGCTTGGCATGGTGATTTTAGGCTTATGTGCGGCTGCTCGGCCGTGGAAACCCATTTCATGAATCTCCCGACGAACAGTTATTGTGCTGACGTTGCTTCCAGAGGCAGTTTGGAACTCGGTAGTGAGTGTTGCAACTGAGGGGGCTGTGAGCTTGTGTGGCCTACCACTTCGTGGCTGAGAAGTTGCTCCTAGACGTTTCCACTTCACAATAACAGCACTTACAGTTGATCGGGGCATCTCTAGCAGGGCAGAAATTTGACGAACTGACTTGTTGGAAAGGTGGCATCATATGACGGTGCCACGTTGAAAGTCACTGAGCTCTTCAGTAAGGCCATTCTACTGCCAATGTTTGTCTATAGAGATTGCATGGCTGTTTGCTCGATTTTATACACCTGTCAGCAACAGGTGTCACTGAAATAGCCGAATACACTAATTTGAAGGGGTGTCCACATACTTTTGTATATATACTGTACCTGTCCTTGAGCTCCTGTGCGATGATGAGGTGTTTGAGGTGGTAGTCAATGGCTCTCTGGTAGTCCTGCTGTAGTGTGTAGGTGTTCCCCAGGCTATAACAGGCCTGAGCCTCCACAGCCTTGTCCGTCAGCAGCATGGCCAGCTGCAGAGTCCTCCTGGGTAGAGGGTGAGGGCAGAGGCACATACAGGTCAAGGGTCAGAGGGTGAGGAAGAAGGGGTCACCCCTGTTTATTTTCAATTTACAATTGTGTGAAACATCACAGTACAGTTGGAAAATATATGGCAAATAGAAATCCAATATGGATGGTATTAAGAGATAGATGGGAGGGGTTGAATGGAGCTGAAGGTTGGGACTAATAACAACTAATAACAACAAAATAACTAATGTAAAACATACTGTGTCCATAATAAGTATATAGGTTATAGGTTAAGAACTTTTGTGAAAGAGCACAGTTTGAAAGATATGGCATATAGATGCAAACCGGATGGACATCATGAAAATGATCGGAGAGGTTGAGGGTTGAAGAAGTTCAGGAGTAAAAACAAACAAAATAGAACTATTGTAAAATTGACTGTGTCCATAAAATGTATATAGTATGTATAAGCTGGAAGTAGAGGCCTAAGCGTTGTTGTTCACTAGTTTACTCCAATTAGGGGAGGGGTGGTGGGGTTGGAAAGTAAGAAAGGAATTTTTTTTTTTTTAAAGGATATATATATGTACAGTCGTGGTCAAAAGTTTTGAGAATGACACAAATACTAATTTTCGCAAAGTCTGCTGCCTCAGTTTTGATGATGGCAATTTGCATATACTCCAGAATGTCATGAAGAGTAATCAGATGAATTGCAATTAATTGCAAAGTCCCTCTTTGCCATGAAAATGAACTTAATCCCCAAAAAACATTTCCACTGCATTTCAGCCCTGCCACAAATGGACCAGCTGCCAACATGTCAGTGATTGTCTCGTTAACACAGGTGAGTGTTGACGAGGACAAGGCTGGAGATCATTCTGTCATGCTGATTGAGTTAGAATAACAGACTGGAAGCTTTAAAAGGAGGGTGGTGCTTGAAATCATTGTTCTTCCTCTGTTAACCATGGTTACCTGCAAGGAAACATGTGCCGTCATCATTGCTTTGCACAAAAAGGGCTTCACAGGTAAGGATATTGCTGCTAGTAAGATTGCACCTAAATCAACAATTTATCGGATCATAAAGAACTTCAAGGAGAGAGGTTCAATTGTTGTGAAGAAGGTGTCAGGGTGTCCAAGAAAGTCCAGCAAGCACCAGGACCGTCTCTTAAAGTTGATTCAGCTGCGGGATCGGGGCACCACCAGTGCAGAGCTTGCTCAGGAATGGCAGCAGGCATGTGTGAGTGCATCTGCACGCACAGTGAGGCGAAGACTTTTGGGGGATGGCCTGGTGTCAAGAAGGGCAGCAAAGAAGCCACCTCTCTCCAGGAAAAACATCAGGGACAGACTGATATTCTACAAAAGGTACAGGGATTGGACTGCTGAGGACTGGGGTAAAGTCATTTTCTCTGATGAATCCCCTTTCCGATTGTTTAGGGCATCCGGAAAACACCTTGTCCGGAGAAGACAAGGTGAGCGCTACCATCAGTCCTGTGTCACGCCAAAAGTAAAACATCCTGAGACCATTCATGTGTGGGGTTGCTTCTCAGCCAAGGGAGTGGGCTCACTCACAATTTTGCCTAAGAACATAGCCATGAATAAAGAATGGTACCAACATATCCTCAGAGAGCAACTTCTCCCAACCATCCAAGAACAGTTTGGTGACGACCAATTCCTTTTCCAGCATGATGGAGCACCTTGCCATAAGGCAAAAGTGATAACTGAGTGGCTCGGGGAACAAAACATCGACATTTTGGGTCCATGGCCAGGAAACTCCCCAGACCTTAATCCCATTGAAAACTTGTGGTCGATCCTCAAGCGGCGGGTAGACAAACAAAAACCCACAAATTCTGACAAACTCCATTTACATTTACATTTTAGTCATTTAGCAGACGCTCTTATCCAGAGCGACTTACAGGAGCAATTAGGGTTAAGTGCCTTGCTCAAGGGCACATTTACGTCATTTAGCAGACGCTCTTATCCAGAGCGACTTACAAATTGGTGCATTCACCCTATAGCTAGTGGGATAACCACTTTCCAAATTTTTTTTTTTTTTTAGAAGGATTACTTTATCCTATCCCAGGTATTCCTTAAAGAGGTGGGGTTTCAAATGTCTCCGGAAGGTGGTGAGTGACTCCGCTTTCCTGGCGTCGTGAGGGAGCTTGTTCCACCATTGGGGTGCCAGAGCAGCGAACAGTTTTGACTGGGCTGAGCGGGAACTATGCTTCCGCAGAGGAAGGGGAGCCAGCAGGCCAGAGGTGGATGAACGCAATGCCCTCGTTTGGGTGTAGGGACTGATCAGAGCCTGAAGGTACGGGGGTGCCATTCCCCTCACTGCTCCATAGGCAAGCACCATGGTCTTGTAACGGATGTGAGCTTCAACTGGAAGCCAGTGGAGTGTGCGGAGGAGGGGGGGTGACGTGAGAGAACTTGGGAAGGTTGAACACCAGACGGGCTGCGGCATTCTGGATGAGTTGTAGGGGTTTAATGGCACAGGCAGGGAGCCCAGCCAACAGCGAGTTGCAGTAATCCAGACGGGAGATGACAAGTGCCTGGATTAGGACCTGTGCCGCTTCCTGTGTAAGGCAGGGTCGTACTCTCCGAATGTTGTAGAGCATGAACCTGCAGGATCGGGTCACCGCCTTGATGTTAGCGGAGAACGACAGGGTGTTGTCCAGGGTCACGCCAAGGCTCTTCGCACTCTGGGAGGAGGACACAACGGAGTTGTCAACCGTGATGGCGAGATCATGGAACGGGCAGTCCTTCCCCGGGAGGAAGAGCAGCTCCGTCTTGCCAGGGTTCAGCTTGAGGTGGTGATCCGTCATCCATACTGATATGTCTGCCAGACATGCAGAGATGCGATTCGCCACCTGGTTATCAGAAGGGGGAAAGGAGAAGATTAGTTGTTTATCGTCAGCGTAGCAATGATAGGAGAGGCCATGTGAGGATATGACAGAGCCAAGTGACTTGGTGTATAGGGGAGAAAAGGAGAGGGCCTAGAACTGAGCCCTGGGGGACACCAGTGGTGAGAGCACGTGGTGCGGAGACAGCTTCTCGCCACGCCACTTGGTAGGAGCGACCGGTCAGGTAGGACGCAATCCAGGAGTGAGCCGCGCCGGAGATGCCCAGCTCGGAGAGGGTGGAGAGGAGGATCTGATGGTTCACAGTATCAAAGGCAGCAGACAGGTCTAGAAGGACAAGAGCTCCAAGCATTGATTATGCAGGAATGGGCTGCCATCAGTCAGGATGTGGCCCAGAAGTTAATTGACAGCATGCCAGGGCGGATTGCAGAGGTCTTGAAAAAGAAGGGTCAACACTGCAAATATTGACTCTTTGCATGAACTTCATGGAATGCTTGTAATTATACTTCACTATACCATAGTAACATCTGACAAAAATATCTCATAACACTGAAGCAGCGAACTTTGTGAAGACCAATACTTGTGTCATTCTCAAAACTTTTTGTATGTATGTATGTAGGTATGTATATCTATGCAAAATAAATATATGGGGGATTGGAAGTGATGCAGACAGACACATTGATGGACGTTACAATCTATCTGCAATATTAAAGCTGATCTACCCCCTAAAAAATAAAAAATAAAAGAAGGGGTCACCACCAAAAACGGTCTTGCTTGTTCCTAATTTATAGGCGGCTGTGGGCAGAGACAGCCAAAAACACAATATTCCCTTATCATTTTCACCTCACTTTAAAACTCCTTCTCTTCTCACTGCCTGCCCTCACTCATGTTTATTCATGAAGTTTATCAAGTTAATTTGGACAGGGACAATGTACAACAAAAACAAACATCTCAGAAGTAAGGAGTGATGCGTTCCACCAAAGTTGCACCAAAGTTAGCTAACATCTGTCAAACAAATGTGGACCAACTAGAGAGTACGAGACAGGCGTGTCTGAAAAAGCACTGGGCCTCTGATGGTTGGTCTAAGGAAGTGAGTCTAGTAATCTACTACTCACTTGTAATGTTCAGCCGCCTCTTCAAACTGGCCCAGGAAGATGTATGCATTGCCTAGGTTACAGTAGGCCCTCCTCTCAGCCGCCTTGTCCCCAAACTCCTTAGCGATGAGGAGACGCTACAACAAGTTAAAGAAAGAAGCAGATTGGTCATTGGTTACAGGTTCTCAATCACTCTACATAATAAGGGAGAGAGATCATGCCATACAACATTATTTACACAGGGATGTCTATCCCTTCGTCCCAAATGGCACCCTATTCCCTATATAGTGGAAATAGGGTGCCATTTGGGACGCATCCTATATAATCTATAACCTTGACTGTTTATGGATGCAAGTCAGGTTCTATGATGCCACTAAGTTAGGGTATGTACCTGTCCATGGGCCACCACAGCTCGCTGGAAGTTTCCGAGCAGATAGTGTGTGTTACCTAGGTTACCATAGGTCCGCCCCTGTGCTGGTCGATCCCCCAAGTCCTTCACAATGGAAAGGTTGAATCTATGGTAAACAGAAACACACAAAAAATATATATAAAAAGGTAACATATTTACCAAAGTCAATTTAATCACAGACTGTCATTTAATGTAAAATGTCTGACTTATTTTTCAACAGACTATCATAGAAATAATTAAAAAGGTAACACACTAACAAAAGTCACATTTATTTATTGACACATTTTAAATAGCAGATTCCACTTTAGAATCCAACTGTTTAACTCACTCGTAATACTCGGTGGCTTTGTTCAGAGCGACCTTGGCCTCCTCAGGGATTTCTCCTGGCTCCGCTCCAGTCCAGCAGATGCTTTTCCCCTTGGCATGGTAAACGTTGCCGAAATTATACAGCGCTCGGGCCTGCCCAACCTACATGCACACACAGGCACCACCAGCACAGGAACAGACCAATACAACCAACGTTGTAATTATACACTTAAAATACATTACCCAGCACACAAACAGAGGGGTCGGACATCAAACTATTCTAAACATCAGCACATAACTATTCCTCAGTTATTCTAGTTCCCCAACTATTCAGCTGTGGAAGACCAAGCTGCCTGTTATGGCCACCACCAGTGGTCACCAGCCCTAGTCCTGGAGAGTCCAGGGTATTCACGCTTTCGTTCCAGTCTAGCACGAAATCTCAGTTAACCAAGGTCTTGATGTTTTGGTTGAACGTTTGAATCAGATGTCTTAGTGTTGGGCTGGAACCAAGATCAGCACACCTTTCAGCTCTCCAGGACCAGGGTTGATGACTACTACTCATTACAATCACAGTATATTACTTGTACTCACCTTATCGTACATCCCTCTGGTAATGTCATAGTGTCTTTGGCAACAGACCACTGCTTCGTCAAACCGTCCCAAAACCTTCAAAGTGTTCCCAAGGTTACCACTGGCTTTTGCTTCTCCAAGTTCATCCCCACAGGTTCTGGAGAGAAATCACATCCCCACACAGAATCTTAGACATGTCAACGATTTACAGTGCCATGCCAGACACTCTCTTGACCCAGAACATTTTAATTTGAATCTGCTCTACTTGAAATCAGCGTTTGTCCCTCTACTCTAGTAATGCTCCCATTTGAAGTGGTAACTGTTTTCATCCCCATGGGATACTGTGACCTGGGTGCTTTGCTTGCTTTCTGCCCAAACCAACCAACTGATTCCAGATCAGCAGTCACTTCCCCAGTTCCCAGCTCTCATTTTCCCCGACGTTTACCTTTAAGAGCTTAACAAACCTCGCCTTGGACCAGTTTTCTAAGGGCAGCATAGCCTCTCGCTGTCATACTTGCCTAGTCTTATGACGTCTTCACTTGAATAAAGGCAGTGGCTTAAGGCAGACCTTAGGTTCCAAAGGTCATGGCGGTGCTGTGTACCTAGTCAGAGTGAAGTCATGGCGGTGCTGTGTACCTGGTTAGAGTGAGGTCATGGCGGTTCTGTGTACCTGGTCAGAGTGAGGTCATGGTGGGTCTGTGCACCTGGTCAGAGTGAGGTCATGGCGGTGCTGTGTACCTAGTCAGAGTGAAGTCATGGCGGTGCTGTGTACCTGGTTAGAGTGAGGTCATGGTGGGTCTGTGCACCTGGTCAGAGTGAGGTTGTAGCTGTATTGTGATGTCATGTGGTGCTGTGCACCTGGTGAGAGTGAGGTTGTGGTGGTATTGAGAAGTCATGGCGCTGCTGTGTACCTGGTCAGTGTGAGGTCCTGCTAAGTGTGTGTACCTGGTGAGGTGGAGGTTGTGGCGGTGCTGTGTACCTGGTGAGGTTGAGGTCGTGGCGGTGGTATTCTAGAGCCTTGCTGTACTCCCGCAGATGGAAGTAGGCGTTGCCCAGCTGGCTGTAGATGGCGCTGAGTATCTGGAGGTCCTCTGTGCCAACCTGGATCGCCGACTCAAAGAAGGAGACCCCGGCACGGTAATCCCCCACCTTACACTGCCTCTCCCCCTCCAGGGCCAACTCCAGACAAGATGTCTCCATCCTAGAAGGAGAAGAACACTTTATAGCCCATTGTCTGTGTGTGTGTGCGTGATCAGACTGTCTAGGAACAGAAACTGATTTTGGAGGAAAGTCAGGGTAAAACATTAAAAGCCAACAACAACAGCCACCACATCACAACAACTATACACATAAGATAAGATAGAAAATAGCAAAAGGATCAGTTATGGTCAGAGTACTGCCCCAGTCAGATCTGTTTGCGCTCATGACAACTGCGGTCATTGTCAAGCCAAACATGGCATGACAAGAGTTGGCATGATAGCACAAACAGACTGGCACTCAAGCTCATGGCTGGCACAATTACCGTTTATGGATGAAGACAATCATGAAAAAAAAAGAACAGTCATAGCCATAAAAAAAACTGCTGGGCCTTTGTGCGGTTGAGTCAGTTTCGGCCATCAATCAATCAATCAAATGTATTTATAAAGCCCTTTTTCCATCAGCAGATGTCACAAAGTGCTATACAGAAACCCAGCCTAAAACCATAACATGGACTCTTAAAAATGTGATGAAACTTTGTTCACTGAGTTTCTAAACCCAGCGGCCCAACATCGTGATACTTCCGGGGACTCTTGCGAAGCAGACTTGGCAGACCAGACCAGGGTTTGGGACGTCAATGAGAGAAGTGAAACATTCTTCCTTAGTTGTTAATTTTCTCGATTTCTAAACGCACAACCTAGATTCTAGCCAATGTCTTAAGTAGCTAAACATGTTATTACTCCAACCTTATGAAAGTGACAAACTGACACGTTTTCATTTTAGCCAAAGACAACTTTATCGAAGGAGTGCCTTTCATTTGACGGCATGCACATGCCTAGGCAACCGTTAGACCCAATTACTTGTTTCTGCGCACAAGCTTAGCTAGCCAACGTCGCCATGACATCACCTACAGGTGTGATCAGGGATTTCCATTGGAGAAGCAGTTTCAAAAAGTCTTCATACTAAACCATCTTTGCTTTGTTGCGCCTTGCAGGAACAAGCAAATGGGTCTTCGGTTGCCTAGGCAATGCACCCCACAATGCAGCAGCACACATATAAATAGAATCAAAAGAAAGGGCTTGGAACCTCTAACCCTGGCAATTTGACTGGTAAACTCATGGGTACACTCGCAATGGCTGTCTGGGATTGTGATGCAATAATTTCCATGTTAATGTAGAATATTAATTCAAATTATGTTACTGATGTGGCTCATGCAATAGAATGTATTGTTTGTAATGTCAGTTCAATTGAATCAACAAATCACAGCACATATTTTACACATTTTACAGCAGTCCACCCATTATGCCATCATTGACATGAATGGGGATGCCTGTTCTATTCATTCTATTTCTATGGCAGCACATGCAGTCAGGACCAGATGAGAGGAGAAAATGTGTAATCAAAAAAGAAAAACATTATTTTTAATGTTTTGTTATTCAAACAGTTATTACGGTGAAGTGGTCATTTGGCTGGCCAATTACTGTCATCCAAAATTCCATGACCATCACAGCCCTACACCAGACCAATGACATGGACTGTAGAAATACCTTGTCATGTTGGTATACAGAACCAAACTTCTCTCCACCAATGCAGTTCGGCTCCACAGCACACCCATATGTGTTTGTGGTTAGGATCTGTATCTATACTGTAGAACTCCACAGTCCACACCCTGCCACCACTGGCTTCAAAAACAGTTCTGGTTGGTTACTCCTCCAGGAAGTTCTGTTGCTTTCTTAAAAGGAAAGGCTTCCTTTCATGCCTTTACAGATAGAGACAGAAAAACAATAACAGGCATTTCCATATGCTCTCTCCAGGAGAGTAAAGTCATTCACCAGATTCTTGGGCTATTAGCCTGGGGACGAGATTACCTACCAGGAGAATATAGTGCTGAGGAGGTGGAAACTATGGGATTATTATGACATCACATCATTATTTACCTACATCATGGCTTAGTCCAAGCATGACTCCCACCTCCATATGGCACAGCATATTACATACAGTATGCTGTATGCAAATGGTCTGGAGTGGTAAGAACATTGTCAACTCAATCCAATACCTGAAATACAATAACCACCTGCTCTCCTCACACCAATCAAACACTTCCCAGCATCTGATTCAAACTTCAGTGAATATTGAACAGCCACAAACCAATGTCCATCTCAAGACAAATCGTTACCATGATTAGAGTTATTAGAATATAATGCCTGACTTTTGGGCCAGTGAAGAGCAGTCTTCAAGAGACCTCAGTGCTGCACCTGTAACCAACATACAGTACTGTACCTGCTGCCTCTTGTTATCCTCACCCACTCTCGGACCCTTGACAGGATGGACATTTCAAGCTTCTTGATCACTCTGTCACTGGCTATGATCGAGACCGGCTCCTTCAGGGCGAGACAACTCAGCTGCTGTCCTTTGGCGTGCAGACACATACCGACGACGGTGACCCGTTAGCCAGCCCAGACACAGCCAAAAAAAACTCCTCTCCCTAGTAAGACTCTCCGGCAATGACACGGTCTCTAAAACAGTCTCTCTGACCTGCCGTAACAGCACAACTTTGGGCTACAACTGCCTTCTGTCCAGAGACTTCTGACCCCTCCCAGTTGGACGTCCAGAGCATCAAATCTTTTGTTGACAGTTCAGTCAGGGCTTCAGTCTCCGGGTAACGTTAGAATTTCACGTACAGTAATGGGTTCAGGAGTTGTAGTGACTACAGTAAGCTGGGCTTAGCCGACGGCTGCATTTCTGGTTCAGTCTCCCTCCTCATCTGGGCCACCGGCTGGTGTGTGTCACATCTCATTAGCCAGCATGTTCAGAGGTAATTACAGGGGCTACTAAGTGGCTCCGGGGATGATCACTCTGTCCAACTCACTCCTTAGAGTTGTCATTGTCTCAGTGTTTTACTGGTGTTACAATAAAGCAGTTAGCCATAATACTGGACACTTGAAAGATGTTATTGACTTGAAACAGAGTGGAGATGACATGCAGTGAACCCATACATGAGATTCAGTGGCCCCCGACATGAGCTTTGCAGAAAGGTCAGACTCTTTAGCAGTGTTCACATTGGCAGTTTGAAGTGACTCAAATCCTATTTATTTGCATATCCGATTCAAGTCTGTTATTTTTTCTGCAGTCTGAACAGTCAAAAAGCACATGGAATCGGATATTTCAAGCCACATTTCAAACCACCTTTGTAGGTGGTTTGAAGTCAGATACAAATCTGATTCCTGGCCATGTGACTTGTGTCTGAACGGTCAAAATCGGATTTATTTGCCCTCAAGTGGTTTTTAGACTGTTATTTGGCATATCTTGTTGCTTGCTAGCTACTCTTTTGACTGTTTGACAAGAACAGGTGGTAGCTAATTAGCTTGTTAATTGTTTACAAACAAATTAGTGAATGTGCGAGAAACCTAAACAGCTAGCTAGTTGACTTCTGTGGCTAGGCAAAAAGGACTCATTTTGAAAGTTGGATCATCTTATTTTTTGAGGGTTTAAAAGTGTTCTTACCCTATGCTTTTGAACATTCAAAGCAACTGGGAAATGTCCATAGCAGGCATTGTTGTCACCTTAGCTTTCTACATAACTTCTGAGTGATAGGAAGCACAAGCACCACCAATCAGTCTACACCACTGCATACACGCCCGTCATTACTATGACAACTAGCGTAGCCTTGTCCGCAAAATACTGCTGTCTGAACACACACACAAATCCGATTTGGTCACTTGTAACTTGCTGTTTGGACAGTCAGTAGTCCAAAACAGATTTGAAAAACAAAACTGATTTGAGTATTAAGGCCTGCAGTGTGAACAAGGCTTAAGTCACAGATATCATGAAGTCAGATACTACAGCAGCCCATCAAACAGGAACAGGGTCAAAACTCCATTCCCCACAATGCACTGTGGTAGCCCTCTCCTTATCCTTCAGTCAGGTAAATAAAGCCAATCTGTAGAAATCCACTTGTGTGTATTTAGTGCATTGACTCATTAATGACTGTCCTGGCCCAAGGTGCCCTTGGCTTGGGTGTATGCTATGGTCAACCACTATGTCCACCAATTAGCTTTCACAAGGACAGATTGGCATCAAAGCTCTATAACCCCAACTGACCAGATTTTACGTCTAGGTACGGGCCATCTGACCAGATCAAATGTTGAGGAGGCACCGGTTAGGTCAAGCCTCTGGTTTAGGCTATATCGAATTAAGGTTTCGGTCAGGGACATGGCAATGACATGAGATTATTTGTCTGTTGACCAGGATCTTACCTCCCAGGAAATGGGGCGGGCTATTTTTACAAGCAAGAGAGATGTTGCTATGTAATCTATATGAAATGGGAGTTTAAACATACAATTCCCTGGATTGGATTCAATCCTATGGCTTTCTGCCAAAAACCTAATCAAAGGCTGTTTATGAACATGTCAATGTATTCGACTGTCAGGGTAAATTATGTTCTCAGACTAGGCCTATATTCCAGTAAAACCGGTCTGTGAAATGACAATTGTACATGTTTTGAAATGTTCTTCAGTTCAGAGACACGCTCCAAAATGGAGAGTTCCCACCAGTGTGTGGTTGGGTTCACACAGTATGCACTGTGGAGGACAGAGGCCAAACTGTATAGACATTTGAAAGCAAGTCAATCGCTTGAGGGTTCTCATTAATGTTTCATTCTGCTATTTAATATTGACAGGAACGAGACACTGCTTACAACCCAGGCCTCTTTAGCCTACTCCAACAGGCCTCTCAACTCCATATCACTGGCCTCCCACTGGGGGGGGGTAGATTTACTGAGACTGAGAATACCCCAGTCATTGTCACCACAGGGAACACAGACTGAACTAACCAATACACTGAATTAACCAAAATACAGTGAACAAATAAACACAATCAATTTCCGATAATACGCCAGATGTGATTTTTCTTTTACTCCTTCCCTACTGCCCTGGGAAAATAGTTTTTTCCTGAATTAGACTATGGTATAATTTCGTATAATATTTCTGCTTGCAGATCCCTTCAACTGATGAGCACTGAGCAGCAAGTCTTCACATTCCAAAAAGGGCAGCATAGTTACATGCCCAAAACGAGAGGAGAGAACACACATACCTGTGGCGGGCATGAACAGCTTGCTGCTTGTCCTGCGCACTTAGCAGAGAAACACTGGTGTCCATTTGGGTGCATAGCAAGCAGAGAAGTCCTTATGTAATCCACATTAAAACCAGGCGGGGAAAAAGAGAGCTGGAGAGCATGGTGGAGGGATACCAACCAACCATTTAGGAGAAATACAATTCAGTTGCTCAAATAAAACTAAACCAGATGCAAACCAATTCAAAAGGAAGTCAGGCAGCCACTGCTGTGTGAGTGCCAGAGGGCAAGAGGCACAGTGACACAAATACTCCACACAAACACTCTACAAGGGAACAACAACAGCAAAGACCTCACACAGGTAAAGTAAGCTCCCCCTCTCTCATTTCACCTGCTCCACTCTCCATCTCTCAATCACCCTCTCTCTCCCCCTCGGTCTCCCCATCTCTGTTCCATTAGAGGGAAACTGGAGATGCTGGGTGAGCGCAAGGCCTTATTCTCCATGTGCAGCACCATAGCAACACTGACCCACTGACACAGGTACAGTAGCCAGAAGCTGCATCAGCTGGACATATCAACGGTGAGGGTCATTTCCATGTAAAAGGACCCATGAGCACCAACATGTGAAGTTCATAGGAGCATATAAAATGGTGTCAAATGAAAGCTAAGAGTCTACATTTTGGGGAAATGAAGGCATAGATATGTTTTTCAACCATTTTCCATCCTATAAATTTGGAAAAAGCAAAGGCTTTGATTTCTGGTCACACAGATGGAAAAGGGGTCTTAAAAAACATCTACTAGAGAAAGTCTTAAACGGAAGTTACCGCCACTATTTCGACGTGATTTCCTGTCCTTGAGAAGAATGCACGTTTACGTTCCACCTCTGAAGAATGACGAAGGCTACTTATACATATTCACGAATTGGGTGTGTGAATTTCCATGTGGAGTTGATAAACATCAACAAATAGGGAACTGACAGCTGTCAGTGTAGCTAGCATGCTAACCTTATCTATCTATCTAGCTAGCTAATGTTATCTGTTGTTGCTTTTTTAACTACACTGTATTCAAAAGATTAGCCAGCTGGCTCTATGGCTGCTTCTGGAGCTGGATTTGTCATAAACAGTGATTTAGGAAACATTTTGAATACAGACTAGCTAAATAAGTGAACATTTACAAATTATTTTACATTTAAGTCATTTAGCAGACACACTTATCCAGAACGACTTACAGTTAGTAAGTTCATACATGTTTTGTTTTTTTCATACTGGCCCCCCATGGGAATCGAACCCACAACCCTCATGCGCTACCAACTGAGCTACACGGGACCTTATCCAATGGATTATGATAATTTTCTGGGGGGAAAAAATGTGGAGGTGCAAAAACATACATTTGGCCCCCCCCTATTTTTAATTAGCTCCATGGCTCAGGCAGCCAAGTGGACACAAGCCTGTTTGGCTCATCTCAGTCGCGAAGAGGAATAATTTTGCAGCGGTTTCGGATTAATAAACAATGACATGCTGGTGGGTGGTAACATTAAAATAAAAACCTGCCCTGAAACGAAATGTAGGCTGAAAATCATTTGTACAGTGGGGAAAAAAAGTATTTAGTCAGAAACCAATTGTGCAAGTTCTCCCACTTAAAAAGATGAGAGAGGCCTGTAATTTTCATCATAGGTACACGTCAACTATGACAGACAAATTGAGAAAAAAAAATCCAGAAAATCACATTGTAGGATTTTTAATGAATTTATTTGCAAATTATGGTGGAAAATAAGTATTTGGTCACCTACAAACAAGCAAGATTTCTGGCTCTCACAGACCTGTAACTTCTTCTTTAAGAGGCTCCTCTGTCCTCCACTCGTTACCTGTATTAATGGCACTTGTTTGAACTTGTTATCAGTATAAAAGACACCTGTCCACAACCTCAAACAGTCACACTCCAAACTCCACTATGGCCAAGACCAAAGAGCTGTCAAAGGACACCAGAAACAAAATTGTAGACCTGCACCAGGCTGGGAAGACTGAATCTGCAATAGGTAAGCAGCTTGGTTTGAAGAAATCAACTGTGGGAGCAATTATTAGGAAATGGAAGACATACAAGACCACTGATAATCTCCCTCGATCTGGGGCTCCACGCAAGATCTCACCCCGTGGGGTCAAATTGATCACAAGAACGGTGAGCAAAAATCCCAGAACCACACGGGGGACCTAGTGAATGACCTGCAGAGAGCTGGGACCAAAGTAACAAAGCCTACCATCAGTAACACACTACGCCGCCAGGGACTCAAATCCTGCAGTGCAAGACGTGTCCCCCTGCTTAAGCCAGTACATGTCCAGGCCCGTCTGAAGTTTGCTAGAGTGCATTTGGATGATCCAGAAGAGGATTGGGAGAATGTCATATGGTCAGATGAAACCAAAATATAACTTTTTGGTAAAAACTCAACTCGTCGTGTTTGGAGGACAAAGAATGCTGAGTTGCATCCAAAGAACACCATACCTACTGTGAAGCATGGGGGTGGAAACATCATGCTTTGGGGGCTGTTTTTCTGCAAAGGGACCAGGACGACTGATCCGTGTAAAGGAAAGAATGAATGGGGCCATGTATCGTGAGATTTTGAGTGAAAACCTCCTTCCATCAGCAAGGGCATTGAAGATGAAACGTGGCTGGGTCTTTCAGCATGACAATGATCCCAAACACACCGCCCGGGCAACGAAGGAGTGGCTTCGTAAGAAGCATTTCAAGGTCCTGGAGTGGCCTAGCCAGTCTCCAGATCTCAACCCCATAGAAAATCTTTGGAGGGAGTTGAAAGTCTGTGTTGCCCAGCGACAGCCCCAAAACATCACTGCTCTAGAGGAGATCTGCATGGAGGAATGGGCCAAAATACCAGCAACAGTGTGTGAAACCTTGTGAAGACTTACAGAAAACGTTTGACCTGTGTCATTGCCAACAAAGGGTATATAACAAAGTATTGACAAAACTTTTGTTATTGACCAAATACTTATTTTCCACCATAATTTGCAAATAAATTCATTAAAAATCCTATAATGTGATTTTCTGGATTTTTCTTTCTCATTTTGTCTTTCATAGTTGACGTGTACCTATGATGAAAATTACAGGCCTCTCTCATCTTTTTAAGTGGGAGAACTTGCACAATTGGTGGCTGACTAAATACTTTTTTTGCCCCACTGTATGTCTCATCATAGGAAACGACACCACATTCACACGGATTTGCACAAAGTGGGCCGTTCGGATTTGTCACTTCAAGCCCAAATATACAGTGGGGTCCGAAATTATTGACACCCTTGATAAAGATTAGCAATTCAACGTCTATTCCACGTTGGTTCAACGTAATTTCCACTGTGTGCCCAGTGGGTAATGACTGTATAAAATAAATAATTCAAATACTGAACTATATTGTATGCTCAAAAAACTTGGGAAATTATATTATTTTATACTAATATAATTGCTCAGAGAAAGAGATTGTTTAACAAGTAATATTTGTTATTTTTTTAAAGTTAGTGGACAAAATGATATTCTTATAAATAAAGTAGTCAAAAGTTTAGTATTTTTGTTGTGCTAGCTATAGCGAATATACTAAACGTGAAACATAAGACGTCTATGATTGGTACAGATTTGGTCCGGTCTGGACCAAACAAATTTGGTCTTGTTTGGGGGCAGAGCTCATTAGAATAATAGCCAGTGTGTAGAATAATAACCAAAAATGCAAATGAGGATATTACATTTTTCTACCTTTGTGTACCTATTCAGGATACATCACCATGAAGAGAATGTCATTCATAATTATGCATTTCTTTATAGTACAGATCAAGGACCCATTATGTAATTATGTTATGTAATTCTGTTACCGAGTGTTGATCCACTTCACATACTGTAGGTCAATCACCAAAATAGTTTTTTTTTTTTTACTCAAGATGTCATATCATAGCTGACACCCCATTCTTTTTGAAGACATCTTTAATCTTAATTTGGAGTAGATATTTTTTTAGTTTTTGGAAAACGTTGTCACATAAACTGACAGAGATTTTACTGTCATTCTGTTACCAAACTTTGGATCTGCACTGTTCCTCAAGTAAATGTGTTCTAGTAAAATTCAGTGGCAATTGTTAAACGTAGACTTCTGCATATAGGTGTATGGTCTGTTAAACTGCAATCAATGGTTTTTGCTTGGCATACAATTTAAAGTGAGTCTCAGCATCACTCAACCTTTTTTTCAATAGAGATTGGGAAGATAAAAAGGTATTTCCATGGTCTCTGATTGGTTTGATGACAACAATATGAGACCATTTGAACAACTCATAAATGAATTACATTTTCCCAATAAAGACTTCCTTCTCTACTTTCAAATAAGGTCAAAAAAAATTTACACATGTGGGAGAGAAGATCTACCCTCCAAAGTCTACTGAACTGGTCCAAAAGACACATAGCTAGTCAACTTTATAAAATCCTTAATAACTCCAGATCTTCGGTATGCCACGGTGTACAATTGTGCTGGGAGAATGATTTGAAACATGGGAAAATATCTGGAAGAATATGTGCAAAGTTTCCAATTTTACATTTCTGCATCTGACCCCTAGGAAATTGAAACTCATGCAACCTTCTGTATCTGACAAATGTTGGCAATGGACAATTTATACATATGATCTGGAAATGCCCTAAATTAATTTGATACTGGTCCATGGTATTGAAATCAGTTTCAGCCATTACTGGAATATCATGGGATGCAATTACAGGCCTGATTTCTGATGCACACCTCTTCCAATAACTGAGAGAGTTGATGTGTTGATGCCTGAGGGCCGGTCTCCAGGATGTGAATTGGTCCTGGTCCGAGAAGCACTCTCACTGGAAACCTTTGGTTGTGCTTTCTCGGCCCGGGGCTGGGTGTTTATGTATTTATAGGGGTGTTTATATACATGTACAGTGGGGAGAACAAGTATTTGATACACTGCCGATTTTGCAGGTTTTCCTACTGACAAAGCATGTAGAGGTCTGTAATTTTTATCATAGGTACACTTCAACTGTGAGAGACGGAATCTAAAACAAAAATCCAGAAAATCACATTGTATGATTTTTAAGTAATTAATTTGCATTTTATTGCATGACATAAGTATTTGATCACCTACCAACCAGTAAGAATTCCGGCTCTCACAGACCTGTTAGTTTTTCTTTAAGAAGCCCTCCTGTTCTCCACTCATTACCTGTATTAACTGCACCTGTTTGAACTCGTTACCTGTATAAAAGACACCTGTCCACACACTCAATCAAACAGACTCCAACCTCTCCACAATGGCCAAGATCAGAGAGCTGTGTAAGGACATCAGGGATAAAATTGTAGACCTGCACAAGGCTGGGATGGGCTACAGGACAATAGGCAAGCAGCTTGGTGAGAAGGCAACAACTGTTGCCGCAATTATTAGAAAATGGAAGAAGTTCAAGATGACGGTCAATCACCCTCGGTCTGGGGCTCCATGCAAGATCTCACCTCGTGGGGCATCAATGATCATGAGGAAGGTGAGGGATCAGCCCAGAACTACACGGCAGGACCTGGTCAATGACCTGAAGAGAGCTGGGACCACAGTCTCAAAGAAAACCATTAGTAACACACTACGCCGTCATGGATTAAAACCCTGCAGCGCACGCAAGGTCCCCCTGCTCAAGCCAGCGCATGTCCAGCCCGTCTGAAGTTTGCCAATGACCATCTGGATGAACCAGAGGAGGAATGGGAGAAGGTCATGTGGTCTGATGAGAAAAAAATAGAGCTTTTTGGTCTAAACTCTACTCGCCGTGTTTGGAGGAAGAAGAAGGATGTGTACAACCCCAAGAACACCATCCCAACCGTGAAGCATGGAGGTGGAAATATCATTCTTTGGGGATGCTTTTCTGCAAAGGGGACAGGACGACTGCACCGTATTGAGGGGAGGATGGATGGGGCCATGTATCGCGAGATCTTGGCCAACAACCTCCTTCCCTCAGTAAGAGCATTGAAGATGGGTCGTGGCTGGGTCTTCCAGCATGACAACGACCCGAAACACACAGCCAGGGCAACTAAGGAGTGGCTCCGTAAGAAGCATCTCAAGGTCCTGGAGTGGCCTAGCCAGTCTCCAGACCTGAACCGAATAGAAAATCTTTGGAGGGAGCTGATAGTCCGCATTGCCCAGCGACAGCCCCGAAACCTGAAGGATCTGGAGAAGGTCTGTATGGAGGAGTGGGCCAAAATCCCTGCTGCAGTGTGTGCAAACCTGGTCAAGACCTACAGGAAACGTATGATCTCTGTAATTGCAAACAAAGGTTTCTGTACCAAATATTCAGTTCTGCTTTTCTGATGTATCAAATACTTATGTCATGCAATTAAATGCAAATTAATTACTTAAAAATCATACAATGTGATTTTCTGGATTTTTGTTTTAGATTCCGTCTCTCACAGTTGAAGTGTACCTATGATAAAAATTACAGACCTCTACATGCTTTGTAAGTAGGAAAACCTGCAAAATCGGCAGTGTATCAAATACTTGTTCTCCCCAGACGCTGTTAGCTAAATGCTAACGAGTGAAAACGAACATAACTAATTGGAAAGACAGGCAAATCCAGCTCATAAAGTTATACAAGCATAGCTAGTGGCTACTGAATGTCATTTTCGGTGAGTGTGGACATTTACAAGTGAAAGTGGACGAGATAAATTGTGCAAAAAAACACCATAGTGCCCTCAAAGCTCATCACTAAGCTAAGGATCCTGGGACTAAACACCCCCCTCTGCAACTGGATCCTGGACTTCCTGACTGGCTGCCCCCAGGTGGAAATGGGTAGGTAACAACACATCTGCCACGCTGATCCTCAACACGGGGGCCCCTCAGGGGTGCATGCTCAGTCCCCTCCTGTACTCCCTGTTCACCCATGACTGCAAGGCCAAGCACGACTCCAACACCATCATTAAGTTTGCCGAAGACACAACAGTGGTAGGCCTGATCACCGACAACTATGAGACAGCCTATAGGGAGGGGGTCAGAGACCTGGCAGTGTGGTGCCAGGATAACAACCTCTCCCTCAATGTGATCAAGACAAACTTTTACAGATGCACAATTGAGAGCATCCTGTCGGGCTGTATCACCGCCTGGTACAGGTTGAGAGCTTCAAGTTCCTTGGTGTCCACATCACCAACGAACTGTCATGGTCCAAACACACCAAGACTGTCGTGAAGAGGGCACGACAACACCTATTCCCCCTCAAGAGACTGAAAAGATTTGGCATGGGTCCTCAGATCCTCAAAAGGTTATACAGCTGCACCATCGAGAGCATCCTGTCTGGTTGCATCACTGCCTGGTATGGCAACTGCTCGGCCTCCGACTGCAAGGCACTACATTTTTAAACATGTATTATTTATTGTTTACTTCAGCTCATTTAGTAAACACTTTCTTAACACTTAAGCATTTCACTGTAAGGTCTACACCTGTTGTATTCGGCGCATGTGACAAATACAATTTGATTTGATTTGAAATGAACAAAGTTGTGATGCATGCTTTTTTGAAGGAACAGCAGCATGTGTACACAGAGCAGAGGGGAGAAGAAGGGAGGAGCGAAAAAAAACACTAGTAGGAAGCAAAGGGAAAAAATGGCAACTGTACAGCTAACTCATCCAGAGCTCTTTGACTTCTCACAGAAAGCCATTGTAAGATATCTGATGGTAAACATTTAGTAGTGAATTGCACACAAGTGTAACTTCATCACCTCATATGCGCCTCACAGAGACTCACCGATATATATATATAGAATGCTATGGACTCACCAGTTCCCGCTTTCTCCCGTTGTGCTATTTACAAACAAACACGTGACTGGCTCAACTGCTCTGGGGAACTACGGTAAACTTCCAAATGTATAATAATATGGCAATTCAGACTGGATGTTAGTTTGGCCAATTGGAAGGATTCTCATTCTCAACCGTGGTTTTAGCCTCTTTACCTACATTGAAGACTGATGAGAGACAGGGATTATGCCCCAGGCCCAGAGCAAGTTAATAACATTTCTGGATGGATGGGGAAAAAAAGAGATGCATAGCAGAGAAATATGCTGGAATAGGTGATCTCAGAGCCAGCCAGCAATATGTCAAGTCAGGACATGATGGAAAATGTGGTTTCACTTTTGATGCTTTGAAACACAATAACATCATGAACATGCTGCAACAAGCCCACCATGCTGGAGTCAGAAACTGGAAAATCAGGTCAGAGAGCTAACACACTTTTATTGAGAGGAGTCAAAAGAGACACCTATTTATTGCCCAATATCCTGTCCTATTATTCAGACTTTATTTTTCTAAAACCCTAAGAGGCTAGATTAACAGACAGTATTTTAACCTAATGAAATAAACCCCTTGATTTTGAAGAATATGACCTACCTTAGAGATTAGTACAACTGTTTGAACCTTTATCATATTCTTAGGACCTATTACAGGATGCATTTGCTCCCTTGTTTACATTTTACTGGTTGGTCCACTTGGTAGTATGCCATTTTTTACTGGTGTTAGCATTCAGTGTTTCCCCTATATTCATTTAGCAGCGGTGGCCCACCGCTGGTTAATTTTTCATTTTCATTTCATTTTAGTCATTTAGCAGACGCTCTTATCCAGAGCAACTTACAGTTAGTGAGTGCATACATTTTTCATTCCTGGCTGGACTGATTCTCAATCTTATTGAGGTCATCCTGTACATTTTCCCATGTCAGTCCTGTGATCCCAAGATACCTCACTGCCTGCTCCACTATGACCTTTATCTTCTTAGTCCTCCATTGTAATTTTTCTGTGCAATTGATTGCTGCTGTCACAAATGTAACAACATCCCTCATGTCTCCTGCTCTTCTAGGTGCCCTGATTGTTTCTGCGTGAACTACCTTCACTGCTTCTGCATACGAGATGTTACGCTCACCCCTCATCTGCTGCACTTCCACCTGTCTTTTCATCACTGAACAACCCCCATACGCTACACTTTTGGCGCCCCCACAGTTAAAGCACTTTAACTGGACCACATCTCCACATTCCCCATATGCATGTTCTCCCCTACACTTCGCACATCTCCTTTTGCCTTTACACACCACCACATCTTTGACAGTTATAATTTTTGCCACCGCAGCAAGAAATATGTATAAAAAAATATATATATATACAGTACCAGTCAAAAGTTTGGACACACCTACTCATTCAAGGGTTTTTCTTTATGTTTACTATTTTCTACATTGTAGAATAATAGTGAAGACATCAAAACTATGAAATAACACATATGGAATCATGTAGTAACCAAAAAAAGTGTTAAACAAATCAAAATATATGTTATATTTGAGATTCTTCAAAGTAGCCATCCTTTGCCTTGATGACAGCTTTGCACACGCTTGGCATTCTCTCAACCAGCTTCATGAGGTAGTCACCTGGAATGCATTTCAATTAACTGGTGTGCCTTGTTAAAAGTTAATTTATTTCCTTCTTAATGCGTCTCAGCCAATCAGTTGTGTTGTGACAAGGTAGGGTTGGTATACAGAAGATAGCCCTATTTGGTAAAAGACCAAGTCCATATTATGGCAAGAACAGCTCAAATATGCAAAGAGAAACGACAGTGCATCATTACTATAAGACATGGTCAGTCAATCCGGAAAATTTCAAGAACTTTGAAAGTTTCTTCAAGTGCAGTCGCAAAAACCATCAAGCGCTATGATGAAACTGGCTCTCATGAAGGAAAGGAAGTTACCTCTGCTGCAGAGGATAAGTTAATTTGAGTTACCAGCCTCAGAAATTGCAGCCCAAATAAATGCTTCACAGAGTTCAAGTAACAGACACATCTCAACATCAACTGTTCAGAGGAGACCGCGTGAATCTGGCCTTCATGGTCGTATTGCTGCAAAGAAACCACTACTAAAGGACACCAATAAGAAGAAGAGACTTGCTTGGGTCAAGAAACACGAGCAATGGACATTAGACCGGTGGAAATCTGTCCTTTGGTTTGGGATGAGTTGGACCGCAGAGTGAAGAAAAAGCAGCCAACAAGTGCTCAGCATATGTGGGAACTCCTTCAAGACTGTTGGAAAAGCATTCTAGGTGAAGCTGGTTGAGAGAATGCCAAGAGTGTGCAAAGCTGTCATCAAGGCAAAGAGTGGCTACTTTGAAGAATTTAAATCTAAAATATATTTTGATTTGTTTAACACTATTTTGGTTACTACATATGTGTTATTTAATAGTTTTTATGTTTTCACTATTATTCTATGTTGTTGATCAATTCCTCAGTTTTCTCCCATCACAGCCATTAAACTCTGTTTTAAAGTCACCATTGGCCTCATGTTGAAATCCCTGAGCGGTTTCCTTCCTCTCCATTATCTGAGTTAGGAAGGACACCTGTATCTTTGTAGTGACTGGGTGTATTGATACACCATCCAAAGTGTAATTAATAACTTCACCATGCTCAAAGGGATATTCAATGTCTGCTTTTTTTTTTTTTACCCATCTACCAATAGGTGCCCTTTGCGAGTCATTGGAAAACCTCCCTGGTCTTTGTGGTTGAATCTGTGCTTGAAATTCAATGCTCGACTGAGGGACTGATATGACGTCTTTTACACGGGATTTGTTAATGTCTTTGATATTGTGTTGCATAGGATTTTGAGGATGAGGACATTCCATTTACACTGCTCAAAAAAATAAAGGGAACACTTAAACAACACAATGTAACTCCAAGTCAATCACACTTCTGTGAAATCAAACTGTCCACTTAGGAAGCAACACTGATTGACAATAAATGTCACATGCTGTTGTGCAAATGGAATAGACAACAGGTGGAAATTATAGGCAATTAGCAAGACACCCCCAATAAAGAAGTGTTTCTGCAGGTGGTGACCACAGACCACTTCTCAGTTCCTATGCTTCCTGGCTGATGTTTTGGTCACTTTTGAATGCTGGCGGTGCTTTCACTCTAGTGGTAGCATGAGACGGAGTCTACAACCCACACAAGTGGCTCAGGTAGTGCAGCTCATCCAGGATGGCACATCAATGCGAGCTGTGGCAAGAAGGTTTGTGTGTCTGTCAGCGTAGTGTCCAGAGCATGGAGTCGCTACCAGGAGACAGGCCAGTACATCAGGAGACGTGGAGGAGGCCGTAGGAGGGCAACAACCCAGCAGCAGGACCGCTACCTCCGCCTTTGTGCAAGGAGGAGCAGGAGGAGCACTGCCAGAGACCTGCTAAATGACCTCCAGCAGGCCACAAATGTGCATGTGTCTGCTCAAACGGTCAGAAACAGACTCCATGAGGGTGGTATGAGGGCCCGACGTCCACAGGTGGGGGTTGTGCTTACAGCCCAACACCATGCAGGACGTTTGGCATTTGCCAGAGAACACCAAGATTGGCAAATTCGCCACTGGCGCCCTGTGCTCTTCACAGATGAAAGCAGGTTCACACTGAGCACATGTGACAGACATGACAGAGTCTGGAGACGCCGTGGAGAACGTTCTGCTGCCTGCAACATCCTCCATCATGACCGGTTTGGCGGTGGGTCAGTCATGGTGTGGGGTGGCATTTCTTTGGGGGCCGCACAGCCCTCCATGTGCTCGCCAGAGGTAGCCTGACTGCCATTAGGTACCGAGATGAGATCCTCAGACCCCTTGTGAGACCATATGCTGGTGCGGTTGGCCCTGGGTTCCTCCTAATGCAAGACAATGCTAGACCTCATGTGGCTGGAGTGTGTCAGCAGTTCCTGCAAGAGGAAGGCATTGATGCTATGGACTGGCCCGCCCGTTCCCCAGACCTGAATCCAATTGAGCACATCTGGGACATCATGTCTCGCTCCATCCACCAACGCCACGTTGCACCACAGACTGTCCAGGAGTTGGCGGATGCTTTAGTCCAGGTCTGGGAGGAGATCCCTCAGCTGTAAGTCGCTCTGGATAAGAGCGTCTGCTAAATGACTAAAATGTAAATGTAATGTAATGAGACCATCTGCCACCTCATCAGGAGCATGCCCAGGCGTTGTAGGGAGGTCATACAGGCACGTGGAGGCCACACACACTACTGAGCCTCATTTTGACTTGTTTTAAGGACATTACATCAAAGTTGGATCAGCTTGTAGTGTGGTTTTCCACTTTAATTTTGAGGGTGACTCCAAATCCAGACCTCCATGGGTTGATAAATTTGATTTCCATTGATAATTTTTGTGTGATTTTGTTGTCAGCACATTCAACTATGTAAAGAAAAAAAGTATTAAATAAGATTATTTCATTCATTCAGATCTAGGATGTGTTGTTTAAGTGTTCCCTTTATTTTTTTGAGCAGTGTATTTATTTATCACTGGTGGGTGCCGGAAGGTATGCGTGCCAAGGAAGACTGGGGGGCCACTGGTGCTAATCTTAGAAGGAGTACGTGATGGAATATCCTGACTAGGGTGCGAGACGATACCATATAGGGTGAAACTATTGTGGTTGGGAGTGACAGTCAATAATGGTTGGCAACTGTTGGATGGAATTAGCTTGCAAAGCAGTATATAAACTGACAGGTTTTCTATGTAATTCATTTGAATAGTGAGATGCAACCCACGTGTATCTTGCTATGTTGAATCCGGTGTGGAGTCCAAATGACAATAGGCCACTCACGTGCAGCTTGTCATGTTGAACCCAGCACCGTAATATTAAATACATGTATCAACTCTCCATCTAAGTGTTTAACTATTCTCTTGCATCCTGAATTACTTGATACCGGAAAAACTCATCATAACAGGGACTTACATATAATTGAATGTGTGGGGTACAGAAATGAGGTAGTCATTCAAAAATCATCTTAAAAACTATTATTGCACACAGAGTTATGTGACTTGTTAAGCACATTTTTACTCCTGAACTTATTTAGGTGGCCATAACAAGGGGTTGAATACTTATTGACTCAAGACATTTCAGCTTTTCGTTTGTAATTAATTTGTAAAAAATTCTAAAAACATAATTCCACTTTTACAGTATGGGATATTGTGTGTAGGCCAGTGACAAAACATCTCAATTTAATCAATTTTAAATTCAGGCTGTAACACAACAAAATGTGGAAAAAGTCAAGGGAAAAAAATGCCTTCGGAAAGTATTCAGACCCTTTGACTTTTCCCACATTTTGTTACATTACAGCCTTATTCTAAAATGGATTTTTTTTTTAAAACAAATCCTCAGCAATCTACACACAATACCCCATAATGACAAAGCGAAAACAGGTTTTCAGAATTCTAATGTCAATGGCACAATATGGGCGATTTTTAAAAATAATAGTTGTAGCTGGTGCTTTCAAAGTTGATTATTTTATATATAATTTGAAATGTAATTTCATGACCTTTCAGAACCACTTGTCAAACAAAGTTTAAAATGTATTAGGGTTTTCTTTTTAAAGCCATTTATACAGGTAATTCTGATATGTACCCTAGAGGTCAAAGTTCTGTTTACCTGAACATTCCAGAAAATGTGTCTGATGGATAGCTTTGAATGTAAGTTTTCCAATGATAAATGATTAAAGGGTATAATTGAGCAATAACTTGTATACTGACATTGTTTGTCATTGGGTAAAATCCCTATGGGAAATATTTATGGGATGGGGGGGTGAAAGAAAGAGTGATAACACAGAGAAAGTTACCATTGCTGCACTGCTATCATACATTTTCCAACTCTAGGGACATAGACCTTCAAAAAAATAATTATGAGACATCGTCGGCCCAAGTGAGCCCGACCGATCCCCCTGGCTCACGGACTATTGTAGGTCATATGCACCTTTAAAACAGTCATACATTCCATCACTATCGGGAAACGGGCCAGGTCAGTAGTCTACACATACACAATACAATACTAGCCTACATATTCATGTATTTCGCCTACATTTCCGTGTATATATTTATGTGCTCCAAAGTTAACCGGCAAAAGTTGTCATACATGGAGTCATCTGGCACGTAGTAGACTAAACAAACGTACCTTATGTGTATTCAGATTCGCCGTTGAAAGTGGTTTAGACTTTAGAAAATGCAATAAAAAAAATTCAAGTAGACGTTTAGCGAACACCTTGCTCTAGTAAAAAAATCCCTCCCACCCTAATATCGCTCTTATCCATAATATTATCATTATGTAGGTAGCCTACCCGCACTGTAGCCTATCTGCGAGCTGTTGGCTAGTGCGCACGTGCCAAGACCATAGTGGGCACATTTGCTATATAATGCAACAGTTTTGTGACAAAACCATCAATAGATTTGAAAATGCAATGGACACCGTTTAACTTGTATTTTTCATTCGTTACAGGGGAATTTAACAGCAAAGGTTATTTTCATGTGCACTATGTCATCACGCACAGCATTTTTATCCGCAAAAATCAGTTTGATGAAAACACATCACTGGTGGGAAAATGCGCATATTGTTTTATGCCGATTTGATATTCGCATGAAAATCTGTTTCAAATTGGATGGAAACCTAGCTACTGCATCCATGACCAATTACATTTCAACATACCTCTACATGATACATTGTGACTTTTATTCTACTGTTGCTGTTTTCAAGGTTACTTTGAAACAAAGGTGGCATTAGACTACTACTGACAGTAGACTTGGAGGTCTACTCTAGTCGAGTGTGTTCAGTAGGCTATTTGAGTAAGACATTCAATCTGATTCAGACGCCTCTGGATTAGTTGAATGGAAGTAATAACATGCAGGACCACTTAATGCATTGCTTTACATCTCAATTCATTTAGCAACAACAATGTGAGGAAGTATTGTCCTCTGCAGTATTAATGTTGTTCAATCTCTTTTTATCTATTTATTCAAAAACAGACTTGTGAGCCAAATCTGCTCCCTGCTGGCCCATGGAAGTATTACCACAACATATAAGGTCGCAGACTTGGGATGTTTCCTCTCCACAAACTAGGTTTCCATCCAATTGGCGACAGATTTTCATGCGAATATTCTAAAATCCGAATAAAAACAGTAGCCCACGCGCATTTTCCCAGAGACGTTTTTCCATCAAATTGACTTGTTGCAGATTAAAGGCTGTGCGTGATAATATAATGCACATGAAAATACCCTGTGCGGTTAAATTCCCATGTACCGAATAAAAAATACAAGTTAAATGGTTTTCCATTGCATTTTCATTCTCACAAAGAATGTGCCCACTCTGGTATCGGCATGTGCGCTCTAGGAAACAGCACGCAGGCAGGCTATACAGTTACAATGTATCATGTAGAGACTATTATGGATAAAAGAGCTAGATTATTTTTATTTGTCAAACGGCAGCCAAGCGTCGATGATCATGTCACCAGAATAATAATAATAATAATAATATGCCATTTAGCAGACGCTTTTATCCAAAGCGACTTACAGTCATGCGTGCATACATTATTTTATTTTTTGTGTATGGGTGGTCCCGGGGATCGAACCCACTACCTTGGCGTTATAAGACCCTCGATATTTATTGGAAGGGAGCATCAAGCTCATCACCTTGCACTTTAACCATCCTGTGAAGTTCATCATTTATTTAATCTGTAGCCTAATAGCCTAAACTGCATGCTTCGTATTGGGTCGTATTGGGAGGTCCATACAACATCGCGTGACTCGAAGTTTACTTTGATATGATGGTTATTATATAAATATTTGCGCATAAAAGCGTTTCCACCGACACTTCTCGCATAATGAACTTTAACGACACAAAAAGATCCCACTTTGTCTAGCGTATTTTGTTTTGTCGACATTTGGAAAGATTACCGGAAAATGTTCTGTTTCAATCAGGCCTGTCAAGAAATGTTTTATCCGACATGCACTTAACTCGCATAAAAAGGTTGGATGAAAACCTGGTTACAGATCTGAAAACAAAAGGCAGGGGAAAACAACATTTTGTTAATATATTGAACGTTACATATTTTATATACCCATCCTTATCTATTCAGAAAGTGTTATACTGTGCTCTTATCCAAAAGAAAAGTTGTCAGATTGCAGAGCTAGGCATAAACCAAAGGTCAATAGAGGGCGCACTAGCACCGCATACCACAGGAGACAGGCCAAAAGCAGGCCAACCCTTATAGAAGTCTGTGAAGCCAAGTGGCCAACACGTGTCCCCTTACCTACATTCACTTTCTCCTCACTTAAAGATCAGACTATACCCTTCCATCATATATATCCCTTTGTATAATACAAGTGCTGAAAATATATAGCCTATATAAGCCAATGCAATGATTCACCGCCAACAATCAATGGGAGACAATATAAAACATGGCTCTGATACTGTATTATTTGGAGAGACTGGCTAAAAGTAGGGCAGATTCAATATATTACATTACAGAAGCCTCATATCCTCTGGGGGGGCATTGTCTCTTTCTCAGGTATGAGAACACTTTGTCCACCCGATACCCATGTCCCAGCCCAGCCAGATACCTCAGACACAAAACCCTGCTGCACTTATTGCCTTCTCTATTGAACCTCTGCTTCCCTTCCTTTCCCACTGGAAAGGACTGTACATGTGTTGCAGATGATCACATTACTGTTGTTCTGATTGTTTTTTTCTTCTTCATTATTCAGATGTTTCATAGGTCTCCTCAAAACCTCCCAAACAATAGCCAGTATCACCATAGATCAACATTCTATTATTGATGCTCTTGGTGATGAATCATACACATGTAATAAAAACATAGATAACTGAGTGTTTCAGTAGATGGCTCTAGCCCAGTGGTTCTCAATCCTGGTCCTGGGGTCCCAAAGAGGTGCACATTGTAGTTTTTGCCTTACACTGATGATTAAAATGATCAACTCATCATCAAGCTTTGAATCATGGGTGTAATGCTAGGGCACAAACAGAAATGTGTCCCCCTTTAGGTCCCCAGGAACAGGATGAGAGCCACTGCCCTAGCCCTAAAGTATAGTTGTTTTTCATAGCAGAATTGGATTTTGAGTAACAAAGTGATCAAAGTGAGTCTCACTCCAAATAATAAGACACCATTGAACCATGTCAACCATTTATTCATCAGTTGTTCAATACAAGAAAAGGTAAATAATCTATGACAAAATAAACAGTAACAGAGGGGAGAGAGGGTTTAGCTAGCAGCAGACAGACAGTGCTTACATCAATATGTACATTAGTTTAGCTCCATATCTTTTCATCCAAATTACATCTCTAAGCATTTCTCAGAAGCTTTCCAACATGGAAGATTATGAGTGTTTTAAGGCGAGACAAAACAAAAACACAGGGTGCATCTCAAATGGCACCCTATTCCCCAGCAGTGCACTACAGTTGACCAGAGCCCTATGGGCCCTGATCAAAAGTAGTGCACTTTATAGGGAATAAAGGGTGCCATTTGAGACGCAGCCACACACAGATTTTATAAAAAGGTAATAACTGCACTTTAGGGTAGGGCACAACGGTTATGTTACAAATATGCACCAGGTTCCAAAAGTTAAGTACTAATAATACACATAGCTAATGACTAAACTCTAGAATATGAATTCCCTTCAGTCTTCCATTGAGAAAGTTGAGTGCTCTGTGCTCAGGTTTGGGGGAGGGTGTTATGTTTGGGGAAGGGGTATAGGGATACGGGGTGGGTCACTCCTTCACTATTGTAAAGGTCTCCTTGGTGGTGGTTGGTTTACTCAGGGCCTGAATATCGTCTAGGAGCTCCATGGGGGTCACAATGTGGGACGATCCTGGAGAATAAAAAAACAATTACATGTTTGTTAAATAACAACAAAATAAAAGGACACACAGATGAAGAACATTCTGTAGTGTTGCTTTGCCTGACACTCAAGACCAGGGGTGCAACTTTGGTTTTAGATGTGGTGGGACATAATTATATATATATATATTTCTTTTTGTCCAGTCGGATAAACACTCCAAAACAGCCTACCCGACCGCTTGGAGGCGTCCGCATGGTCCTAAAGCACACCGTTGCCTCGTTTTGTATCACATTCCAATGATAAAACTGGGGGGGGGACAAAACTGCAATTTCAGAATGTGGCCCCCGTCCCTAGTGAAAGTTGCGCCCCTGCTCAAGACTGACCCATACTGTACTGTAATTTGTTCCCCCATTCATCACCTCCTGTTTTGTACTACCATTTATGTACAGCAGGGGGTGTCGAGCACTAGTCCAGTTACTGGGCTGTAGTTAAGGACAATGAGAATGGATGGTTGAATCTCAAAAGTCTTCTCAATTCTTTGTGTCCTCTCTCCTTGCATTGGAAAAGATCACATTGGAGGCGATGAGAGAGGATGCAACTAACAAGAGATTGAGATTCACCCACGGTGCCCTGCAGCACAGCAGGTAGAGTTGCTGCTGTTATTACCCACCTATGATGACCTCACAGGACTTGACGGACTGTGTGACCTGGTAGGCACAGCGCATCTCTGAGTAGCTAATGCCTCCAATGATGAAGATGATGAGCCTGGAGCCACTCTTCCGCTCGTCCTGAGAACTGGCCTTGTGTTTCTGACGGGCACTGGGAGAAGAGAGAAGGACGGATGGTGTGTGTATGTGTGTGTCTGAGATTAATAATAGTTACGTTATCATATTTTTTTCATTACTTAATCAGATCTGTATTTGTAAGAGTTGTAATTTATAACAGAACCATATCCTAGACCTAGACTATAAAGAGATCAGCTTGTGTAACTGACACACAGTAACGATGTGGACCACTCATTGTCACATCCAGGCATAACACACCCCAAGGATGGGAGAAGACTCTGAATGGAGTTTGGTTTGAGTGCCAACGCTCCTTCTTTAACAGCCATAACCCCTTCCTCAACCCCAATCCACCCTTTGGGTTGCAATTAGTCTATGAATGTCATCCTTGTGCACTTTTTTGTTACCATCCTTTACCAAAAGCAAATACCACCAACTGCAATTGTGTGCCAATTCAAGAATGTTGAATCTTACCTGACAGCCCCAGAGCCATTCCAGGCTGCTGGGCACTCTGACTGGTGTGGCCATTCCCTGGTCTCCAGCTTGTTCTCCACAGCATCCTGGAACACCACACATCACACACAAAGTCTTAAATCAATACAGGATGTCAATCATACACTACAACTCATTCAGTTGTCATGATGGTGGGGAGGCAGTCACTGGACAATGGGCCCAGGACATTTGGTCACTTATTGCAGGTCCACGGCTGGTTGTGTTGCATAGCCTTAGTTCATAATAGTTAGGTGTAGGCTGGTATCAGCCATTGGGATAACTGATCCTAAATCAGTTGTATTGTTATGGGTAGAGAGTAATCAGTGCCTGTGTTCAATTCACAATTTCTATACTATTTATTGCTAACAGTCTCTAGTGTCCAATGTTCTATGCCTGAGGGACCTAAACTGCACAAACAAGACTTACTGAAATGAGTTGAATTTTAACCTTTTGAGCTAGGGGCCATTTGAATAACCCTATCCCTCTCAGTTGCCTGTCCCTTTCTGAGAAGAAACGCAATGTACAGGAAAGTCCTCAATGAACTTCCTTCCCATAGCTGGAATTTTATTTGTGTTTAATGACGGAGTTATACACTTACCAGCCTCAATCGAAACAGCCAAGAGCCAATTTAGGAATATAAAATAATATTGAAAATCAGAACATAGTGTGCAACCTAGCTTTTCAATACCCAATAAACCAAACTATAGCCTCAATTGACCCGACACTCAATTTTCTGAGGAGTGGCTTCCGTCTGGCCACGCTAACATAAAAGGCCTGATTGGTGGAGTGCTGCAGAGATGGTTGTCCTTCTGGAAGGTTCCCCCCCCATCTCCACAGAGGAGCTCTGGAGCTCTGTCAAAGTCACCATTGGGTTCTTGGTAACCTCCTCCTCCCTTGATTGATCAGTTTGGCCAGGCGGCCAGCTCTAGGAAGAGTCTTGGTGGTTCCAAACTTCTTCCATTTAAGAATGATGGAGGCCACTGTGTTCTTGGGGACCTTCAATGCTGCAAAATGTTTTTGGTACCCTTCCCCAGATCTGTGCCTCGACACAATCCTGTCTCAGAGCTCTATGGACAATTCCTTCGACCTCATGGCTTGGTTTTTGCTCTGACATGCACTGTCAACTGTGGGACCTTATATAGACAGGTGTGTGCCTTTACAAATCATGTCCAATCAAATGAATTTACCACAGGTGGACTCCAATGAAGTTGTAGAAACATCAAGGATGATCAATGGAAACAAGATGCACCTGAGCTCAATTTTCAAGTTTCATAGCAAAGGGGCTGAATACTTATGTAAATAAGGTATTTCTGTTTTTAATTTGTAATCCATTTTAGAATAAGGCTGTAACGTAACAAAATGTGGAAAAGGGGAAGGGGTCTGAATACTTTCCGAATGCACTTTAGATACCACAGTCAAAAACATTGCTTCATTCTAAGTGGTATGCTAGTATACAGTGGCTTGCGAAAGTATTCACCCCGCTTGGCATTTTTCCTATTTTGCCGCCTTAAACCTGGAATTAAAATTGATTTTGGGGGGGGTTTTGGGGGTTTGTATCATTTGATTTACACAACATGCCTACCACTTTGAAGATGCAAAATATTTTTTATTGTGAAACAAACAAGACAAAAAAAACAGAAAACTTGAGCGTGCATAACTATTCACCGCCCCAAAGTCAATACTTGTAGAGCCACCTTTTGCAGCAATTACAGCTGCAAGTCTCTTGGGGTATGTTTCTATAAGCTTAGCACATCTAGCCACTGGGATTTTTTCCCATTCATCAAGGCAAAACTGCTCCAGATCCTTCAAGTTGGATGGGTTCCGCTTGTGTACAGCAATCTAAGTCATACCACAGATTCTCAATTGGATTGAGGTCTGGGCTTTGACTAGACCATTCCAAGATATTTAAAATGTTTCCCCTTAAACCACTAGAGTGTTGCTTTGGCAGTATTCTCAGGGTCATTGTCCTGCTGGAAGGTGAACCTCTGTCCCAGTCTCAAATCTCTGGAAGACTGAAACAGGTTTCCCTCAAGAATTTCCTTGTATTTAGCGCCATTCATCATTCCTTCAATTCTGACCAGTTTCCCAGTCCCTGTCGATGAAAAACATCCCCACAGCATGATGCTGCCACCACCATGCTTCACTGTGGGGATGGTGTTCTCGGGGTGATGAGAGGTGTTGGGTTTGCGCCAGACATAGCGTTTTCCTTGATGGCCAAAAAGCTCAATTTTAGTCTCATCTGACCAGAGTACCTTCTTCCATATGTTTGGGGAGTCTCCCACATGCCTTTTGGCAAACACCAAACATGTTTGCTTATTTATTTTCTTTAAGCAATGGCTTTTTTTCTGGCCACTCTTCCGTAAAGCCCAGCTCTGTGGAATGTACGGCTTAAATTGGTCCTATGGACAGATACTCCAATCTCCGCTGTGGAGCTTTGCAGCTCCTTCAGGGTTATCTTCAGTCTCTTTGTTGCCTCTCTGATTAATGCCCTCCTTGCCTGGTCCGAGAGTTTTGGTGGGTGGCCCTCTCTTGGCAGGTTTGTTGTGGTGCCATATTCTTTAAAAAAAATTATAATGGATTTAATGGTGCTCAGTGGGATGTTCAAAGTTTCTGATTTTTTTTATAACCCAACCCTGATCTTTACTTCTCCACAACTTTGTCCCTGACCTGTTTGGAGAGCTCCTTGGTCTTCATGGTGACGCTTGCTTGGAGGTGCCCCTTGCTTAATGGTGTTGCAGACTCTGGGGCCTTTCAGAATAGGTGTATATATACTGAGATCATGTGACACTTACAGTTGAAGTCAGAAGTTTACGTACACCTTAGCCAAATACATTTAAACTCAGTTTTTCACAATTCCTGACATTTAATCCTAGTAAAAATTCCCTGTCTTAGGTCAGTTAGGATCACCACTTTATTTTAAGAATGTGAAATGTCAGAATAATAGTAGAGAGAATGATTTATTTCAGCTTTTATTTATTTCATCACATTCCCAGTGGGTCAGAAGTATACATACACTCAATTAGTATTTGGTAGCATTGCCTTTAAATTGTTTAACTTGGGTCAAATGTTTCGGGTAGCCTTCCACAAGCTTCCCACAATAAGTTGGGTGAATTTTGGCCCATTCCTCCTGACAGAGCTGGTGTAACTGAGTCAGGTTTGTAGGTCTCCTTGCTCGCACACACTTTTTCAGTTCTTCCCACACATTTTCTATAGGATTGAGGTCAGGGCTTTGTGATGGCCACTCCAATACCTTGACTTTGTTGTCCTTAAGCCATTTTGCCACAACTTTGGAAGGATGCTTAGGGTCATTGTCCATTTGGAAGACCCATTTGCGACCAAGCTTTAACTTCCTGACTGATGTCTTGAGATGTTGCTTCAATATATCCACATAATTTTCCTTCCTCATGATGCCATCTATTTTGTGAAGTGCACCAGTCCCTCCTGCAGCAAAGCACCCCCACAGCATGATGCTGCCACCCCCGTGCTTCACGGTTGGGATGGTGTTCTTCGGCTTGCAAGCCACCCCCTTTTTCCTCCAAACACAATGATGGTCATTATGGCCAAACAGTTCTATTTTTGTTTAATCAGACCAGAGGACATTTCTCCAAAAAGTACGATCTTTGTCCCCATGTGCAGATGAAAACCGTAGTCTGGCTTTTCTATGGCGGTTTTGGAGCAGTGGCTTCTTCCTTGCTGAACAGACTTTTAGGTTATGTCGATATAGGACTTGTTTTACTGTGGATATAGATACTTTTGTACCTGTTTCCTCCAGCATCTTCACAAGGTCCTTTGCTGTTGTTCTGGGATTGATTTGCACTTTTCACACCAAAGTACGTTCATCTCTAGGAGACAGAACACGTCTCCTTCCTGAGCGGTATGACGGCTGCGTGGTCCCATGGTGTTTATACTTGCGTACTATTGGTTGCACAGATGAACGTGGTACCTTCAGGCGTTTGGAAATTGCTCCCAAGGATGAACCAGACTTGTGGAGGTCTACAATATTTTTTCTGAGGTCTTGGCTGATTTCTTTAGATTTTCCCATGATGTCAAGCAAAGAGGCACTGAGTTTGAAGGTAGGCCTTGAAATACATCCACAGGTACACCTCCAATTGACTCAAATGATGTCAATTAGCCTATCAGAAGCTTCTAAAGCCATGCATTTTCCAAGCTGTTTAAAGGCACAGTCAACTTAGTGTATGTAAACTTCTGACCCACTGGAATTGTGATACAGTGAATTATAAGTGAAATAATCTGTCTGTAAACAATTGTTGGAAAAATTAATTGTGTCATGCACAAAGTAGATGTCCTAACCGACTTGCCAAAACTATAGTTTGTTAACAAGAAATTTGTGGAGTGGTTGAAAAACGAGTTTTAATGACTCCAACCTAAGTTTATGTAAACTTCTGACTTAAACTGTAAATAAAGTCCACCTGTGTGCAATCTAACTAATTATGTGACTTCTGAAGGTAATTGGTTGCACCAGATCTTCTTTAGGGGCTTCATAGCAAAGGGGGTGAATACATATGCACTCAACTTTTCTGTAATTTATTTTTTAGAATTTTTTGAAGCAAGTAATTTTTTTCATTTCACATCAACAATTTTGACTATTTTGTGTATGTCCATTACATGAAATCCAAATAAAAATCCATTTAAATTACAGGTTGTAATGCAACAAAATAGGAAAAATGCAAAGGGGGATGAATACCTTTGCAAGGCACTGTATATACAGTGAGGGAAAAAAGTATTTGATCCCCTGCTGATTTTGTACATTTGCCCACTGACAAAGAAATTATCAGTCTATAATTTTAATGGTAGGTTTATTTGAACAGTGAGAGACAGAATAACAACAACACAAATCCAGAAAAACGCATGTCAAAAATGTTATAAATTGATTTGCATTTTAATGAGGGAAATAAGTATTTGACCCCCTCTCAATCAGAAAGATTTCTGGCTCCCAGGTGTCTTTTATACAGGTAACGAGCTGAGATTAGGAGCACACTCTTAAAGGGAGTGCTCCTAATCTCAGTTTGTTACCTGTATAAAAAGACACCTGTCCACAGAAGCAATCAATCAATTAGATTCCAAACTCTCCACCATGGCCAAGACCAAAGAGCTCTCCAAGGATGTCAGGGACAAGATTGTAGACATACACAAGGCTGGAATGGGCTACAAGACCATTGCCAAGCAGCTTGGTGAGAAGGTGACAACAGTTGGTCCAATTATTCGCAAATGGAAGAAACACAAAAGAACCGTCAATCTCCCTCGGCCTGGGGCTCCATGCAAGATCTCACCTCGTGGAGTTGCAATGATCATGAGAACGGTGAGGAATCAGCCCAGAACTACACGGGAGGATCTTGTCAATGATCTCAAGGCAGCTGGGACCATAGTCACCAAGAAAACAATTGGTAACACACTACGCCATGAAGGACTGAAATCCTGCAGCGCCCGCAAGGTCCCCCTGCTCAAGAAAGCACATATACAGGCCCGTCTGAAGTTTGCCAATGAACATCTGAATGATTCAGAGGAGAACTGGGTGAAAGTGTTGTGGTCAGATGAGACCAAAATCGATCTCTTTGGCATCAACTCAACTCGCCGTGTTTGGAGAAGGAGGAATGCTGCCTATGAACCCAAGAACACCATCCCCACCGTCAAACATGGAGGCGGAAACATTATGCTTTGGGGGTGTTTTTTTCTGCTAAGGGGACAGGACAACTTCACCACATCAAAGGGACGATGGACGGGGCCATGTACCATCAAATCTTGGGTGAGAACCTCCTTCCCTCAGCCAGGGCATTGAAAATGGGTCGTGGATGGGTATTCCAGCATGACAATGACCCAAAACACACGGCCAAGGCAACAAAGGAGTGGCTCAAGAAGAAGCACATTAAGGTCCTGGAGTGGCCTAGCCAGTCTCCAGACCTTAATCCCATAGAAAATCTGTGGAGGGAGCTGAAGGTTCGAGTTGCCAAACGTCAGCCTCGAAACCTTAATGACTTGGAGAAGACCTGCAAAGAGGAGTGGAACAAAATCCCTCCTGAGATGTGTGCAAACCTGGTGGCCAACTACAAGAAACGTCTGACCTCTGTGATTGCCAACAAGGGTTTTGCCACCAAGTACTAAATCATGTTTTGCAGAGGGGTCAAATACGTATTTCCGTCATAAAAATGCAAATCAATTTATAACATTTCTGACATGCGTTTTTCTGGATATTTTTGTTGTTATTCTGTCTCTCACTGTTCAAATAACCCTACCATTAAAATTATAGACTGATCATGTCTTTGTCAGTGGGCAAACGTACAAAATCAGCAGGGGATCAAATACTTTTTTCCCTCACTGTAGGTAACTGCCAAAATAAAGGAAACAGCAACATCAGCTCAACACCATAGTCCCCTCCAAGTGCAGGACCCTGGGACTGAACACATCCCTCTATCTAAAGGCTTGATTCTGTGACCAACTTGAGGCACTGTTCTTTCTGATAGGAGATAAAGGCCAGTGCCTGTTGCGCACCGCAACATCACCCATCTTGCAATCTGAGCAGAGGCAGTCAACATTTTGAAACGAAACATAATTACTTAAAACCTGGACGTTTATTTTTTATGAGGCATGTCTTACCATGTTCCGACAATAGGAATGTTAAGGGGATTCTTTGATAAACACTTCCTCATATGCCATTGAAACCAATATTTCTCTCATGTTCTCAACTTTCTTTCGTTGTCCAGCAGCCAAAGACACAATCCTAGTCATATTAACAACCCATGCTAGTTGTTGCGTCTTTAGATCTTCCCTCTTTCTACATATCTGAAGGATATTTTCATCTCTGTCATATGAAACCGCTCGCATTTGCGGTGCACTTTTGAGAACAGTGTTTTACTGCTAATTGCATTTTGGAACATTCGCGCTTATAGCCTACTGCTGTGTGTACATTGCTGCGCTTATAATGTGAAGAAATAGCCTAATAGTCTATCAACATTTTAAGCTAAACGTTCTGATCCGTTGCATCAGCCTCATTGCATCTTTCTAATTGACCTGGCCCGGGTATCCTGGATGGACATTGACCTCATTCTGTCAGTAGAGGATGCCTGGTTGTTCTTTAAAAGTGCTTTCCTCTCAATCTTAAATAAGCATGCCCCATTCAAAAAATTCAGAACTAAGAACAGATATAGCCCCTGGTTCTCCTCAGACTTGACTGCCCTTGACCAGCACAAAAACATCCTGTGGCGTACTGCATTAGCACCAAACAGCCCCCGCGATATGCAACTTTTTAGGGAAGTCAGGAACCAATATACACAATCAGTAAGGAAAGCAAAGGCTAGCTTTTTCAAACAGAAATTTGCATTCTGTAGCACTAACTCCAAAAAGTTTTGGGACACTGTAAAGTTCATGGAAAATAAGAGCACCTCCTCCCAACTTCCCACTGCACTGAGGCTAGGAAACACTGTCACCACAGATAAATCTACAATAATCGAGAATTTCAACAAGCATTTTTCTACGGCTGGCCATGCTTTCCACCTGGCTGCCACTACCCCGGCCACCAGCTCTGCACCCTCCGCTGCATTCAGACAGCTGATGTTCTGAAAGAGCTGAAAAATCTGGACCCCTACAAATCAGCTGGGCTAGACAATCTGGACCCTTTCTTTCTAGAATTAGCCGCCGAAATTGTCGCAACCCCTATTACTAGCCTGTTCAACCTCTCTTTCGTAACGTCTGAGATCCCCAGAGATTGGAAAGCTGCCGCGGTCATCCCCCTCTTCAAAGGGGGTGACACTCTAGATCCAAACTGTTACAGACCTATATCCATCCTGCCCTGCCTTTCGAAAGTATTTGAAAGCCAAGTTAACAAACAGATCACCGTCCATTTCGAATCCCACCGTACCTTCTCCGCTATGCAATCTGGTTTCCGAGCTGGTCATGGGTGCACCTCAGCCACGCTCAAGGTCCTAAATTATATTATAACCACGATCGATAAAAGACAGTACTGCGCAGCAGTCTTCATCGACCTGGCCAAGGCTTTCGACTCTGTCAACCACCACATTCTTATTGGCAGACTAAATAGCCTTGGTTTCTCTAATGACTGCCTCGCCTGGTTCACCAACTACTTCTCAGATAGAGTTCAATGTGTCAAATCGGAGGGCCTGTTGTCTGGACCTCTGGCCGTCTCTATGGAGGTGGCACAGGGTTAAACTCTCGGGCCAACTCTATTCTCTGTGTATATCAATGATGTCGCTCTTACTGCTGGTGACGCTCGGATCCACCTCTACGCAGACGACACCATTTTGTATACATCTGGCCCTTCATTGGACACTGTGTTAACAAACCTCCAAACGAGCTTCAACGCCATACAACACTCCTTCCGTAGCCTCCAACTGCTCTTAAACACTAGTAAAACGAAATGCATGCTCTTCAACCGAACGCTGCTTGCACCCGCCCACCCGACTAGAATCACTACTCTCGGCGGGTCTGACCTAGAGTATGTGGACAACTACAAATACCTAGGTGTCTGGTTAGACTGTAAACTCTCTTTCCAGACTCACATTAAGCATCTCCAATCAAAAGTTAGATCTAGAATCGGCTTCCTATTTCGCAACAAAGCCTCCTTCACTCATGCTGCCAAACATGCTCTCGTAAAACTGACTATCCTACCGATCCTTGACTTCGGCGATGTCATTTACAAAATAGCCTCCAACACTCTACTCAGCAAATTGGATGTAGTCTATCACAGTGCCATCCGTTTTGTCACCAAAGCCCCATATACTACTCACCATTGTGACCTGTACGCTCTTGTTGGCTGGCCCTCACTACATATTCGTCGCCAAACCCACTGGCTCCAGGTCATCTATAAATCACTGCTAGGCAAATCCCTGTCTTACCTTAGCTCACTGTTCACCATAGCAACACCCACCCGTAGTCTGCGCTCCAGCAGGTATATCTCACTGATCATCCCCAAAGCCAACACCTCCTTTGGCCACCATTCCTTCCAGTTCTCTGCTGCCAATGACTGGAACGAACTGCAAAAATCTCTGAAGCTGGAGACTCTTATCTCCCTCACTAACTTTAAGCATCAGTTGTCAGAGCAGCTTACTGATCACTGCACCTGTACACAGCCATTCTGAAATTAGCCCACCCAACTACCTCATCCCCATATTGTTATTATTTTGCTAATTTGCACCGCAGTATCTCTATTTGCACATCATCTTTTGCACATCTATCATTCCAGTGTTAATACGAAATTGTAACTATTTTGCACTATGGCCTATTTATTGCCTTACCTCCATAACTTACATTTGCACACACTGTATATATTTTTTCTGTTGTATTTTTGACTTTATGTTTTGTTTACCCCATATGTAACTCTGTTGTTGTTTTTAATCGCACTGCTTTGCTTTATCTTGGCCAGGTCGCAGTTGTAAATGAGAACTTGTTCTCAACTAGCTTACCTGGTTAAATAAAGGTGAAATAAATAAGTAAAAAATGTAAAAGGTTTTTTGATGTACAGTGGTTGTATTAATTTGGGACCTATCGCGTCCCACAACTGTCCCAGAGTATGTTCTGGAATATGTATTTATCACACAGAAGCACAAGCTGACCAATAGAATAGATCAACTTTTGTACTATGGAGGATAGTAGATTTAGATAGGCTAGTGCTTTTGCTGTTCGTTAGGCCTACTCATCTTCTTGGCTGACGAAAAGTAAATGTAGACAGTTCTTCTAACATCTTCAATATGCGCCTCGGAATTCGATAAGGACTTCCTGACGGGCCAGCCCCAGGTGGTGAGGGTAGGCAACACAAGGGCCCCTCAGGGGTGCGTGCTAAGTCCCCTACTGTACACACCCGCATAGTTGTGAAGAGGGCACGACAGCTTCTCTTCCCCCTCAGGAGGATGAACAAATTTGGCATGGGCCCTGGGATCTTCAGAATGTTTTACAGCTGCACCAGAAAGCATCTTGACTGGCTGCATCACCACTTGGTATGGCAAATGTACCGCCCTCGACCACAAAGCGCTACAGAGGGTGGTGTAGATGGCCCAGTACATCACTGGAGCTGAGCTACCTGCCATCCAGGACCTCTACATGTGTCAGAGGAAGGCCCGAAAAATTGCCAAAGACTTCAGCCACCCAAGCCATTACCTGTTCCCTCTGCTAATGTTTGGCAGACGGTACCGGCGCATTGGCTCTCGGACCAACAGGCTCCGAGATAGCAGTCTTATGGCTTGGGGGTAGAAGCTAAATAGCCATAAGACTCCTAAATAGTTAATTAAATGGCTACACGGACTACATACACTCACCGGCCTATATACACTCACCCCATTCAGGAAACTGGATCGCTCCTACAGTCACGTGGCATTGGCTTGCTATATAAAGGAGGCAGACAGGCATCGAGGCATTCAGTTACTGTTCAATTGAACGTTAGAATGGGTAAAACGAGTGACCTAAGTGACTTCGAGTGTGGTATGATCGTCGGGGCCAGGTGTGCCGGATCCAGTCTCTCAGAAACGTCCGCCCTCCTGGGCTTTTCATGTACGATAGTGTCTAGGGCAGGACTCTCCAAACCTGTTCCTGGAGAGCTACCATCCCTGTGAGTCAATCTAAGTAACATAATACAAAAATCCCCATCAAAATCCATCCGTTTAAGCTAGAGATATTGTTTTTTTTGCATGGGCTGCATCTCAATCTACTGCATGTCGGCCTTCTGCATCTGCGGTGGAAGGTGGCCGAGCTACAGCGGTGTTTGTCAGATCATGAGACATCCTGAAAATCGGTCTTCTCACGGAAACGTCTAGCGTCCGAATGGTTTGTCATACAAACTAATATGACTAAGGGAGACTCTCACGAACACGATGGTGTTCTCCATTTTGCTTTACGACACCCACAAGTGTGATGGGACTCGTCTGAAGGTAACCCATACAAACGAATGGAAGTATGGATGTAGTTTTGTGCCAACAAAAATAAGTGGTTAAATATGTGTAAAAAAAAATTCAAATATTTCCTAAGCTTTCTTTAACTGTTGGGGGGGGATACCTAAAGGAGTCCTAAAATTATAAATCAAATAGCTAAATGAACCCCCCCCACCCAACAGTTAAACCCCCTATGCTACTTTGAGACCACTCTTTCAAAATCACTGAGATCTCTTCTTCTAGCCATGGCAGACAAAATAATGTGCAACTGGGCATTTTTATACATGACCCTAAGCATGATGGGATGTTCCACCTTTGTGTAAGCACCTGCTTTGTATCCCTTATTTAATCAAGTATTTCCTTTTTTTGGCAGTTACCTGCATATTGGAACGTTGCCTCAAACTCAGCCCATTCCAGAGCTTGGGTTCTATCTGCATTTTTGTCAAAACTGAGTTATTGATATAGCCTTGTTCTGTTCAATGTTCTCTACCTATACTGTACTCTAAATAACCACATTCAAGTCCAAAAGAATTCAAGACAAAAACCGCTGACACCATTCAAACCAATGAGGGGTTTGGAACTTTAAAGCCAATAATCTCAGAATCATCATTTTTGCAGAACCTTGTAGTCCCAAACTCTGGAAGTATTGATAATCTCACATATAGGGAAGCATGTAACAACCCATACAAGAGGTAAGATTTGAGGGGCTAGCAGAGAGGGTCAGTTGCCGTCAACAAGTGTGTCACAATGTGTCTGGTTTTGCCCCAGGGACCAACACACAACAGTACAGGCACAGCATAGGCTAGCACAGTCCAGCATATAGAATAACACATGATCATACTGTATCAGATGACCTGAATCAGATCACTTCTTTTGTCACGCTTATAGAGCCTCGATCCACTGTTTCACACAGATGCCATTGACACAGAGTTAAGTAGCACAGGGACCCAGAAAAGGACTGTGTACACCCCGTGACTCCCTCCCTCCCAGAGAAAAGCTAAGTGACACAGTTCTGTTCTGTGAGATAGGAAACGGCTTATCATTGTTATCATCACACCGACCTCCATCACGTCTTTGATAACAGGTGTCCATCGGGACAGGTTGTATGTCTCCTCCTGAGTGCGGTCCCTTCGAGACGACCTACGCAGTGGGAAGAAGCTCGGCTGGGTGGAGGGGAGAGAGAGAGACAAAGAGACAGAGACAGAGAGAGAGACAGAGAGAGAGAGACAGAGACAGAGAGAGAGACAGAGAGACAAAGAGAGAGACAGAGAGACAAAGAGACAGAGAGACACAGAGAGAGAGAGACAGAGAGAGAGACAGAGAGAGAGACAGAGAGAGAGAGAGAGAGAGAGAGAGAGAGAGAGAGAGAGAGAGAGAGAGAGACAGAGAGACAGAGAGAGAGACAGAGAGAGAGAGAGAGAGAGAGAGAGAGAGAGAGAGAGAGAGACAAAAGAGGAACAACAATAAATAAAAGCCCAGTTTAAGGTAAGAAGATACAAAAGGAGAATTGCAAGAAAGAAAGTACACAACCCCATAAAACTAGTGAAGGACCACACTACTATACAATACACAATGATGGTACTGTAGAATCCACCTGGGCTATGAGCCTGCTAAGATCTAGTAAACTACGTACAGTATGCCCTATAACGTCTCACTTACCGAAGATATGATGGGGACTCCCAGTTCTCTCCAGTTGAGAATGAACTCTCGGTCCTCCTCGATCTTAACGTGCTGGATGAGTTTGTTCAGGTTTTCCTCTGTTGTGCCTGTTCAGAACCAGAAAGAAAAAGGTTTTAAAAAGGTTATTTGACTAAAGTTACCTCAGGCCAAATTAAAATAGATTCTATTGAAGGAATATTCCTATGGCTGAAGCTCCAACGGTACCTTAGTCAAGGGACAAATAAGGAATTCATGACCTTCCATTTTCAAACCGTAGACTTTCATTACATTTTCAATGTTATAGATGCCATATAAAAGTGACTAAATGATCACATGTAAATATAAAGACTTTGAGATTGTGAGGGTGCAGGTTGTGTCAGAGCAGCAGACCCACCATTGAGGCTGAAGATGTAGAGGAGAACAGCTCTGATCTTGTCGTAGGTGCCATGGGGGTGCAGCAGGACAGGGAGCAGTGTCCTCATGGGGTCCTTCACCTTCACACCCTCCACATCAGACCCTACTGCCAGGTCCTATACAACAGTGAAGACATAAAATCACTCAGGAACCACAGTGACATTTTAGACATACGTATGAGACAGTGTAAAACATACCTGCTCAGCTTTGCATAGTTTCTCCACGTTCTTCTGGAAGTGGTTCATACAGTCTTCAGTCAAATTCAGATGGACCGTTTTCTGTGGTTGACATTGAAACATGGCTGGTGTTTTTATTCTAATATCAATACATTTTTCCCCACATGGTAGTATAAGTGAACAGCTTTAATTTCTATATAAACCCAGTCACATAATAGGGGAGTTACCAGTTCCTTCACAGTATCGTTTCCATAGACACCAGGTGAAGAAAGCACCACATGATACAGGGCCTCGAAGGCATCACACCCGACCCTAACAGACCAATCAGAATGAGCCACCCAGAGCAGCCCAATCAGAATGAGCTAACCAGAGCAGACCAATCAGAATGAGCTAACCAGAGCAGACCAATCAGAATGAGCTAACCAGAGCAGACCAATCAGAATGAGCCAACCAGAGCAGACCAATCAGAATGAGCCAACCAGAGCAGACCAATCAGAATGAGCCAACCAGAGCAGACCAATCAGAATGAGCCAACCAGAGCAGACCAATCAGAATGAGCCAACCAGAGCAGACCAATCAGAATGAGCCAACCAGAGCAGACCAATCAGAATGAGCCAACCAGAGAAGACAAGATCACCTGGTGCTACGTACCTGAGCAACCTGCTTGCGGAAGTGGGGCATCTTCTTCATAAGCTGAGATAAACCGCTTATTGTGATCTAGAAAACATTTAAAATAATGATGAGAAGAAAATAATAATGGGAACTCGAGGTAGAGGACAAAACCAGATACAGGAAAGCTTTCTAGTTTCATGTGGAACAGAGGTGGAGGGAGAAGCTAAAATGGCTACCTACCTTTCCATCCGGCTGTTTTTTGTTGGCAGAAATTTCCTTCACCAGCTTAGGTAATTGCCTAGAATATAAAGCACATAGTTAACAAATTATATTCATTATAACTATTATTTTGTAAGAAGAAAAAAAAGATACTTACTCTGACACCTCAGCAATGTGCATGTGTCTGAGTCTGGCCCACAGCTGGTCATCCTCATTCAGCAGGGCCTCCTTCTCAGAACCCTCTTTAGACTTGTATCTGGACAGAAAAACAAGTGAACGAACAACGTTTATCTTACATCATCATGGCGGTGGATTATATGTATGTCTATGTTTACAGTATGCAGCAAAAAGAACAGCACACAGCTAGCCAAAAGAGACATTACTTGGTGTCAACAGTATAAATGTCTTAGGAGCCAGCTACTGTGCAGCTATCCTCTAAATCAGTGCTTCTCAATTATTTTCTGTTACCCCCCCCTGGAAGAAGTAAACATTTTGCACCCCCCAACTCCCCGCCGTGACTGTAAATAGTATCATTTGTCTATAAAATTGTTATAAGTACACCTCTGCATAACATTATATCCTTATTAACATTAAAGAAAACAAAAAAAGAAATATAGATCAACTTACAAAGAATAACTTTATTAACATTGTTTTTTAGTCTAACAGAAAATACTTAAAGTGCATCAATTTGCCTGAAATTCAAACAAAAAATGTAATCCTTATATAAGGAAAAATTAAATATAATCAATAAATAATAATAAATTCAAATTGATCCGCAACATTAACTCAGGAGCACAATATAAGAAACACTTTGACCTATAAAACAAAAATGAATAAAACAATTTGTGCTTATTTTTTTTTATCAAAATGAGGAAGTCAGGATTAATGGCTACAATGAGCACGTTTTGCAGTGCACAGCTTTTCGAAGCGGGGTTTGAAGCATGATACTGCAATTCTCAGCTCCTGCTCAATGTTTAGCTGGGACCTGTACTTGGTCTTCAGTGCAGCAACAGCAGAGAAGCCAGTCTCACAAAGATAAGATGTTGCAAAAGGAAGAAGAATGCCCATGGCCCTCTGCCCTAAGAGTGGATACTGCCTCTCTACACTCAGTGTCTGTGATGTGAAACTCAGTCTCAATGTGGAGTCAGACGTCATATCAATGAACTGGTCCTCCTCTGCAGAGCTGAAACCAGTTGGAGCTGGTGCATTGAAAGGATCTCTCACTCAGTCATATTGGGAACTGTTTTCAGGGAAGTACTTTTTAAAGAATCCCATCAGAGATGAAATATGCTCCTTAATATATGGAATCACTGAGGTGGCATCATAGTCAGTAGTGTCAACAAATTCATGCAGGTTCTCGAATGAATCAGTATTTCCTTCATCAAGTCGCCTGCCCCACATTGCAAGCTTTCGAGTGAAAGAGCTGATCTTGTCTGTGACCTGAGGGAGGTGTTTATCTTTCCCTTGAAGCTGTAGATTTAGTTCATTTAGCTTTCCAAATATGTCACTCAGGTAGGCCAGTTTTGCCAGGAAGTTCTCATCACTAAATTTTTCTGCGAGGTCATACTTGTGCTCATGCTCCGAAAACATTCTTATCTGCTCTCTGAGCTCAAAAACTCGGGACAATACTTTTCCTCGTGACAGCCACCTTGATTCACTGTGAAACAGCACAGCTTCATGTTCTGCTCCCATCTCCTCACAGATAGCAGAGAAGACTCTTGTTTTTAGTGGTCTGGTCTTTATAAAATTGACTACACCTACAATGTCAGTCATAACCTCACTTAATTCAGAGGAAAGGTGCCTTGATGCCAGTGCTTCTCTGTGTATAACACAGTGTGTCCACTCAGCATTAGGTGAGGCCTTCTTGATGAGTGCCCAAAGTCATTTTCTCATCCCTGCCATGGTCTGTGCACCATCACTGCAAACACCAATGCAGTTCTCCCACTTTAGCCCATTCTCAGTCAGAAAGCAGTCCAGCATTTTGAATAGCTCTTCAGCTGTGGCTCTGTCTCTGACATATTTACAAAAAAGTAGATCCTCACACAGGGAGTTTGTCATGTCAAAACGTACATAAGCGATAAACAAACAGTCTTTGTTGCCGTCAGTTGCTTCATCGAACTGTAAGGCAAAACGTTTGTCTTTGAGTTTATCTACCAGCTGTTCTTTAAGATCGTTAGCAATGTCATTTATACGTCTGGCGACAGTGTCATTGGACAGAGGGATAGTCTTTATTTTTGCAGCACTTGCATCATCCAGCATGACAGAGACCATGTCTAATGCTGCAGGCAGTATCAGCTCTGGTTTACTGAAGTAGCATTCACAAAGCGGGACGATTGTTGGCAATATTCGGCACGTTTTCGCGGCTTATCAGCGTGATTGGGGTTTAATGTCTTTAAGTTAATTTATTTGGCTTCATGCTGTCCGTTGCCAACATTTTTAGACACAGTATACATACCGGTCTTTCCTCGTCTCCCACCGTAGTCACAGTGAAGCCAAGCGCTACATACGCTTCGTCATATTTCCTCGTCTTAGCTTTCGGGAGACTTACGTTTGTCTCATTATCTCCGTCTCTCTTCGCCTTTCTTTTCATCCCTGTTAAATTTTTTCCCATGGTGTCTCTTAAGGGTTTGTTATCTGCACTTCATATCTCCTGTTCTGTGCGCTCTTGTTCGGTGCAAAAAAACCCTACTCCCTGCGGCAAAAAAAGCATGTTCCCCGGGGTCACACGCGCCCCCCCTGGCATCGCTCCGAGCTCCCCCAGGGGGGCGCGCCCCACTATTTGAGAAGGACTGCTCTAAATGAATACAGAAAGCCTTTGTCATATTGCCTTTGTCATATTGCTTTTGACCCATTCAGACATTCCAGAACAAGTGAGAACAAGAAAACAGAACACAAGGCAGGGGTTCAAGGGAGAGTGGACCACAGGAAGACTATTGGTCGCTAAGGGAGAGTGGACCACAGGAAGACTAATGGTCGCTAAGGGAGAGTGGACCAGAGGAAGACTAATGGTTGCTAAGGGAGAGTGGACCACAGGAAGACTAATAATATATCATATAATAATAATAGTAATAATAAATATATTCCATTTAGCAGACATTTTAATCCAAAGCGATTTACGGTCATGCGTGCATCCATTTTATGTATGGGTAGCCCCGGGAATCCAACCCACAACCCTGGCGGTGCAAGTGCCATGCTCTACCTGAGCTATACAGGACCACAGGACTAATAGTCGCCAAGGCATCAGCTAATGGGGATCTGAATAAAGAATTTAAAAAATAGTACTGGGACTGAGCTGGGGTCTTACTTGTAGGTGTCGTTCTTGATTGGGACAAGGTCGTAGGCCATGGCCTGATAGGTCAGCTCATGTAGGATGGGGGTCACGGGGTCAAAGCCCCTCTCTACAATGAGCAGCTGGGCCTGGGTCTTTCCCTAAGGGGAACACACAACACACACAGAAAGGTGTCATTTACATTGTAGTATTACACTTTGTAGTGTTGTACTATTACAGTATGTGGCTAGCCTCGCTAACTTGTGTTTTTTCAATTACTTACTTCACAAACAAACACAAATTACCCTGCTAACCTTTCAACTAAATACTTCAAGACGACGTCTAGGGCCATGTCACTATAGTCTTTATGTAGCCTATTGGCTGGTGTCCGTCATCTCTAGCTATTTCCATAACAAATTTTCTAACGCTCTCGGTTAAGTCCTTATTTATTGTGTCAACACCCTGCTGACAGCAGGCAAGATGGCCGCCTCACCTTTTTCTTGCCGTTGTCGTCCATATCGTAGTGCTTAGTCAGTTTGTAATCCACCAGTGCTGCTAGCTGTTTGGCATTATCCAGAGTGGTGTTATCCAACATGGTCTCCCTGACAAAATACATGGTTATGCATGAGTTATATACTGTATGACCGTCATAGATGTTAAGGTGACAAACATTTTTTGTTTGTTTCTGATACAATTATGTTTCGGATACATCTTACAAAAAAGTTATTACTAACAGAACAGCAGAGTCAAATATATATATATTTATATTATATACAGTACCACTCAAAAGTTTGGACACACCTACTCATTCAAGGGTTTTTCTTTATTTTTACTATTTTTTACATTGTAGAATAATAGTGAAGACATCAAAACTATGAAATAACACATATGGAATCATGTAGTAACAAAAAAAGTGTTAAACAAATCAAAATATATTTTATATTTGAGATTATTCAAATAGCCACCCTTTGCCTTGACAGCTTTGCACACTCTTGGCATTCTCTCAACCAGCTTCATGAGGTATTCACCTGGAATGCATTTCAATTAACAGGTGTGCCTTCTTAAAAGTTAATTTGTGGCATTTATTTCATTCTTAATGCGTTTGAGCCAATCAGTTGTGTAATGGGGCGGCAGGTAGCTTAGTGGTTAAGAGCGTTGTGCCAGTAACCGAAAGGTTGCTGGTTCTAATCCCCGAGCCAACTAGGTGAAAAATCTGTAGATGTGCCCTTGAGCAAGGCACTTAACCCTAATTGCTCCTGTAAGTCGCTCTGGATAAGAGCGTCTGCTAAATGACTAAAATGTAAATGTTGTGACAAGGTAGAGGGGGTATACAGAAGATAGCCCTATTTGGTAAAAGACCAAGTCCATATTATGTCAAGAACAGCTAAAATAAGCAAAGAGAAACAACAGTCCATCATCACTTTAAGATATGAAGGTCAGTCAATACGGAAAATGTCAAGAACTTTGAAAGTTTCTTCAAGAGCAGTCGCAAAACCATCAAGCGCTATGATGAAACTGGCTCTCATGAGGACCGCCACAGGAATGGAAGACCCAGAGTTACCTCTGCTGCAGAGGATAAGTTCATTAGAGTTACCAGCCTCAGAAATTGCAGGCCAAATAAATGCTTCACAGAGTTCAAGTCACAGACACATCTCAACATCAACTGTTCAGAGGGGACTGTGTGAATCAGGCCTTCATGGTCGAATTGCTGCAAAAAAAACACTACTAAAGGACACCAATAATAAGAAGAGACCTGCTTGGGCCAAGAAACACGAGCAATGGACATTAGACCGGTGGAAATGTGTCCTTTGGTCTGGAGTCCAAATTTGAGATTTTTGGTTCCAACCGCTGTGTCTTTGTTAGATGAGGTGTGAGTGAACAGATGTTCTCCGCATGTGTAGTTCCCACCGTAAAGCATGGATGAGGTGGTGTTCTGGTGTGGGGGTGCTTTGCTGGTGACACTGTCTGTGATTTATTAAGAATTCAAGGCACACTTAACCAGCATGGCTACCACAGCATTCTGCAGCGATACACCATTCCATCTGGTTTGGGCTTAGTGGGACTATCATTTGTTTTTCAACAGGACAATGACCCAACACACCTCCAGGCTGTGTAAGGGCTATTTGACCAAGAAGGGGAGTGATTGAGTGCTGCATCAGATGACCTGGCCTCCACAATCCCCCGACCTCAACCCAATTGAGATGGTTTGGGATGAATTGGACCGCAGAGTGAAGGAAAAGCAGCCAACAAGTGCTCAGCATATGTGGGAACTCCTTCAAGACTATTGGAAAAGCATTCCAGGTGAAGCTGGTTGAGAGAATGCCAAGAGTGTGCAAAGCTGTCATCAAGGCAAAGGGTGGCTATTTGAAGAATCTCAAATATAAAATATATTTTGATTTGTTTAAAAACTTTTTGGTTACTACATGATTCCATAGTTTTGATGTCTTCACTATTATTCCCATAAAGAATCAGAAACTCAGAATGTGCTTGGGGGCTGAGGAGAAGGAGTGATGTCAGGAGTAAACTGAGAAAGCAGAAGCTCTCATCTCCTCTCTCTGACTCACTTCTTGTATCTGACCCCTGGGTTCTCGTCCAGCGTGGCACAGAGAGTGACAATCTGGGCTGCCAGAGTCTCCAGTGTCTTCGCTTTGTCCTGACTACTGTGAGGGCTGTAGATACTGCGGAAGGCCCCAGGGTTATCACAAGTGAACACCTGAAACATAAAGGATTGGTATAAACCGATCATGCGTAATACAGCTTTATCTACCGATTCTGATCAGATATTCCAACAATAAAATATTCTTCATAAAAGGATTATTATGATGTTACACATGGATGAGAGGAGGAGCGTCCTGAAATGTTATTGTGTGTGTACGCCATTTTTGTTCATTGTGTTCAGTTTCACTCTCAAATACTAGGTGCCAACAACACACAATAACTGACTAAATCTTCCCATAGTCCTACATTCTTAACAACTGATAAACATCTAACTTTTTTTTTTGGGGGATAAAAGACATCATACAATCCAACACAGTCACACCCATCAAGCTTTTTTTCTTGACAATAAAACAGGTATTTTGAATATAATGAAACCTACATGTGCTACGCAATCCAGATTTTCCGTTAGAGAATCATAGCGTTGACAGATTGCCTCAGTGTATTACATTATATTATAAGCAACGCCCTTCCAGGGTTTTGTGTTCCCTTTCTTGCCCTACGGAAGTCCAGCACCAGCTGACACTCACAGACCAACAACCATGAATAATCTAACCAACATAGTAAAAGTGATTTTGTAAGAGTCAGTGTCAGGAATAAAACAAGATAATTATAGAAAGCGTGAGACGAACAACCACTTACCTGTGACTCCTGGGGCAAGAAGGAAATGTTTAACTCCTTACAGACACGTATATACTTTCCACAGAATAGTTTCATTTTGTTGAACAACTCATCCGAACAATCTAAAAAAATAATTTCAAAAAATTAGTTCCAGAATTCACAATCAACTCATGAAATTGGTCTACCTTTTTCTAATGATTTGCATCAAGACTAAATGCTCCTTCATACAGTATATATACTTACAGTCAGTGAAATAAACGTATGCTGCTTTGTACTTGGGTTTCAGCTTGAAGTCACCAATGAAGGCATCCACACACTAAGCGCAGTATGGAAATATTTCATTACAAATACACATTCACAACACTGTCAAACCTTGTACACATGAATAACAGTTGTATTGTTTAGTTTGTAATAATGATCAGTGCATTCGGAAAGTATTCAGACCCTTCGACTTTTTCCACATTTTGTTACGTTACAGCCTTATTCTAAAATGGATTAAATTGTTCCCCCCACCCCTCATCAATCTACACACAATACCCCATAATGACGAAGCAAAAACAGGTTTTTAGACATTTTTGAAAATGTATTAAAAATAAAAAAACAGAAATATGACATTTACATAAGTATTCAGACCCTTTACTCAGTACTTTATTGAAGCACATTTGGCAGCGATTACAGCCTTGAGTCTTCTTGGGTATGACACTACAAGCTTGGCACACCTGTATTTGGGGAGTTTCTCCCATTCTTCTCTGCAGATCCTCTCAAGCGCTGTCAGGTTGGATGGGGAGCGTCGCTGCACAGCTATTTTCAAGTCTCTCCAGAGATGTTCGATCGGGTTCAAGTCCGGGCTCTGGCTGGGCCACTCAAGGACATTCAGAGACTTGTCCCGATGCCACTCCTGTGTTGTCTTGGCTGTGTGCTTAGGGTCGTTGTCCTGTTGGAAGGTGAACCTTCGCCCCAGTCTGAGGTCCTGAGCGCTCCGGAGCAGGTTTTCATCAAGGATCTCTCTGTACTTTGCTCCGTTCATCTTTCCCTCGATCCTGACTAGTCTCCCAGTCCCTGCTGCTGAAAAACATTGGCACAGAATGATGCTGCCACCACTATGCTTCACCGTAGGGATGGTGGCAGGTTTCCTCCAGAGATGGCACTGAGCATTCAGGCCAAAGAGTTCAATCTTGGCTTCATCAGACCAGAGAATCTTGTTTCTCACAGTCTGAGAGTCCTTTAGGTGCAAAGCGGGCTGTCATTTGCCTTTTACTGAGGAGTGGCTTCCGTCTGGCCACTCTACCATAAAGGCCTGATTGGTGGAGTGCTGCAGAGATGGTTGTCCTTCTGGAAGGTTCTCCCATATCCACAGAGGAACTCTGGAGCTCTGTCAGAGTGACCATCGGGTTCTTGGTCAGCTCCCTGACCAAGGCCCTTCTCCCCCGATTGCTCAGTTTGGCCGGGCGGCCAGCTCTAGGAAGATTCTTGGTGGTTCCAAACTTCTTCCATTTAAGAATGATGGAGGCCACTGTGTTCTTGGGGACCTTCAATGCTGCAGAAATGTTTTGGTACCCTTCCCCAGATCTGTGCCTCGACACAATCCTGTCCCGGAGCTCTACGGACAATTCCTTCGACCTCATGGCTTGGTTTTTGCTCTGACAGGCACTGTCTACTGTGGGACCTTATATAGACAGGTGTGTGCCTTTACAAATCATGTCCAATCAATTGAATTTACCACAGGTAAAAAACAGTTGTAGAAACTTCTCAAGGATGATCAATGGAAACAGGATGCACCTGAGCTCAATTTTGAGTCTCATAGCAAAGGGTCTGAATACTTATGTAAATAAAGTATGTTTTTTTTTTTTTTATACATTTGCTAAAAAATCTAAAAACCTGTTTTCGCTTTGTCATTATGGTGTATTGTTTGTAGATTGATGAGGAAAAATATGAATTTTATCCATTTTAGAATAAGGCTGTAACGTAACAAAATGTGGAAAAGGGGAAGGGGTCTGAATACTTTCTGAATGCACTGTAGACATTTCAATATTTTAGTGGAGTGTGGTGTATAGATATCTAATGTCGAACCTTAGCTGTAGGGGTCATGAAGTAGATGGCCTTCATTTCTAGTACAGGCTCTCTGCTTTTGTAGATGTCCTCCACAACTAAGAGAGAATACAGTTTCATTTCAGTTCATGGTGCAGATATCAATAATACCAATGCAGCCGTTTTAATCTCAATATCAAATCATTTCTGTGCAACAATTAAGTACCTTACTGTGAATGTTTTCAATTAAAATGGTCAAAAGGACACAAATTGCTTCTTAGCCAAGGGCAATTTCTCAAACAGTAATTTTGCTTGGACTGTCTGGGAGTGGTCTGAGTGGGGATGGGAAAACTGAAAATTAGCTGTTATTGGCAGAGAGGTTTGGAACTCTTTCTTATTGGTCTATTAACTAATTTACAGCTTGGTGATGTCACCACGGAAGGTCAAAACTCCATCCCATCAAAACAGGCAGAAATTTCAGGCAGTCTTTTCAAACAGTTCTTACACTATAAGGGCATTATCATAATTTTCACAATTTCACAGTATTCCAAAAGCATAGTGACTGCACTGGACATTTAAAACATAATCAAAGTAGCCTTGGGTTATTTGTAACATTAGTTCATAAGCAGTTCTACTGATAACAAAACAGACAGCCTTACAGGGATCTAATTTTTCATATCCCCACTCCATGAAGCGTCACTTTGATGTGTGAAAACTTCCACCACTTGCAATGTGGTTCTCCAATTACAACCAAAGTAATATTTAGGGTCTGAAATCATAGTTACAATCCCTATTGGCCGGACACAAGGCCAAGCAGTAGACATCTATGGAAATTATACAATTATAATTTCAATTAGTGTGACATACTGGTGATTCCCTCCTGCATCAAGTCGGACATTTTGCAGCATGAGGACAGAAGCTTGGTGGTGAAGTGGTCCAATATCAATATCTGAGGAATAAAATATGTATGTTATGACCTTGATATGAATATACCTTTTGATTCAGACAATGTGTTGTATGTGGCACACAAGACAAGAGAGATGTACGTCATCAGCATAGCATACACTGCTGCTTGAGAATGTATTGTATCAAAACAATGACTGGACATTATGCTGTCGGGAATATAGCACTTAACCCAACTACATTGGCTTTACATAACGGTGATGGAATGCAGTCAATGTATTCAATAATGCAAGTGGGTGGTGTCAAAATAAACAGATCCAGTTATTTTACCTTCCATATTTCTGACTTCTTGCAATCCTCGATGATCGTTTCCTTTATTCCTAGTTGAAAGATGAATGGCAGTATATACTGTTATTGTTGACAACCCCTAGGCTACATTATTATTGACAGAGCTGCCCCCTCCCAAAAATTATCCAACTGGCAAAGCAATAAATGACATACCTTATTTCTCTTATCTAAAGCCACCCTACACAGACATTTTATTTTCATATTTGTTTACAGTGCACTGACCAATGTGTATACAATGACCTAGCCTTCCGCCCAGAACAGCTGCGGCTCCTACTAGCTAGGTGGAGTTAGCTAAAGTTAGCTAGCTGGCTAACATGGCTAACTAACGAACCAAATTGGATGGGGTTTCACATTGCTATTCATGTGCAAACAAGTGATACAGTATCAATAGGAATCGCAATTGTAATCACCAGGTAGATAAACACCCAAAATGTCACAAACTAAAGTTGATCTCGGAACTCTTTGGCCACGGACACCCATAGCTAGTTTGCAAACTTCCGTATTAGAACTTATGGCTAGCTGACATTTCATTGTCACAAGTCAGAGAGGAGCACAACACAACTTTGCAAAAGGTCAACTGAATAACTTAATTGAGGTAACTATTAGCTCAAAATAAGCCCGATATTTTGAGTAGTTAAACGTTGCCATAATCAGTTTAACTTACTTTGCCAAACTACTCTTTTTAGCCCGTGCTCTGAACCAGTTGCCATCTTGTTTCTTGTTTCCAATTTCCACTGCCGCCTGCCCTGTCCCGTACTTTGTGCGTCATCAGTGTCGACAACTGCGCGCCAGCGGTCTGTAGTCCGAATTATGAGACATTTTAGTTTTCTGTGTTCAGAATAGTGAATGTAGCATATGATTAAACCATTTAGAAGAAGTGAATACCAATATGTTGACTGCACTCTATATATATATTTTAAAAATGCAATGGGCCATAAAAATAGGTTTTTGTTGGTGTTGTTTATTATAATCAAGATGTGCCAGTTTTGCCATCAGCCTATGTGGCATTGTCACCAAAGCAACCTGTATAACAGATCTAGCCTACTTACAGGTACACCTGCCTGCCTGCAGGTAACTGTTCTGTCCACGCCAATGATTGGGTGCCTCGCAGCAGCGGGCGGGGACACATATAGGTACAGCGTTTCAACCAACACAGAATCTGAAGAAGGCCATTGAACGCCAAAACGTCAATCTTTTAAACTTGTCTAATCAAACTAAGAATGTTTTATGGTGAGCGAACGTTACGTTTTTTCCTGTCCAATGACACATTTTTAGGTTGCACCTCTACTCACGTTGGTTGAGTACGCTATACTTCTTTCCAACCAACACAGATCAGAAATATGTTAAATAAAATATAAAAGCAATTCCAAAATAACTTCTCTCAACTATTCGAGAGAAACACCGGAGTGCAAGAAACAACAGCACTACTACAACAGAAAAGGATAACATCAAGAAGAGAAAGACAGAATGGGAGCTATCAAGTGGATGGTGATTTTTGCCTTGCTAGGCATAGGCTCTCAGGTAATTTTTATTTTCTATGATGCTATATACTCGTGCTATTTGTGTAGGCTTAGGATGTATCACAGATTTCCAATACAGTACTATTGCCTTAACGTCAGCAGAACATGGATAGTCTGTTGGAAGAAAAGGAATGAGCTATTTAGAGAGAACACTGGGTCATTGACTGGCATACCTGTCATCAGGTATACTGTAAGATTAGCCTTGAATTGGGCACATTCATTCTAGAAAAGTGCTTGTTTGAATTTTATAAAATGTCTCATGGTATAAACATTGTTTGTTATTAGTTTCACATTCTCTTGTAGTAAAATATGTTTTTTTCTTCTGTTTTCACTTTCACAGTTCAACTTCATCAGGTAGAACATTTATATTTTTGTCACATTACATGTACATTACTAAACTGTCTATATTTTTCAACTGCAGCATATAATGATGGTCGGATGAAAGTGGATTTATAAAAAAATACATGATAATTAAAATAAATTATAATGAATTGTAGTACATGTATGCACTAGTAATACTATATTTTCTAATTTGATCCAACATGAATCCAGTAACTCTGATTCTTTCTCTCTCCTCATATATAAATCACAGTGTTGATATTCAGGGTTACATCTAAGAGCATGACAGTGTGATGGAGCAGATACTTAGGAACCAGTTCCTACAAGATTACAGCAACCCCCAAGAACTCCCTGGACGCCTTTACCCAGTTCGGTGCCAACTCTGTGATGGGCTCCATCAACTCTCTGACCATGTACATCACTAAGGCTGAGGCCATGGATAACGGCCTGACTGTTCTGAGCCAGGCTGAGGTTGAAGAGACCACCGGTGAGTCTGTGTCTCCTACGAGACCTTTAGGAGAAGTTGGTGAAACAATAGGCTATACATTATGTTGTGATCACATTACATTCTGTTACTAATCTCTGATCCAGGGCCAGTTCTGTTTTTCTTTCTCATCTGAGCTACAGTATGCGGGAAGATAGAAAACCTGTCCTTAGAGCGACTCTCATAAGGTGTTGACTTCAATGCTTCCCACAGTTGTGTCAAGTTGGCTGGATGTCCTTTGGGTAGCGGACCATTCTTGATACAAACGGGAAGCTGTTGAGCGTGAAAAACCCAGCAGCGTTGCAGTTCTTGACACAAACCGGTGTGCCTGGCACCTACATACCCTGTTCAAAGGCACCTAAATCTTTTGTCTTGCCCATTCACCCTCTGAATGGCACACATACACAATCCATGTCTCAAGGCTTAAAATTCCTTCTTTAACCTGTCTCCTCCCCTTCATCTACACTGATTGAAGTGGATTTAACAGGTGACATCAATAAGGGATCATAGGTTTCACCTGGATTCACCTGGTCAGTCTGTGTCATGGAAAAAGCAGGTGTTCATATTTTTTTGTACAGTCAGTGTACAGTATATCTTTACAGTGGGCTTATAGTGAAGAATAAAATCATTAATGATTTTCCTGTATGTGTTACAGGAGGGGGTCGCAGTTCCGGAGCGACCCACTAGGTGTCACCCTCCAACAACCTTAGGCACATCCTCACTCACAGACTTGACTAATCATGATCCTATTGGTGTCACCTGTGTCTACCTGTTCACCTGTGTATTTATGCCTTCACTTCCCTGTGTTCCCTTGCTCAGTTTTCTCTGCTAGTTTCACTATGCCATGCAGTACTAATCAGTGTCTGATCGCGGGACGTATGGACAGATACGTGAGAAGTGTTCTCCCTGTTTATTTATTATTTCAGTCACAGTTAGTATTTCGTATTTTGGCTGTCTGACTGTATTTTGGAGTCTTATTTGCTCCGCCTTTCTTTTTCGTGTAAAGTCCGTTATTTTGTATCCTGGCTTCGGGACCATCAGTAAAGATCCTTGTTTCACCATCTCTGCCTACTGTCTATCCTACACCGCACCTGGGTCACACCTCACACCAACCCTTACAGTATGAAAACATTATTGTGGTGTAACTGGTTACACTCATTATATTTGCATATGTGTAGTTCCTGAATTGAGTCTCAATAATCCCCTCTTCTTGTTTTTTCTGTAGCTTCTGAGGTGCCCACCATTAACATGGCAACATCAAAGCAGAGTGAGAGCATGACCGTGGAGTTCACTCAGGTGACCGGAGCCACCTCCTACATCCTGCGTGCTGAGAACTCTTGACCTGTCCTTCTCAAGAGACCAAGGTGTCCCCTTCCCCCGGGACCGTGCTCAACCTCCAGGCGTACACCGACTACACTCTCAGTGTCATGTCTGTCAACCACGGAGGTAGGAGCCAGCCTTCCCTCCCTTCAGTAGCAAAGACAGTTATTGTCCCTTGTACCTCACATTCACTGACTGTTGGGGAAAGAAAGAAAAAACACATGAAAACCTGGTATAAAGAAATGAGTCATTCGTAGGGAAAACAGTGACAACCTTCATCTCCAGTACCCACACCATAAGTCACTCAATCTCTTCGCTGACGTAAACAAATTAAAGCCTAGAAAGGAGAGTAGCTGTATACCTGACCTTAAACCTGATTTCAGATGATGTGGCGCAAATCCGGTACTTTCCTCTAATAGTGAGATGCTCCTACAGCCCTAAGAGTGAGTTATCTATCCTGTATCTGGAGTAATTATATCTGACCCCTCTCCATGAACACTAATAATAAACCTAACTGGGTTGAGAACGGAGTTAGTTAGCCTATTGGGTGTCTTCATGTACCAAAACAAGCCAGCATCAGTTTAATCTGTTGTGGTTTGGTGGTTTGATGTTCTTTAGAGGCAGAAGAGAGGGAGCGAGTCAGTCTCAGATCTCAGTCATATAGTACATTGTAATTACACTCGCACACAACAGTACCATCCCATGCCAAAAAAAATATGCACTTTACAGTTTTCTTATGTGAAAGTGATAAGTAGGCTATCACACAATTAAAAGTCAAACCATAAACACCCAAACACAGACAAACAAATACAGTGCCTTGCAAAAGTATTCATCCCCCTTGGCGTTTTTCCTATTTTGTTGCATTACAACCTGTAATTTAACTGGATTTTTATTTGGATTTCATGTAATGGACATACACAAAATAGTCCAAATTGGTGAAGTGAAAAAAACAACTTGCTTCAAAAAATTCTAAAAAATAAATTACGGAAAAGTGGTAGTGCATATGTATTCACCCCCTGCCTGCCTGCCTGCCTGCCCGCCCAGACAAACGTCACCTGGAGCATGGCCAACAGAGCAGGAGCCACCTACACAGTGAGCGTTGTGGGACAGGATAACACATACACCTATACATCCAGCGGAACCTCCTGTGAGATATATGACCTGCCCTGTGGCGAGGTCTACCAGGTCAGTACCATAGCAACCACCGCCATGGCCAACAGTTTACCCAGCTACACTACTCCACAGGAAACAGGTAGGGAACCATGGAAACCATATGGGGAGAGGGGAAGGTTTTGGTTAATTGGTTTGGACCACTGGTATCACTTGTTCCTGGTGATGTTGTGGTGAAAAAACATTGACCTTTTTCATTCAGCTATGTACAGTTAGATTTTTTTAAACTAAAGTGAATGTTTCACATTTGTGCTTTCCATTCGTCCCCTAGCGCCCTGTTGCCCGGGAACCCTTAACGTTGACCAGGTGACTCAGGCCATGACCAACGTCACCTGGTCGGCGGCGAGAGGCGCTCACACCTACGTGACCTCCCTTACCTCACCGAGGGACCATGCCCTCTGCCACACCCTGGACAACAACTGCCTGATGGGATGCATCACCTGCGGAACCAACTACACCGTCTGTATGGAGGCCGTCAGCCGCACCGGACACAAGTCTGAGTGCACCTACCACAATTTCTCATCCAGTGAGTGACAGATACATTAACCTACCACAATTTCTCATCCAGTGAGTGACAGATACATTAACCTACGACAGCTTCTCATCCAATGTGTGACAAACATATTTACCTATCATGGCTTCTCATCCTGTGAGTGACAAGCACACTGACCAAACATAGCCAAGCCTTTCAAATGACCACTGGTTGGGTTGGTGAGTGAACAGATGGAGAAGTACTAGCTGAATCACTAGCCTCTTTCGACCATCCTGATCTCGCGAGCTTACATTCTGTTTCGCTACAAGTGAAACAAAATGAGAGTGCAGTGGTCAGGATACTGAATCACTGGACACATTCACAATCATAAACAAACACATGATGGATACAGAAGAGTGCCAGGATTTGATCATTTCCCTATATTTCCCCTCATAGTCAAACACACTTTAACATTCACATACCATTGCACCCTGTCCATATTTACCACTGTAGTGCCTGACTGAACCATCTCTCCCCTCCCAGGTGCCTGTTGTCCTTTGGGCGTGAAGCTGTACAGGATGGAAAACAACACGCTGCATGTATACTGGCGTTCCACCGGCGGTTTCCATAACTACACGGCCGAGATGTGGTGCCAGGAAAATAACCTCTCACTCAACGTCAACAAAACAAAGGAGATGATCGTGGACTTCAGGAAACAGCAGAGGGAACACCCCCCTATCCACATCGATGGGACCGCAGTGGAGAAGGTGGAAAGCTTCAAGTTCCTCTGCGTACACATCACTGACAAACTGAAATGGTCCACCCACACAGACAGTGTGGTGAAGAAGGCGCTACAGCGCCTCTTCAACCTCAGGAGGCTGAAGAAATTTGGCTTGGCACCTAAAACCATCACAAACTTTTGCACAATTGAGAGCATCCTGTCGGGCTGTATCACCGCCTGGTACGGCAACTGCACCGCCCGTAACCGCAGGGCTCTCCAGAGGGTGGTACGGTCTGCCCAACGCATCACCAGGGGCAAACTACCAGCCCTCCAGGACACCTACAGCACACAGGAAGGCCAAAAAGATAATCAAGGACAACAACCACCCGAGCCACTGCCTGTTCACCCTGCTATCATCCAGAAGGCGAGGTCAGTACAGGTGCATCAAAGCTGGGACCGAGAGACTGAAAAACTGTTTCTATCTCAAGGCCATCAGACTGTTAAGTAGCCTTCACTACCACATTAGAGGCTGCTGCCTATATACATAGATTAGAAATCACTGGCCACTTTAATAAATGGAACACTAATAATGTTTACACTTTAATAATGTTTACATATCTTGCATTACTCATCTCATATGTATATACTGTATTCTATACTATTCTACTGTATCTTAATCTATGCCGCTCTGACATTATTGATATATTCTTAATTCCATTACTTTACTTAGATTTGTGTGTATTGGGTATATGTTGTGAAATTGTTAGATATTACTTGTTAGATATTACTGCACTGTCGGAGCTAGAAACACAAGCATTTCGCTACACCCGCAATAACATCTGCTAAACACGTGTATGTGACCAATACAATTTGATTTGATTTGAGATGGTCTGTAGCCAGTCCAACAAGACCTGCACCACTCCCCCAGGGGGCAACAACTGTGACGTGCTGGAGATCATGTGTGGAGACATCTACAAAGAAGTGGTGGCACCTCTCACCCAGGATGGAGCCATGGTCCATGACCTGGCATCTTTTCACTCCCTCCTCTCTACATTTTCTTCATCTGTTTCTGCTGCTAAGGCCACTTTCTACCACTCTAAATTCCAAGCATCTGCCTCTAACCCTAGGAAGCTCTTTGCCACCTTCTCCTCCCTGCTGAATCCTCCTCCCTCTCTGTGGATGACTTCGTCAACCATTTTGAAAAGAAGGTTGACGACATCCGATCCTCGTTTGTTAAGTCAAATGACACTGCTGGTCCTGCTCACACTGCCCTACCCTATGCTTTGACTTCTTTCTCCCCTCTCTCTCCAGATAAAATCTTGCGACTTGTGACGGCCGGCCGCCCAACAACCTGCCCGCTTGACCCTATCCCATCCTCTCTTCTCCAGACCATCTCCGGTGACCTTCTCCCTTACCTCACCTCGCTGATCAACTCATCCTTGACCGCTGGCTATGTCCCTTCCGTCTTCAAGAGAGCGAGAGTTGCACCCCTTCTCAAAAAACCAACACTCGATCCCTCTGATGTCAACAACTACAGACCAGTATCCCTTCTTTCTTTTCTCTCCAAAACTATTGAGCGTGCCGTCTTTAGCAAACTCTCTTGCTATCTCTCTCAGAATTACCTTCTTGATCCAAACCAGTCAGGTTTCAAGACTGGTCATTCAACTGAGACTGCTCTTCTCTGTGTCACGGAGGCTCTCCGCACTGCTAAAGCTAACTCTCTCTCCTCTGCTCTTGTCCTTCTAGACCTGTCTGCTGCCTTTGATACTGTGAACCATCAGATCCTCCTCTCCACCCTCTCCGAGCTGGGCATCTCCGGCGCGGCTCACTCTTGGATTGCGTCCCTACCTGACCGGTCGCTCCTACCAAGTGGCGTGGCGAAGCTGTCTCCGCACCACGTGCTCTCACCACTGGTGTCCCCCAGGGCTCAGTTCTAGGCCCTCTCCTATTCTCGCTATACACCAAGTCACTTGGCTCTGTCATATCCTCACATGGCCTCCTATCATTGCTACGCAGACGACACACAACTAATCTTCTCCTTTCCCCCTTCTGATAACCAGGTGGCGAATCGCATCTCTGCATGTCTGGCAGACATATCAGTATGGATGACGGATCACCACCTCAAGCTGAACCTTGGCAAGACGGAGCTGCTCTTCCTCCCGGGGAAGGACTGCCCGTTCCATGATCTCGCCATCACGGTTGACAACTCCGTTGTGTCCTCCTCCCAGAGTGCGAAGAGCCTTGGCGTGACCCTGGACAACACCCTGTCGTTCTCTGCTAACATCAAGGCGGGGACCCGATCCTGTAGGTTCATGCTCTACAACATTCGGAGAGTACGACCCTGCCTTACACAGGAAGCGGCACAGGTCCTAATCCAGGCACTTGTCATCTCCCGTCTGGATTACTGCAACTCGCTGTTGGCTGGGCTCCCTGCCTGTGCCATTAAACCCCTACAACTCATCCAGAATGCCGCAGCCCGTCTGGTGTTCAACCTTCCCAAGTTCTCTCACGTCACCCCGCTCCTCCGCACACTCCACTGGCTTCCAGTGGAAGCTCGCATCTGCTACAAGACCATGGTGCTTGCCTACGGAGCTGTGAGGGGAACGGCACCTCTGTACCTTCAGGCTCTGATCAGTCCCTACACCCAAACGAGGGCATTGCGTTCATCCACCTCTGGCCTGCTGGCTCCCCTACCTCTGCGGAAGCACAGTTCCCGCTCAGCCCAGTCAAAACTGTTCGCTGCTCTGGCACCCCAATGGTGGAACAAGCTCCCTCACGACGCCAGGACAGCGGAGTCACTCACCACCTTCCGGAGACATTTGAAACCCCACCTCTTTAAGGAATACCTGGGATAGGATAAAGTAATCCTTCTACCCCCCCTTCTACCCCTCCCCCATTATTCTGGGAATTTATGGGTCAATAAAAACTGTCCAACCCTGTTAGACTGAATAGGTTTTCGGCCATAGACCTTTAAACTTGAAGTAACCTAAACGGCACAGGGGAAATGAAACTTTCTATAAAATAGATGGTTGATATAAAACACTATTTGAGAATAAAAAACGGACTAAAGCTAGGGAGAAGGAAGATTACGGATGGCGAGATGACGCGAGGCAGAAAGAAGGGTGCGCGGTTCAAACCCAAACCGACATCTGCAAAAATACAAGCCAAGTACTTTCTCCTTTGGGTCAAGTACAGGAAAGTGGGAGTACGATTCATGGAGAAAGTGGATCCATGCCTTTTGGCCGATCCATTTGTGGTATCAGGCTGAGTGAAGAAGGAGTTGGGTTCTGTCAATTCGGTCAAAGTAACCAGAAGTGGACTTGTGTTGATTTTTTTTGTGCGTCTTCTGCCCAGAGGGAGAGGATGCTACGCGTTTCGCAACGAGAGCTGTGTCCTGCATTGCTCTCCGGAGCAGAGTGCCACTGAAAGGAGTGATAACTGGGGTGGCGTTGAGTTGGATTGACTGAAGTTGAGGATCCCCCGTGTCTGTGATGCACATCGTTTGGTACGACGCAGACCCGGTGGCGAGCGTGAGACTGAGGAGACCCTGTCTGTCCTTCTGAGTTTTGATGCAGTGTCATGCTAGGATATAGAAGTTATCCCATGAGAGCTTTTGTTCCGAACCCACTACGGTTCAGGTGCCAAGTTTATGGTCATGTTGCAGCAGTATTGTAGGAGGGAGATTCCGAGGTGTGAGAAGTGTGCAGGAGGGCATGGGACAAAGGAGTATGTCGTTTCAATTGTGGGGGTGGCCATGTTGCTGGGGATCAGAAATGTCCTATACGTGCGAGACAGGTTGAAGTTTCCAGGGTGAGAGCAGTGCAGAAAGTGTCATATGCTGAGGCAGTGAGGAAAGAAAAGGATAGTGGGCAAAGGGTGAGGGAGCCTGAGAGGATCCCTGTGAGTAGTAGGCCAGTACAGAGTGACCCGAAAAATGTGTGCTTTAGTAAGGTTGGCTTCTTGACGTTTATTGCTATGGGCATTAATTGTACCGCACAGATGGAAAGGAAATCCCAGAAGATTGAATTGGTAGTAGCAGCAGCAGAGACGTTTTGGGGTGTCAGAGATTTTAGTGCAGAATAACTACATGGGGTTTTGAGAGAAGGGGTTCCAGCCTCCCAGGCCGATGGGCTTGGTGCTTTTGGAAGTAACCACGTGACCACGAAGTAGGAAGCAGAACATTTGGAGTGGCGATACAGCGCTTCAGTGTTTTATACTTTTTAAAACACTTATACATTTTATATTTTCAAACACTTATACATTTTATTCTGGAAACTTTTGTTTTAAGTGTTTTATTTTGGGACCACGGTGTTAGTGTTGTTCTTAACACAGCGTTAGGAACAGCACTAAAGTTAGCAGGCTAGCCCCGGCTAACTAGGTTACCTGGCTGTCACAGGCAAAGCTCGTCTCACGTCGCAGTTGGCTCTTGTAGCCGGGACTGCTGTTTCTGACCTGAGTATAAGCGGACTCCTCTGATTTGGAGTCGGATCCGGAGATGGACAGTAAAGCCATAAAATGTGAAACCTGTGATCATAGTCGCGGAAAGATGCTGCGGGGGGAGGGGGGGGGGGGTATTTTGTTTTTGCCCGTGCTACAGATGGCTATATCAGTCCGCTAGTAAAGGCCCTGTGCATTACTTGTGTGAAAAAATACCTCCCCCCCAAAAAAAAAAAAAGTAATAATAATTCCCAATCTACAGACCGCTGTATGGGTCCTCTAATACAGGACTAGTAAAGGCCCAGTGCACTACTTTTGTGAAGAAGGAAAAAATTTAAATGGCAGTACCCTCAGCACCCCTACTTCCCGTGGCTATGCCTGTGATATGTTCACCGTAGTGAAAGAGGAAGAATTTACTTGTGAAAAGTCTAAACAACTCGTTGCCTCAAAAGACCAGATCAGGAGAACATGGTCCTAAAAGAATGTCTCGCTCTGGCTAAGGAGACTTCAAGACTGCATGCACATCTGAGGGTGTAGATGTGAGTCCAATGGAGTACATGGCTGTAATGGCTCTCTGAATTAACAGTAGCAGTCTCCCTCTTCTGGTCAAAAACAGACATTGCAAAGAAGGCCACATTTTCGAGTTAAATCACAGTGGAATTTTCACTTGAATCTTCAAACATGGTTTTAATGTCTATGCTTTAAGTATGCATAATTTATGAGATGTTTTGTATGTTACTATTCTCTGCTTTCACAGTTTTCCCGTAGATCTCTGGAGCAGCACAAACAAACTCCCCCAACATGTCTTCCCTGATCCCCAATAGGAAGTGAACTTGTCTACAAAATATCCCTGCCTAAATTATACTTTTTAGTAAGACCTGTTGTGGGGATGTGCAAAAAAATCTAAAGCTACTGATCTGACCAAATATACTGAGTATACTTTTTTTTTGTCTGGAATAAGTCTATTTTTTTTTACATCCCCATTATTATATGAAGTGTTTTCACCATTGTTCATAATGAGAATGACAAATGAAGGAAATTAATTTGGATATATCTGTCAGCAAAATGCAGTAAAAAGTACCTAAGATCAAAGATTAAAGTACAATCATGATGTGTAGTTGGATATAAGGAGGTGAAATATTCCATATTTAAATCTATATAATGATTGTACAAAAGTTTACAGAATTGTACATCATGCACAGTAGCTGAAACTGAAATGCCCACTGTCAATTATTAATTGGAAATGTAACAAAAAATGATGAACAACAATTAATCATTGAAGTAGATTGGACCACACACAGAACCACACAATGTTGCCACAACATTGCCTCAAAGTTGTGTGGTGGTTGTATAGTATCGGTATTTGGTATTTTATTAGGATCCCCATTAGCTGTTGCAAAAGCAGCAGCTACTCTTTCTGGGGTCCACACAAAACATGAAATATGACATAATACAGAACATTGCATATTGCATCTGTCATTGTAAGCCCTCTCTGAGTTCTGTCATTTGTTTCCAGAATAAAGGAAACTCCCGAGTGGCGCAGTGGTCTAAGGCTAGCTGTGCCACTAGAGATCCTGGTTCGAGTCCAGGCTCTGTCGCAGCCGGCCGCGACCGGAAGACCCATGGGCGGCGCACAATTGGTCCAGCGTCATCCAAGGTAGGGGAGGGTTTGGCCGGCAGGGATGTGGGTTCATTTCCCACGGGGGGCCAGTATGAAAAAATAAAAATACATGTATGCATCCACTAACTGTAAGTTGCTCTGGATAAGAGCGTCTGCTAAATGACTAAAATGTAAAATGTAATAAAATGGTTTGGAATATATATTTGTTTGGTTGTGTAAAACTGTTGCAATTTCCCTTCACTAAAACATATGCCTTGCATTCATTCTTTGTTATTTTTATATTTCTAATATCATTTGAGAGATTGATAAGAGGTCAGACTCAGACTGCTATAGACAATTCCCTTCCCAACCAACCACATTCCTTGATAACAATTCAATCACCACTCACTTCCCTTACACTCCCAATCAACAGAGGCGGGACTTCCTCTGACACTTCCTGCAATAAATTGACACATTTCAGAAGGTCCTATGGGTACGCCACAGTGAAGCTCTCCACACCACAACCTGGATGCAACCAATTCCAATATGTTTCTACTGTGTTCTTCACACAGCTCGAACTCTATTGCTTTTACATATTAGCCTAATCAAATGCCAATGAGCATTTTGTACACACATGAATGCAATAACTCCTAAGAAAGAGTATTCTGACTTAAACTTCAATCAGATGAATACTGTCATGTATTCAGCATCTCTCGGGGTCAGTAACCAGAGGGTTGTCGGTTCAAATCCCAGGGCTGACGGGGGAATTTGGTGGGAGTGAGCTGGCAACCAGAGGGTTTCTGACATCAGAATCTCATGTGCCACCTGCTGCCGTTATGCCCTTGAGCAAGGCACTTAACACCTAACCTGCTCCAGGGACGCTGCTCTGCCGCTGATTTTATGCTACCTCTAGCCTGGTGTGTATGTGTGATGCCCATAGGTTGGGAATAACTCACATTGGACAATAAAGGTGTATTCTTGTATCTAATACAATGCCAACCCAATTAAGAAGCATAAATCAAACACTGAAGTACACTGGGCACAGAGGACCAGTCCTTTTGTCTACCATCCCAGGAGGAACGTGCTGCCTACTATCGTTTTAGGAATTAAGCTTCGATTGACATGGTTCCTACCATGTACAATGGGAAACAGTACAGGTTTTGATCCCTAATTCACAGTAAGAAATTATGCACAAGGTATAGACCCCTCAAACTCAACTCTGGACCTCGAAGCCAGTTCCACTGCATTTTTTAATTATTCCCCTTTAATCAGGGACTGATTTAGACCTGGTTTAGAAAACCAGCAGGCTCCGGACCTCGTAGGGTAAGAGTTGAGAACCCCTGGTATAGACTATCATGTTGATACCAACAGAGGCCAATCAGAGAGAATACAGGAACACGAGGCAGTAGCAGCAGAGTGGTATCTCTTTATGATCATCATCGTAGCTACAGTACCACGTCCAAACACATATCTGGAACCTTATGTAATGCCCTATCAGAGAGCAGATTGTAGTTTTCCCTATTCTAGGGGGTAAGCTCCTATCCAGAGGGTGTACTTGTACATCAAGCTGCCTCATGCTACAGAAACAGGAGATAGGCTCCTTCCCTATGGGACATTCTGGCTCAGACAAGGATAACTTACTTATATTGTTCTAAGGGCAGCTCTGCCTCTAAGGCAGAAATGAATGTGATTGGTTATGTTCAGGCAAGTCAGTTTTATTGGTTAGGGTTAGGGCATGGGGTGGGATTTGAAACAGCCTCCACATGTTACGCCCTCCATCCACCACACCCTGCCATCTAGTGAGCCTTATGTTTATTTCACTCATCTTTCAGCCGTAAGATTTAGGATAAAATCACCATAAAACAATAGTTATCCTGTAAAGTTATGCCCTTTTTAGGACTTTTCCAGTTATTTCAATCCCAGATACTATTATACACTGAGTATACCAAACATTAGGAACACCTTCCTAATATTGAGTTTTGCCCACAGAACAGCCTCAATTCGTCGGGGCATGGACTCTACAAGGTGTTGAAAGCGTTCCACAGGGATGCTGGCCCGTGTTAACTCCAATGCTTCCCACAATTGTGTGAAGTTGGCTGGATGTCCTTTGGGTGATGGACCATTCTTGATGCATACGGGAAACTGTTGAGCGTGAAAGACCCTGCAGCGTTGCAGTTCTTGACACAAACCGGTGCGCCTGGCACCTACTACCATACCCCATTCAAAGGCACTTTTTTGTGTTGCCCATTCACCCTCTGAATGGCACACATACACAATCCATTTCTCAAATGTCTCAAGGCTTAAAAATCATTCTTTAACCTGTCTCCTCCTCTTCATCTACACTGATTGAAGTGGATTTAACAAGTGACATCAATATAACTCAGTTTATAAGGGGACGTATGGTAATAAAGTATAGGGCTATTGTGGAGTTTTATTATGACAATCATGAATAATGGAAACAATCTTGTTGCATCACAGACATTCACTATGGGTCCCTACACTGTGACCCGTACTGGTGTCTATAGCAGGACGGGACTGTATCGCAACGCAAGCTCATAAAATAATACAATGAAAAAAATAAAGTGCGTTAACATCACTTGTTGCCCATTGTATAAGCCTGGGTTTGAGTTTCCTGGCTGTGTTTGTGGGACATATCGACTTTCATGTTGACTTATTTCTTATGCACAGTCAGGAACTAAGAGGTAATAGCCCTTTATTCTCAGGTGATAAAAGATCCCTTTCAACACAACACGTTGACTCCAAAAAACACACTGGGGGATTACATTTTAGTCATACAAAATCAAACTGAACTAAACTTTGTATCAGAAATAGCAACATCATCCGTCCATATCTGGTGGCGAAATGAGTTGCCATGAAGGCACAGATCGAATGGCAATTCAAAGACCTGACTTGTTAAATCCTGGCAAGGTGACATACAATACCAGTCAAAAGTTTGGACACTCATTCAAGGGTTTTTCTTTATTTTTACTATTGTCTACATTGTAGAATAATAGTGAAGACATCAAAACTATTAAATAACACATGTAGTAACCAAAAAGTGTTAAACACAATATATTTTATATTTGAGATTCTTCAAATAGCCACCCTTTGCCTTGATGACAGCGTTGCACACTCTTGGCATTCTCTCAACTAGCTTCACCTGGAATGCTTTTCCAACAGTCTTGAAGGAGTTCCCACATATGCTGAGCACTTGTTGGCTGCTTTTCCTTCACTCTGCTGTCCCACTAATCCCAAACCATCTAAATTGGGTTGAGGTCAGGTGATTGTGGAGGCCAGGTCATCTGATGCAGCACTCCATCACTCTCCTTCTTGGTCAAATAGCCCTTACACAGCCTGGAGGTGTGTTGGTCATTGTCCTGTTGAAAAACAAATGATAGTCCCACTAAGCCCAAACCAGATGGGATGGCGTATCGCTGCAGAATGCTGTAGTAGCCATACTGGTCAAGTGTGCCTTGAATTCTAAATAAATCACAGACAGTGTCACCAGCAAAGCACCCCCACACCAGAACACATTATCCTCCATGCTTTACGGTTGATGTTGAGATATGTCTGTGACTTGAACTCTGTGAAGCATTTATTTGGGCTGCAATTTCTGAGGCTGGTAATTATAATGAACTTATCCTCTGCAGCAGAGGTAACTCTGGGTCTTCCATTCCTGTGGTGGTCCTCATGAGAGCCAGTTTCTTCATAGCGCTTGATGGTTTTTGCGACTGCACTTGAAGAAACTTTCAAAGTTCTTGAAATGTCCCGTATTGACTGACCTTCATGTCTTAAAGTAATGATGGACTGTCATTTCTCTTCGCATATTTGAGCTGTTCTTGCCATAATATGGACTTGGTCTTTTACCAAATAGCTCTATCTTCTGTATACGCCCCCTACCTTGTCACAACACAACTGATTGGCTCAAACGCATTAAGAATTAAATAAATTCCACAAATTAACTTTTAAGAAGGCACACCTGTTAATTGAAATGCATTCGAGGTGACTACCTCATGAAACTGGTTGAGAGAATGCCAAGAGTGTGCAAAGCTGTCATGAAGGCAAAGGGTGGCTATTTGAAAAATCTCAAATATAAAATATATTTTGATTTGTTTAACACTTTTTTTGTTACTACATGATTCCATATGTGTTATTTCATAGTTTTGATGTCTTCACTATTATTCTACAATGTAGAAAATAGTAAAAATAAAGAAAAACCCTTGAATGAGTAGGTGTGTCCAAACTGAATGAGTAGGTGTGTCCAAACTGAATGAGTAGGTGTGTCCAAACTTTTGACTGGTAGTGTATATTTACAAACAAATATATGGGGGATTGGAAATGATGCAGACAATTACATTGATGGAAGCTACAATCTATCTGCAGTATTAAAGCTGATCTACCCCCTAAAAAAAATATGTTTTAAAAAACGAATACAAAATAAAACCTCTTGTGTGAACATGTACACTGTCAAGGCCTGCCCACCCAATATTGGTTCTATAGGCTCTAACACCTCAAGCGAGAATGTATAGCTCTCAATTCACATTGGCAGGTTTTTAGAAATGTTTGCTAATTTATTAAAAATAAAAAACAGAAATAGCTTTTTACATAAATATTCAGACACTTTGCTATGAGACTCTAAATTGAGCTCAAGTGCATCCTGTTTCCATTGATCATCCTTGAGATGTTTCTACAACTTGATTGGAGTCCACCTGTGGTAAATGCAATTGATTGGACATGATTTGGAAAGGCACACGCATATCTATATAAGGTCCCACAGTTGACAGTGCATGTCATAGCAAAAACCAAGCCATGAGGTCGAAGGAATTGTCCGTAGAGCTCCGAGACAGGAATGTGTCGATGCACTGATGTGGGGAAGGGTACCAAAAAATGTCTGCAGCATTGAAGGTCCCCATTCTTAAATGGAAGAAGTTTGGAATTACCAAGACTCTTCCTAGAGCTGGCCATCCGGCCAAACTGAGCAATCGGAGGAGAAGGGCCTTGGTCAGGGAGGTGACCAAGAACCCGATGGTCACTCTGGCAGAGCTCCAGAGTTCCTCTGTGGAGATGAGAGAACCTTCCAGAATCCCAACCATCTCTGCAGCACTCCACCAATCAGGCCTTTATGGTAGCGTGGCCAGACGTAAGCCACTCCTCAATAAAAGGCACATGACAGCCCGCTTGGAGTTTGGCAAAAGGCACCTAAAGGACTCTCAGACCATGTGAAACAAGATTCTCTGGTCTGATGAAACCAAAATTGAACTCTTTGGCCTGAATGCCAAGCGTCACGTCTGGAAGAAACCAGGCACCATCCCTACGGTGAAGCATGGATGTGGCAGCATTATGCTGTGGGGATGTTTTTCAACAGCAGGGACTGGGAGACTAGTCAGGATTGGGAGAAAGATGAACGGAGCAAAGTACAGAGAGATCCTTGATGAAAACCTGCTCCAGAGCGCTCAGGGCCTCAGTCTGGGGCGAAGGTTCACCTTCCAACAGGACAACTACCCTAAGCACACAGCCAAGACAACGCAAGAGTGGCTTCGGGTCAAGTCTCTGAATGTCCTTGAGTGGCCCAGCCAGAGCCCGGACTTGAACCCGATCGAACATCTCTGGAGTGATCTGAAAATAGCTGTGCAGCGACGCTCCCCATCCAACCTGACAAAGCTTGAGAGGATCTGCAGAGAAGAATGGGAGAAACTCCCCAAATATAGGTGTGCCAAGTTTGTAGCGTCATACCCAAGAATACTCAAGGCTGTAATTGCTGCCAAAGGTGCTTCAACAAAGTACTGAGTAAAGGGTCTGAATACTTATGTAAATGTGATATTTCTGTTTTTTATTTTTAATCCACTTGCAAAAATTTCTAAAAACCTGTTTTTGCTTTGTCATTATGGGGTATTGTGTGTAGATGGATGAGGAAATGTTTTATTTAATCAATTTTAGAATAAGGCTGTAACGTAACAAAATGTGAAAAAAGTAAAGGGGTCTGAATACTTTCCGAATGCACTGTATATTGTCACAGATATGCAAATATGAAGGAGGTTATGACATTGATTTCAATGATGTGATCCATGTCGGTCAGAGAGCTGTGATTGACGAACTGTAAAGTGGACCAAATAACTCCCCTTTGTCAGGATTATTGTGTCAAATTGTTTAATTTGATCCTTTTTAATACTGACAAAGTTCTACAAAGTGTTTTTTCATTGAGAAATCAGTCAAACTCGATAAAGAGTGAAGAGGTTGATGGTCATGAATAATTGTTATCACAAAAAGAATGAAACCATGTATAACTAAGGCACTGAGTTATTGGTCCCACTCAAAATGAACAACTTATGAAGGCTTTATTAGAACTACATCCTGTATATGATTCACAAAATAAATTATAACTACATGAAGGATCCTTACATCCGATACATAGCCAAATTTGGCATAACCCTTTTGCTACACGTAATATATTCTTAATTATTTATGATTTATGAAGCATCTTATATAGGCATTATAAAGGGTTTATGAAGGCTCCATTATTAAACCATAGTGGGACTGAGGTATTGATAGTGGCCAACACTATAGCTAGTCCTCTGGCTACATTTTATCCAATATAAGATACTTTTCACCTCCATGTAATAGCACAAACCTCTTATTTGGAATCATCAAGAGCTCATTATCATTTCCAGCACCTAAAAGAAAGACCATAGTATTTATTTATTAGTATTACATTATTTAGGCTTCCTATTGAGACCATGGTCTATTTTCAAAGGGAGACCTGCATGGCCTGCATGGCCCCAGAGTCTGCAACACCACTAAGCAAGGGTCACACCACCAAGCAAGCGGCACCATGAAGACGAAGGAGCTCTCCAAACAGGTCAGGGACAAAGTTGTGGAGAAGTACAGATCAGGGTTGGGTTATAAAAACATATCAGAAACTTTGAACATCCCACGGAGCACCATTAAATCCATTATTTTAAAATGGAAAGAATATGGCACCACAACAAACCTGCCAAGAGAGGGCAGCCCACCAAAACTCACGGACCAGGCAAGGAGGGCATTAATCAGAGAGGCAACAAAGAGACCAAAGATAACCCTGAAGGAGCAGCAAAGCTCCACAGTGGAGATTGGAGTATCTGTCCATAGGACCACTTTAAGCGGTACACTCCACAGAGCTGGGCTTTACTGAAGAGTGGCCAGAAAAAAGCCATTGCTTGAAGAAAAAAATAAGCAAACACGTTTGGTGTTCGCCAAAAGGCATGTGGGAGACTCCCCAAACATATGGAAGAAGGTACTCTGGTCAGATGAGACTAAAATTGAGCTTTTTGGCCATCAAGGAAAACGCTATGTCTGGCACAAACCCAACACCTCTCATCACCCCGAGAACACCATCCCCACAGCATCATGCTGTGGGGATGTATTTCATCGGCAGGGACTGGGAAACTGGTCAGAATTGAAGGAATGATGGATGGCACTAAATACAGGGAAATTCTTGAGGGAAACCTGTTTCAGACTTCCAGAGATTTGAGATTGGGACGGAGGTTCACCTTCCAGCAGGACAATGACTCTAAGCATACTGCTAAAGCAACACTTGAGTGGTTTAAGGGGAAACATTTAAATGTCTTTGCCCAGACCTCAATCCAATTGAGAATCTGTGGTATGACTTAAAGATTGCTGTACACCAGCGGAACCCATCCAACTTGAAGGAGCTGGAACAGTTTTGCCTTGAAGAATGGGCAAAATCCCAGTGGCTAGATGTGCCAAGCTTATAGAGAAATACCCCAAGAGACTTGCAGCTGTAATTGCTGCAAAGGGTGGCTCTACAAGGTATTGCCTTTGGAGGGGTAAATAGTAATGCACGCTCAAGTTCTGTTTTTTTTGTCTTATTTCTTGTTTGTTTGACAAAACATATTTTGCATCTTCAAAGTGGTAGGCATGTTGTGTAAATCAAATTATACAAATCCCCCAAAAAATCTATTTTAAATCCAGTTTGTAAGGCAACAAAATAGGAAAAATGCCAAGGGGGTGAATACTTTCGCAAGCCACTGTAGGGGCGCATAGGCTGCATTTACACAGACAGACCAATTATTTTCTTTTTTTCACTAATTGGTCTTTTGACCAATCAGATCAGCTCTGAAAAAGGGCTGATGTGAAAAGATCTGATGTGATTGGTCAAAAGACCAATTTGTGGGAAGAAATATCAGAATTGGGCTGCCTACCATATATGGATGTGTTTAGACATGCAGCCCAATACCGATCTTTGTTTCACACTAATTGGTCTTTTGACCAATCAAATCAGCCCTGAAAAAGATCTGATGTGATTGGTCAAAAGACCAAATAGTGGAAAAAATATCAGAATAGTCTAAACGCAGCCTAAGTGGAATTGAAAAAGTTACAGTGTGGTGTTAACAAATCAAATGTAAATACTGAACATAATATACAATAGGTGTGTGACAAATAATGGAGGAGATGCATAGATTACTATGCAACCAAACTGATACAGATGCAGGGAGAGAGAGCGCAGCCAGCTGTATCATTCCAAAAGAGCTGAGCCACCCAAAGTCTTTCTTCTCATTCCTTCCTCGTTCCCAGGGGCGGTGTGTTCATTAGGGCGATATGGGCGACGCACTGCCAAACGGGAAAAGGAAGGGATTTTTTTTCTAATCAATTATATCACGGCAACAGTAGTTATCAGTGTTCTAATCTAGACGTCTGATCTGCCACTAAATGTCCAATCAGGCTAAAGTCGTAGCTTCAAATGGCCTCGCCCTTTTGGGGCGATTTCAGTCAGGTTGAAAATCGCCCCCAGAAGTCTCTCATAGACTCTCATGTAAAATCTTTTTTTTCAAATATCAGAGCTTTCAATACAATCTCTATGGGTTCGGGAGGGCTTGCACTTACGGCTTTCGTCATACGTAACATAACCATGAACGTAACTAAGAAAAGAGCGGGTAGCAGCGTCAATCAATTCACGTACTACTGTCAAGATGGCTAGCGTTCAGTGCAACTCGATTGTCTCTTTGAAAGAAGTTCCTTTTTGTCGGCGAACAAATCAAGATAAATTGGCAACGAAACAATTAGGACCTCCCAGACCAAATTTAATAATTCAACAGGTTTCTACTAAAGGCGGAAAGTCCTACACCCGAGGATTTTCCAAAAATTGGTACGAACGAAAAACCTGGCTAGCAGGCTGCGATGTAGCTAATGCAGTCTTCTGCTACCCCTGCTTACTCTTTCACCCTGAAGGCGGCACGGCAGACAGCACCGCTTGGACAGCGACTGGTGTAACGGACATGCACCATCTTTCAGAAAAGATTAAGAAACATGAGCTGTCAAAGACCCACATGGATAGCTGTTTGAGATTGTCTGCTTTGGGGAGAGTGAACATTGCCACTCAACTGGATGAGGGATACAGGCTAGCTGTCCGCCGCCACAACGATGAGGTTAGCAAGAACCGCCACATCCTCAGCCGGCTAATCCAGTGTGTGAAGTTTTGCGGAGTGTTTGAGTTAGCTTTGCCGAGGCAAAGATGAAACTGAGGGCTCCACCAACCCTGGTATTTTTCTTGGACTTGTCAACTTTGTGGCACAATTAGATGAGGTGTTTTATGGAAATGCATATTGTTTATGCAGTGTTGAGGAATGTGAAAGAACACCCTTGATTATTTTTACTGTGATAACTTATTTTGCTTTTGTAAGCCAACACTTTTGAGATCAGTCAATAAATGCTTCTGGTATTGACTTATATGCTGCCCCTGTCTTCATGTTGTTGCTGGACATATCTTTTTTAAAATGTGTGTAGGTCACCTAAATCATCAGAAAAATTGCCCCCCCTGAGAATTTTTTCAGGAGCCGCCACTGCTCGTTCCCTGCCTGCTCCGGTATCTTCTCACCTCTGTGCCCTGGGCAATCAGGAGGAAAGATGGCCCCATTTGGGGCCTGCTGATTGGTTCCCACCCAGTACCTGCGCTTTAGCTCAAAAGATGCCAGAACACCTTTTGTATTTGACTCCCTCGTATACTAAACTAATTGGGATCCTGCAGTCATTGTGAAAGATGGGATTGGTAGGAGCAATAGGTTTTTCTTTAGTATTGGTATCTCTAACACAGGTAAATATATCTTTTTTTTATTGAAATATACTTTTTGTGTGCAAACTTTTATATTTATATTATATTGTTTCGTCAAATGAATTTTGGAGTTTAATTCACATATTTTGGCTGTTTTTCCAGATATCATACACAAAAGCACAAGGTAAGTCTCCAGTTATATAATTTGTTTCTGGACTCTGAATATAGGGACGATGTTGATGTCAAGCAGTCAATACTGTTTATTTATTCATTGTTTTATATGATTCTGTGTTCAAATGTTGAAACTTCAGAAAGAGTGTAACTGAAAAATGACACAATTTGGGGGAGATGAACTTGAAAACGTATTGTCATCCCCTCAGGCAATGATGCTTGATAGAGTATTGAGATGTCTACTGATTTACTCGAATTCTAGTAGGCTATTCTCTCCTAGATCGATTTTTTCAATTGAATTTTACTCAAACTTCTCTCTCTCACTTTCAGTATGCAATATTACATCAATAACATCTCCAACTGCGTCAGCGCTTCTGGTGAAATGGAACAAATACATTGGAGCAACAAATTATTTTTTGGACTTTCGGGTAATAAATGCGACAGATATAGCACCTGTCGTGGTAACGCTACCAGCTACCAGTACGGAGAAAGTGGTCCAGGGCCTGAGACCTGGAACCTTGTATAGTGTTACGGTCAAAGTGTTCCAGTTCTACTATGTTATGTGCTTGGATACACAAGTGGCCAAAACAGGTAAGTATCATTCTCCACCGGAAAGCAAAGTTGTGATAAACATGAATTTTAACCAGTAAACTCAAATATCTAGTCTTAAAAATGGGTGCTATTTATCAAACCTAGTCTTATTTTCCAAATAAAATTTTTGCAGATTTACGCATGGACTTTTACACATGGACTGGTCTACTGAACAATATTCTATAAATGCTAATAATAGCTTACATTGCCCCCTCTCGTTACTATTTTAGTTCCCGACACGTCTCAGATAACCTCCTCGAGGGCATTATCAAGTACTTCAATCCAAATAGAATGGGCGCGCGTGTACCCCGCCGACCTTTATCACCTGTTGATGGAATCAAAGTCCAGCGGAGAGAGACACAATCTGACCTTCACCAACGTGAGCGCTGTGGTCCAAAACCTGCAGCCATCAACCGTCTACGACTGTTACATCTACACCGCAAACCAAGCTGGTCTTGGAGCGAGAAGCAGAGTGAGGACCATTTCTACCTGTGAGTGACCTATTTCACCTCGATTAACATTAGGCTACATTCAGGTTGTGGGTAAACTGGTAGTAAATGCGAGTTTTAAAGAATTTTAAAAGGCAGGGTATTCTAGCTTAAATGTTTAACTTTTGACTTTTAGCTTTATACTTCAGGCATTCAGCCTTCAACTAGCCTACACTCTAAAAAGAAAAGGTTCCTGGAGTATCCTTTAGGGGTTCTTCAAATGAAACAGTGGGGGAACCCCTTTAAGTTCTTCCAAGTTCTTCAAATAACCTCTTTTAATGGATCCTCGAAGAACCTTTTGGGGTTAATTTTTTAACTACCCCCATTCCCCTATTATTAATAATAATACACATAACAATAACAACAATAACACAATATTTTAGTTCTCAGTGTTTATTATGATTTTAGTGGCAAAGCGGAATAAAAAATCAAAATATGAGGTAAACTCCCAGCAGAGCCCCAAGTCCAATGGGTATATCCTCTCGTGTGTTGATATTCTCTGTATCCATAGCCAGAATGATTTTGCAGTGCATGATGATTGAACAGGTTTCCTGTTATATTCATCAGAGGTGTAGGGAGGGTGAAGTCTGAATTCAAGAAATAGTAATTATACAGATGATTAATAAAACATGCACACAACAGAATTCATATCTTGTTTTTTGAGGTAAATGTGAATGAAAAAAAAAACTGTTTTGATAATGGTTTTCATACACATACCTTGTCCATAATGTAGAGGCCTATGGGACATTAATTGAAGAGGTAAGGAAGGAGGATAGTAAATGTGATCTACATAACATACCATGTAGTCCCATGTACCTCAGTTGGTAGAGCATGGTGTTTGCAACGCCAGGGTTGTGGGTTCGATTCCCACGGGGGACCAGTATGAAAATGTAAGCACTCACTAACTGTAAGTCTCTCTGGATAAGAGCGTCTGCTAAATGACTAAAAATGTAAAATACCAATACCTTTGTATGCCTCCTCGTCTGTATACCTGCAGACACAGACACATAAGGGAGCAGTTCAGTCATCTGCACCCAATACAGCTAGCCTGCAACATATTCTTATAGCCTACACATTCTTACCTCTTTGTTGATTAATATCCATTGAATCATGTCCATTTTCTGTTTTAGAAAGATTTGCACAAATATGAAAAGATAGATGGTATCATCATAAAACAATATCAATTTAGATCATACAAGGGACAAACCTTACCTTAAATTGAGGAGATCTTTAAATTTTTCAGTTAAGTGCCTGCACCTGCTGTCCTTTAAAATCAAAATGTTTCAGTTGGGCAGTTAGGTTGCTGCAATAACCCCTACCAACTAAGGAGGTTCCTTGATAAACCCCACCTCCTATGGGGTTCTTGGAAGAACCTTTTGGGGGCCATTTTCAGCGCCAAGAACCCTAAGGTTCTTCAACTAACTTTGAGGATCTTAGAAGAACCCTTGTTGAACCTCTAATTTGTAGAGTGTACAACAGGTGAGCTCTAGTCAGTGGTCCGTTATAGGCCTACATGACCGTTCATTTGTCCCTCCCTAGTGATCCAACCGCCAAAGGGAGTTACAGCCAAGCAGACTGGAAAGAGTACGGCGCGCCTGTTCTGGGAACCAGTGGAAAAGGTTATTCTTTACCAGGTGACCGTTACCTACCTGGATGAACCGGACCACCCGCTGTTCAAGACAAAAGTGTCACAAAACCAACTGGACATACAGGATATCCTGCCATGTTCCTCTTATCAGATATCTGTGGCTTCTGTCAACACCTTACTGGAGCCAGGAGAGCCCGCTGAATACACATACACTACAAACAGTGAGTAAGCTTTTATAATTAATTACTGTATGATAAACTAGGTATTTTCAGACCTACTGTATATATATATTTTTTAATGTAATAGCAAACATTTCCTCAAAGTTTTCTCCTTTGCACTGAACTGATAGCTAATAAATCAACATGTAATTTTCAAGTAGGCAAGCACTGAATGAACCTCACATTCACATGAACCAAATCCAGTACTTATGCAAGTATTATGTCATTTTCAGCATTAAGTGCTGTGATGTCCATATCAGTGGACTACAGCTGTACCAATGGCTCAGCCATGGTGTCCTGGGCCCAAGTGTCCGGAGCAGACTCGTACAGAGCAGCAGCTACCGGCAGCGGCAGGACTGTCCTGTCCTGCACCTCTCAGGGCACAGAGTGCCAGATCACAGGGGTGGGCTGCGGAGAGGACTACCTGGTGCAGGTCACCGCTGTGTCCAAGAGCTGTCAGAGCAAAGTAAACACCACCTCACACTTTGTCACAGGTAAGAACACTGAGACCAAGGAGGTATACTTTTGGACAGGTGAGACAGTGAGACACTTTTGACATATGTAGGACACCTGGAGACAGGTGAGACACAGTGACACAGGTGGGACACTGACTGAGAAAAGGGACACACCTGAAGAGAGGTGAGGCACTTTACACAGGTAAGATAGACAGGTAAAAATGTAAAAACAAGCTAATTCTTGGAACCACAATAAGACAGAGGACAGAGTGGAGGGCAAAGATTCTAGAAGGCTGAACGAATGGCACTCTTACACTTCTGACCCTTTAATCCCTCCAATCTGATGCACAGCCATGCTCCCCCCTACTGTAGGCTACAGCTTAACCGACATCCTATCTCTCACACACCCTCCTGAGGCTGCATTGTGTACCAGGGCTTAGCTGCTGGAGATCAAGGGCAACAAACAAGTGCTGTTGTTCACAGGATGTACAATACACCCACTGTACAAGTGATGTGTCCAACAAAGTGCTTCACCTAAATACACTTCTTACATCAGATTTGACACATATTACAGTTCACATAAGATGACAATATAATGCAAAGCTGTAAACAGCCTTTCTTTTGCTGTTTTGGTTTAGGATAATATCGGAGGTCATATAGCTGGTCATTAGGGAATAGTTGTTTACCTTCCTGCTTTTCCATGGTCCTCTGTCTGTTTGTTTCTTATTCACATAGACACAGACCACACCCACACATTACTGCATAGGCATCATCCTTGAGAACTAGGTCCTCTATTGAGCTGCAAAGTCACGTTATATTGTATTCTGTAGCCTATTTAGAGAAAACAGTCCCTTTGTAGAACTCTATACCCCAATGGTGTGCTGTAATCGTAAACATCAGGGTTTTGATGTATGACCCCATTTTCTCTCTGTTCTCCCTTTCTTAACTCTCACTCTCACTCTTTCTCTCGCGCTCTCATATTTCTCTCTTTCCCTCCCTCCCTCCTCCCTCTCTCTCCCTCTCAGTCACCTGTCCTCCCAAGAATCTCAAACTGTACCGTGAGTGTTCCAGCAACGTGATCATCTTCTCCTGGGATGCCACCAACAACACGGCCCACTACAGGGCCACGGCCGTGGACTCAGAGGGAAAACACATGTACTGTATGACCTCAGACACTTCATGTTTCTTCACCAACACTATGTGTGGCCGTCGCTACACCTTCACTGTCTACTCTGTCAGTAGCGGGTGCAACAGCCAGGCCAGCCCACCGGTAACAGTCCACACCGGTACGACCACAGACACACTCACATGCTGCTTCTGAAATGGCACCTTATTCCCTATATAGTATGTTTTACATATTAGACATTTAGCAGACACTCTTATCCAGAGCGACTTACAGGTGGTGCATTCATCTTAAGATACTGTAGCTAGATTAGACAACCACAAGTAGAACTTTTGACAAGGGCCCATGGCTTTTTCATTATGAGAATATGGTAGACCATAGTGGTCAGCTGTTTGTTCACCTGCACACGCCCGCAATTGCTAATAACCCATCTGCAACTATATGTGATAAAATGAAAATCTGAGGCCTGCACCCGACCCTAACCCACTAATATAGAAAACGCACTGTAAGCTACAGTCAAAGACAGAGGAATGATTTTTTGACAGGGGGTTGCGGATGGGATTTTTTAAAATGCCTGATTTAGATAGGTTTCTGCTTATAATTTCCGACATTTTGGTAGGCTATTTGTTAGTCAACTTGTTTATAATTATATACATGCAGCTTCTCTTCTGTCATTATACAGTATGTTACCCTATAAGACTAAATAAACCCTTGCTCACCAGAATAATGTCATAAATCGATAGAATGAATGCTTCAATCTAGTTGACATCGGTAAAGTTCTCTCTGTCATCTCTGACTCTTTCGCGGAGTAAATACGTTTAGGGACTGGGGAGAAAATGCAATAACTCAACAACAAAAAATGGGAACGATTTTCTGTGCAACATTTCCAAATGACATGTTTCTGATAAGATTTCTGTTCGGCTTGGATGCATATTTTATGTGGTTGAAATACTATCATATTTTATGGTGCTGATAGATAGCACCTCTACAGATGGTATCTAACTGCACATTCGCATTCTCTCAAGATGCTGAAAGAAATAAATCATATTTCTCCATTCAAGATTTAGCCTACATTTGGTTTGTCATTTTACTGCAAGAAATGCTTAATTCTGCAGGAGTAAATATTAAGGCTATGTGAGAGGTCATAGACCTACAGTCAGTGTTCAGATTTCGGTTTCAATTGAACCCTTCTGAACAGTAGGCTACAGTTCCCTTGACGTTCCATAGGCCTGTTTGAAGTCCCCGCCTTTTGACTGTTGAATTTGTATAGAGCCTCACAATCATCACACATAACATATCATCCAATTTTACCACTTCACCAAATCTTTCCCGAAAATGTCTTCTTTATTTTCAACTCTCCATTTCGCAGCTTTTCTCTTATTGAATTAAACGCCGACATTGTCCTTTTTGACTCCGTGAATCGATGTAACCTTGTTCTACCCATTCCCAAAAGCATTTGGCGTGTAGGTTACTTGGCGCGCGTACAATTAGGCCCTGATGCTTAGGCTTACGCACTAATACTAGATAGCTAAAAATAATGAAAGAAAAACAGCAATGTAGCCTATAGATATAAATTGCACAAGATAAGATATTGTTTTCTCTTTATTCAATCCACCCGCCACCAACTCTCCCTTCATCCACACAATATTTCATGACCCCTAAACCTGCCCAACCCGCGGTTATAACCGCGGGGACTGCGAGTTATGAGTCAACTAGTAGACTACACTCATATTCTGGATGATTAGGATGACAACTGGCGCTGTGTGGCACCCTCTAGTCTAGCGTCTGATCTTGACGTTCTAAAGAGAGGACCAGTAGGTGTCAGGCTTTAGCTCCAGTCTTAGCACCCTGACTATCCATGACTTGATTGGACTGCACTTTAAAAAAGCTAGAACCCCCCCCATCTGATCTATAAGGATAATATAATTAGCATAATAAAGAAACAAGGTTTTTGATAACAATTTAGTGTACACGCTTAGAAAAAAGGGTTCTTCACTGGCCCATAGGAGAACCCTTTTTGGTTTCAGGTAAAACCATTTTTGGTTCCAGGTAGAACCATTTTGGGTTCCATGAAGAACCCTCTGTGGAAAGCGTTCTACATGGAACCCAAAAGGGTTCTACCTGGAATCAACAAGGGTTCTTCAAAGGGTTCTCCTATGGGGACAGCCGAAGAACCCTTTTAGATTGTAGATTGCACCTTTTTTTCTAAGAATGTAATTTACAAAACTACAATGCTCATGAAATAATAATAACTTGAGTGGAAAGACTAACAGCAACTCTTTATCATCCCTCTCCAGCCCCCTGTATGCCCCAGAACATGTTATCCTCAGCCAACTGTCAGTCTGCAGTCCTGACCAGCACATGGGACCGTGCTGAGGGGGCTCTGTCCTACATGGTTGAGGCATGGGGAAACAACGGTGAAAGCAACCGCTACAACTGCAGCTCCTTCACCAACAGCTGTTCCATACCCTTGGTGCAATGTGGGGAGAGTTTAACCATGTATATCACAGCCTTCGATGACAACTGCCCCAGCGACAGGACTCTGGGACAGGTGGCCGAGACAGGTGAGACGTGGTCAACTCTTCACTGCCAGTATATCACATACATTACATCCACCTGATTCTTCGAGCCGTTACCCTCCACTCAGTACATTAGCTATATTGATGTAACTTTCATGCACAGTTTTTACAACTGGCTCAATAACCTTAAATTTAATTCAGGGGGAATAGCCATTAAGCAGTGTATATTGTTCAACTGGGGCATTCACTACCCTAGTAACTGACTAGCTATAGTACCAAACCACACACAGACAGTCTGAAACCAACACACACTCAACTGAATGTTCCCTCCCCGCTGCAGTTCCCTGCGTTCCTCATAACGTTTCAGCGGCGATGTACTGTGGATCCGACTCCATCACTCTGAACTGGCAGGTTTCCTACGGCTCTCTGTTCTACATCGCCACGGCGATGGATGACGCTGGCGTGGTTCACACCTGTAACTCCATGGATACCATGTGTCAGATTAAAGGCCTGCGCTGCAGCTCCACCTACACCGCCTTCGTTACCGCAATCAACCTCAAGTGCAACAGCTCCAACAGTGAGATAGTCACCATAGAGACAGGTATGTTACTGTCCATCAATCAATCAGATATATTTATTAAGCCCTTTTTACATCAGCAGTTGTCACAAAGTGCGTTTACTGCACTGCCCTCTCCAGTTAGGGGACAGGCAGGCTGGTGATGAGTTCTAAATAGTTTTATAATAATAATAGTAATAATAATAATGATAGTTTTATTACACAGGAAGTAGTAGTAGTAGTAGTAGTCTTGTTATTCTGTGCCTTTTGAGCAAGTCCTACTATACAGCTCAATAGGTACATGATTTCCAAACTGTTATTTGCCATGTTTTATACAAGTGTTGAGTGTCTCTCACATCACATGATCCCCTCCCCCTCCAGCCCCCTGCCTTCCGGACCACATCGAGGCCTTCCTGGACTGTGCAGTGAACCACGCTCTGATTGTGTGGCAGGGCCATCACAGTATACTCTCCTACACAGCCACCATTGAGGACACGGAGGGAGGCCTGCTCAGCTGCAGCACCACGGGAAACAACTGCAAGGTCCCCAGCCTGAAGTGTGGCCAGCTCTACTCTGTCTCCGTCATGCACCACGACGGCATCTGCCCCAGCATGCCCTCCCAGGCCATCACCATGGAGTCAGGTAGGAACCTCCACCATTAACAGTAAACACAATACTAGCCCTAATTTTCAAATTTGGCAACCGCCAAATCCTTAATCCAACAACTAGAGTCAGGTAGGGCATCTCTATGACTTATATGCAACTTACTCAACTTAACACAAATTGATTCAATCCTACTCAGTTTCGACTTCAGTCCCAAACTTAACCCCACTCCACAGTTATATGACCCCTAGATTTATACAGTAGTATACTAAAATAGAAGTGTATCAGGGTTATGATACACTTCTATTTTAGTATACTACTGTACATACTGCATGTCTTTGGTCAAACTTACCTCCTCTCTTCTCCATCACTCTCGCTCTCTCGCTCCAGTCCCATGCGGGCCTGCCAATGTACAAACTGAGATTGATTGTGGGTCTGGAACGCTGACGGTGAGCTGGGACACGTCGCTGCATGTGGAAGGTTACACCACCATCATCTACCACGACAACAGAGAGCAGGTGACCTGTAACTCCACGGCAACCAGCTGTAGCGTGGACACACTGGACTGTGGCGAGGAGTATGTTGTGGAGGTTTTGTCTGTTAACGGATCCTGCCTCTCTATGCCCAGCCAGGCCATGGTCGTCAGGGAAGGTGAGACAGGATACAACTAGTTTGTGAAATTCAGTAGACATAACAATGGAACAAAAACGCGTTATATAAAGTCTCTTTCCAATATTGCTCAACTCAAATTCAAGGATGTTAGAACTTTTATAACTCATCAGTTACTCTACATAAACTGTAAAAATCTATTTTTAAAGCAATATGTTCTAATTTTGTCCTCATCTTCCTCCCCTCTCAGTGCCCTGTGTGCCCACTAACGTGACAGCGAAGCATACCTGTGGAGAGAGCTCTGTAGCCGTCACCTGGAATGCCAGCCGTGGGGCCAAGACCTACACTGCCATCGCCATGGGCAACAACGGCCACCGTACGGAGTGCACGTCCAACGACACCACCTGTAGTCTGGAGGATCTGCTGTGTGGTCAGACGTACAGCCTCAGCGTGATGGCTGTGGACGACGCCTGCTCCAGCATGGAGAGCAGTATGGTCACCATACAGACAGGTAAGGACAGAGTAATACCCAGGGAGGTTGATGTGATATGTTTCTGGGTTAAGCAATCAATCAATCAAGCAACCTGCTTGATTGGTTAAGTCAGGAAAAGCCATGAACATTATTATTTTTGTAAACTGCATTAATGTGCGTTTGGAGTCATATTCTCAACAAAACCATGTTGACAGATATACTAGTATGTGGACACCCCAGATACACAGAAGTATGTGGACACAACTTTAAATTAGTGGATTCGGCTATTTCAACCACACCCGTTGCTGGCAGGTGTATAAAATGAGCACACAGCCATGCAATCTCCATAGACAAACATTGGCAGTATAATGGCCAGTACTGAAGAGCACAGTGACTTTCAACGTAGCACCGTCATAGGATGCCACCTTTCCAACAAGTCAGTTTGTCAAATTTCTGTCCTGCTAGAGCTGCCGTGGTCAACTGTAAGTGCTGTTCCTGTGAAGTGGAAATGTCTAGGAGCAACAACTGCTCAGCCGAACGTGGTAGGCCACACAAGCTCACAGAACGGGACTGCCGAGTGCTGAAACGCATAGCTCGTAAAAATTCTGTCCTCAGTTGCAACACTCACTACCGAGTTCCAAACTGCCTCCGGAAGCAACGTCAGCACAATAACTATTCATCGGGAGCTTCATGAAATGGGTTTCCATGGCTGAGCAGCTGCACACAAGCCTAAGATCACCATGCGCAATGCCAAGATTTGGCTGGAGTTGTGTAAAGCTCGCCACCATTGGACTCTGGAGCAGTGGAAACGCATTCTCTGGAGTGATGAATCACACTTCACCATCTGGCAGTCCGACGGAGAATCTGGGTTTGATGAATGCCAGGAGAACGCTACCTGCCCAAATGCATAGTGCCAACTGTAAAGTTTGGTGGAGGAGGAATAATGGTCTGGGGCTGTTTTTCATGGTTCAGGTCCATTAGTTCCAGGAAAGGGAAGTCTTAACGCTACAGCATACAATGACATTCTGGTCTGCACAGATCCCTGACCTCAACCCCATCAAACACCTTTGGGATGAATTGGAACGCCGACTGCGAGCCAGGCCTAATCGCCCAACATCAGTGCCCGACCTCACTAATACTCTTGTGGCTGAATGGAAGGAAGCAAGTCCCTGCAGCAATGTTCCAACATCTAGTGGAAAGCCTTCCCAGAAGAGTGGAGGCTGTTATAGCAGCAAAGGGGGTACCAACTCCATATTAATGCCCATGATTTTGGAATGAGATGTTCGACCAGAAGGTGTCCACATACCTTTGGCCATGTAGTGTATTTATAGAGTGGTGTATCTCAAAGCATAAGGCTAACTACATTACACAGAGCCATAAACAATCCAAGTCAGACCATAACCCTGTTCTCTCCTTCTCCCCTCCTGCAGTGCCTTGCCCTCCCACCCACGTCTCCAGCTGGGTGGACTGTGGCAGTAACACAGCCTCCCTCTCCTGGGATGCCAGCCCCAACGCCATCTCCTACTCTGGCATTGCGGTGGGCATGGATGGGCACAGTGTGAGCTGTGGCCCTGCCTTCCCAGGGTGCCAGATGGCTGGGCTGCACTGTGGTCAGGAGTATGTCTTCACTGTGTCTGCCTCCGACGGTAGCTGTGAGAGCCCCGAGAGTGACACGTTCACACAGGAGACAGGTGAGAGAAACAGAGACAGCATCTTCTTCTTCTGTTCAATTAGAGATAATATTACAGATAATATTTTCTTCCTCTACTATCTACTACTATAACTACTACTACTATTACTACTACTAATTCTACAGAATCTTTCAACTTCCTCTCACATTCCTCTTTGCTACAGTACTAAACATTCAAAAATGATTTTCTATTCCATTTGATCTAAATTAGTATTCTTCCTCTCCTCTCCCTGTCAGCCCCCTGTGCCCCCCAGAGTGTAGCAAACAGTCTGTTCTGCAGCACAAACACTCTGCGCGTCAGCTGGGCCCCTGCAGCCATCGCTCTGAACAACAGCGTCACTGCCATGGCTGGTGATGGTACTGCACTCTCCTGCACCACAGAAGGCTCCACCTGCGAGCTGGATGGACTGCAGTGTGGACAACAGTACACTGTTGCCGTGACAGCCATCAGCAGCAACTGTACCGGACCTACCAGCGCACCACAGACAGTCCAGACAGGTGTGTTATCTGTCTTGCATTGCAGTTGGAATTTAAAGAGAGAGCAGTTGTACTGTACTGCATACTGTTATTACATAGAACTCACACTTTCTGTTCTCTCTCTCTCAGTGCCATGTGTTCCCTCCAGTGTGCATGGGGTTGTGGACTGTGCCTCTAACACCCTGCAGGCCTCTTGGGATGCCACGGATGGGGCTCACGCTTACATTTCCATGGTGACCGGGCCAGACAGTTACACTTCGACGTGCTCTACCGCCAACCTGACCTGTTTCTTCACCGGCCTGGAGTGTGCCAAGGAGTACAGCGTCAGCGTGGTTGCAAAAGACAACCAGTGCAACAGTTCTGTCAGCGTTGACGTATCAGTGACAACAGGTAAGTTCAGAGAAGAAATCCTGCCTCCTCTTCAAACTGTACGTTGTAATGTGACTAATAATCCTTGTATTCCATTGTATTAATGTTACATTGATGTACAAAAACCCTCTCTGACCCTGTTGCATAGTCTCCTACAAATTGGTCCTTTGAGCCGGATATGAACAAGCAACCTATAGGCCAGGGATCATCAACTAGATTCAGCCGCGGGCCGATTATTTTCTTGAGCAGATGGTAGGGGGGCCGGAACATAATTACAAATAATTTGTAGACGGCAAATTGACTGCAGGAAGCGCAAATTGATATAATGTTTGACTAAAACATTATCATTTCAAACCTTGCTTACTTTTGTTTACAATCCCGTTTCTTTCTATTATGCGTGAATACTTGGGAACAGATTTCTTAAATTAAAATTACTTGGAGCTGATTTCCTGGTGTTTTTAGTCTATGTCTAACAATAAAACATATATTTTAAAAAAGCAATTTTTTTGTTGCAAATAAAAACACCCGCGGGCCAAATTGGCGCCGCCAGTTGGGGAACCATGCTATGACTAGGCTTATTCCCCAAAACATGTGTAAACATACTGTGAGCACATTATCAGGTCATGTGACCAGTAAGAAAAAGGTATGAAAATGTATGCACTCACTACTGTAAGTCGCTCTGGATAAGTGTCTGCTAAATGACTAAAATGTTATTATGTTCTCTGACCTCTCTTTGACCCCCTCCCCAGCCCCATGTGACCCAGAAAACGTGGTTTCCCTGCTGCAGTGCAGCTCAGGCGTGGTGACGGTGTCCTGGGAGGCCAGTGCTGGAGCCACCGGCTATACCGCCTCGGCACAGGAGGACGGAGAGACACACTTTACTTCCTGCAGCACCACAGGCACTTCCTGTGACCTCACCCAGCTGGAGTGTGGAGAGGTTTACACCGTGACAGTTGTGGCCGGGGATGGAATCTGCAACAGTACCTTGCTGGCCACAACCACCATCCAGACAGGTAAAGGAGGGAGAAAGATAGTATGTGCGATAGAGAGAGAGTGACAGACAGAAATATAGAGATTGAGATAGAAATTACAACCAAAGAGAGATAGATAAGATAACAGTATGTATCTCTGTGATATATCATTTCGAACACAGAGAGAGAGCCGTTTGATATAATAGACAGACACTAGTCCATCTCCAGTCCCTAACCTGTCCTCTCCTCTTCTTCGCCTGCTCCAGCTCCCTGTCCCCCCACCATCAAGGACCACTCCCTGGATTGTGCCTCAAACCAGGCCTCCATCTCCTGGGTTGACGATGACGATGCTGTGGGCTTCCTCATCAACGCCACCTCTGCCCCGGGTCACACCCCCTTCTGCAGCTCCACCAACACCTCCTGTCTCCTTGACGACCTACTCTGCGGACAGACCTACACCGTGCATGCCATCGCCCAGGGAGACCAGTGCAACAGTGAGCCCAGCGAGTCGTTCGAGATCGTCACAGGTGTGTTTTTAGACTAGAGCTGTGTGTGATTGACGTGGGATTAATTTGCTGTTATTATTATAAAACGCAGCTAGTCCACTAACGGCCCACTACTGGAAAAGATGGCGGCCCACTGGCCCCACTCATGTTGTTGTGACTAATTGTCTCCTTTTGACTGACCAAGTGTATTTGTGTATGTTTCCACAGCCCCTTGCACCCCAGCCAACGTCCGGTCCCAGTATGAGTGTGGTACGAGCATAGCTCTGCTGAGCTGGGACGAGACTCTGGGGCGTGATAGCTTCATCACCCGTGTAGAGTCTGGTGACCACAGTGACTCCTGCAGTACGACTGAGACCCAATGCTCTTTGACCACGCTCATGTGTGGTCATCTCTACAATGTGACCGTGGATGCTCTGGCCGGACACTGCAACAGCAGCCATTCAGCTGCCACACAGATACATACAGGTAAATGGGGATAATGGTCCCCAGTGTAGTCAGTATCATTTACAGTAACAGTTTATTACTTTAACATTGTCCCCCTCTCCTACCCTCCCTTCAGCTCACTGTGCCCCGCAGAATGTCAGTGCCAGTCTGCTGTGTGCCAACAACACAGTGGCTGTAACCTGGCTGGCCAGCTCTGGTGCTGTGGGCTACAATGTGACCGCCCTGGGCCACGACGGTGACACCAAAACCTGCACCACAGACGACACCAGCTGTGATCTACCAAACATGCACTGCGCTCAGACCTATGACATCACTGTCACGCCCTTCTCTGAGACGTGTAAAGGCTTCCAGAGCACCGCCTTCACCTTCATTGCAGGTATGGAAAACAAATACAGATCAGAGAAGCTACTTAAAGACATTTACATTCTTAAGAGTACTCCATTGGATGCTGTAACTCTTAAAACATTTAACATTCTAACATTTAAGTCATTTAGCAGACGCTCTTATCCAGAGCGACTTACAAATTGGTGCATTCAACTTAGGATAGCCAGTGGGGGGGTAGAAGGATTACTGTTATACTATTCCAGGTATTCCTTAAAGAGGTAGGGTTTCAAGTGTCTCCGAAGGTGGTCAGTGACTCCGCTGTCCTGGCGTCGTGGGGGAGCTTGTTCCACCATTGGGGTGCCAGAGCAGCGAATAGCTTTGACTGGGCTGAGCGGGAACTGTGCTTCCGTAGAGGTAGGGGAGCTAGCAGGCCAGAGGTGGATGAACGTAGTGCCCTCATTTGGGTGTAGGGTCTGATCAGAGCCTGAAGGTAAGGAGGTGCCGTTCCCCTCATAGCTCCGTAGGCAAGCACCATGGTTTTGTAGTAGATGCGAGCTTCAACTGGAAGCCAGTGGAGTGTGCGGAGGAGCGGGGTGACATGAGAGAACTTGGGAAGGTTGAACACCAGACGGGCTGCAGCGTTCTGGATAAGTTGTATGGGTTTAATGGCACAGGCAGGGAGCCCAGCCAACAGCGAGTTCAAATCAAATCAAATCAAATTTTATTGGTCACATGCGCCGAATACAACAGGTGCAGACATTACAGTGAAATGCTTACTTACAGCCCTTAACCAACAGTGCATTTATTTTAAACAAAAAAAAGTAAGAATAAAACAACAACAAAAAAAGTGTTGAGAAAAAAAGAGCAGAAGTAAAATAAAGTGACAGTAGGGAGGCTATATATACAGTAAAATAAAGTGACAGTAGGGGAGGCTATATATACAGGGGGGTACCGTTGCAGAGTCAATGTGCGGGGGCACCGGCTAGTTGAGGTAGTTGAGGTAATATGTACATGTGGGTAGAGTTAAAGTGACTATGCATAAATACTTAACAGAGTAGCAGCAGCGTAAAAAGGATGGGGTGGGGGCAGTGCAAATAGTCCGGGTAGCCATGATTAGCTGTTCAGGAGTCTTATGGCTTGGGGGTAGAAGCTGTTGAGAAGTCTTTGGACCTAGACTTGGCACTCCGGTACCGCTTGCCGTGCGGTAGCAGAGAGAACAGTCTATGACTAGGGTGGCTGGAGTCTTTGACAATTTTGAGGGCCTTCCTCTGACACCGCCTGGTATAGAGGTCCTGGATGGCAGGGAGCTTTGCCCCAGTGATGTACTGGGCCGTACGCACTACCCTCTGTAGTGCCTTGCGGTCAGAGGCCAAGCAGTTGCCATACCAGGCGGTGATGCAACCAGTCAGGATGCTCTCGATGGTGCAGCTGTAGAATTTTTTGAGGATCTGAGGACCCATGCCTATTCTTTTTAGTCTCCTGAGGGGGAATAGGCTTTGTCGTGCCCTCTTCACGACTGTCTTGGTGTGTTTGGACCATGATAGTTCGTTGGTGATGTGGACACCAAGGAACTTGAAGCTCTCAACCTGTTCCACTACAGCCCCGTCGATGAGAATGGGGGCGTGCTCAGTCCTCTTTTTTTTCCTGTAGTCCACAATCATCTCCTTTGTCTTGGTCACGTTGAGGAGAGGTTGTTGTCCTGGCACCACACGGCCAGATCTCTGACCTCCTCCCTATAGGCTGTCTCATCGTTGTCGGTGATCAGGCCTACCACTGTTGTGTCGTCGGCAAACTTAATGATGGTGTTGGAGTCGTGCCTGGCCATGCAGTCATGGGTGAACAGAGAGTACAGGAGGGGGACTGAGCACGCACCCCTGAGGGGCCCCGTGTTGAGGATCAGTGTGGCAGTTGTGTTGTTACCTACCCGTACCACCTGGGGGCGGCCCGTCAGGAAGTCCAGGATCCAGTTGCAGAGGGAGGTGTTTAGTCCCAGGATCCTTAGCTTAGTGATGAGCTTAGAGGGCACTATGGTGTTGAATGCTGAGCTGTAGTCAATGAATAGCATTCTCACGTAGGTGTTCCTCTTGTCCAGGTGGGAAAGGGCAGTGTGGAGTGAAATAGAGATTGCATCATCTGTGGATCTGTTGGGGCGGTATGCAAATTGGAGTGGGTCTAGGGTTTCTGGGATTATGCTGTTGATGTGAGCCATGACCAGTCTTTCAAAGCACTTCATGGCTACAGACGTCAGTGCTACGGGTCGGTAGTCATTTAGGCAGGTTATCTTAGAGTTCTTGGGCACGGGGACTATGGTGGTCTGCTTGAAACATGTTGGTATTACAGACTCAGTCAGGGACATGTTGAAAATGTCAGTGAAGACACTTGCCAGTTGGTCAGCACATGCTCGGAGTACACGTCCTGGTAATCCGTCTGGCCCTGCGGCCTTGTGAATGTTGACCTGCTTAAAAGTCTTACTCACATCGGCTACGGAGAGCGTGATCACATAGTCATCCGGAACAGCTGGTGCTCTCATGCATGCTTCAGTGTTGCTTGCCTCGAAGCGAGCATAGAAGTGGTTTAGCTCGTCTGGTAGGCTTGTGTCACTGGGCAGCTCGCGGCTGTGCTTCCCTTTGTAGTCTGTAATAGTTTTCAAGCCCTGCCACATCCGACGAACGTCAGAGCCAGTGTAGTATGATTCAATCTTAGACCTGTATTGACTCTTTGCCTGTTTGATGGTTCGTCGGAGGTCATAGCGGGATTTCTTATAAGCGTCCGGGTTAGAGTCCCGTTCCTTGAAAGCGGCAGCTCTACCCTTTAGCTCAGCGGATGTTTCCTGTAATCCATGGCTTCTGGTTGGGGTATGTACGTACGGTCACTGTGGGGACGACATCATCGATGCACTTATTGATGAAGCCAGTGACTGATGTGGTGTACTCCTCAATGCTGTCTGAAGAATCCCGGAACATGTTCCAGTCTGTGCTAGCAAAACAGTCCTGTAGCTTAGCATCTGCGTCATCTGACCACTTTTTTTATTAACCGAATCACTGGTGCTTCCTGCTTCAGTTTTTGCTTATAAGCAGGAATCAGGAGGATAGAGTTATGGTCAGATTTGCCAAATGGAGGGCGAGGGAGAGCTTTGTATGCGTCTCTGTGTGTGGAGTAAAGGTGGTCTAGAGTTTTTTTCCCTCTGGTTGCACATTTAACATGCTGGTAGAAATTAGGTAGAACGGATTTAAGTTTCCCTGCATTAAAGTCCCCGGCCACTAGGAGCGCTGCATCTGGATGAGCGTTTTCCTGTTGATTAATGGCCTTGTACAACTCATTCAGAGCAATCTTAATGCCAGCATTGGTTTGTGGTGGTAAATAGACAGCTATGAAAAATATAGATGAAAACTCTCTTGGTAAATAGTGTGGTCTACAGCTTATCATAAGATACTCTACCTCAGGCGAGCAAAACCTCGAGACTTCCTTAGTATTTGATTTTGTGCACCAGCTGTTGTTTACAAATATACACAGACCGCCGCCCCTTGTCTTACCAGAGTCAGACGTTCTGTCCTGCCGATGTAGCGTATAGCCTGCTAGCTGAATGTTATCATTGTTGTCGTTCAGCCACGACTCCGTGAAACATAAGATATTACAGTTTTTAATGTCCCGTTGGTAGGATAACCGTAATCTTAACTCGTCCATTTTATTCTCAAAAGATTGAACGTTGGCTAGTAGGATTGATGGGAGAGGCAGTTTACTCGCTCGCCGTCGGATCCTTACAAGGCACCCGGATCTGCGTCCCGCGATATCTCCGTCTCTTCCTCACGCGAATGACGGGGATCTGGGCCTTGTCGGGTGTCTGTAGGATATCCTTCGCGACCGCCTCGTTGAAGAAAAAATCTTCGTCCAATGCGAGGTGAGTAATCGCTGTCCTGATATCCAGAAGCTCTTTTTGGTTATAAGAGACGATGGCAGAAACATTATGTACAAAATAAATTACAAATAACGCGGAAAAACACACATAATAGTACAATTGGTTAGAGGGCTGTAAAACGGCAGCCATCTTCCCGGCGCTGTTCTCTGCAGTAATCCAGATGGGAGATGACAAGTGCCTGGATTAGGACCTGTGCCGCTTTCTGTGTAAGGTAGGGTCGTACTCTGCGAATGTTGTAGAGCATGAACCTGCAGGATCGGGTCACCGCTTTGATGTTAGCGGAGAATGACAGGGTGTTGTACAGGGTCACGCCAAGGTTCTTTGCACTCTGGGAGGAGGACACAATGGAGTTGTCAACCGTGATGGCGAGATCATGAAGCGGGCAGTCCTTCCCCGGGAGGAAGAGCAGCTCCGTCTTGCCGAGGTTCAGCTTGAGGTGGTGATCCGTCATCCACACTGGTATGTCTGCCAGACATGCAGAGATACGATTCGCCACCTGGTTATCAGAAGGTGGAAAGGAGAAAATTGTGTGTCGTCTGCGTAGCAATGATAGGATAGACCATGTGAGGATATGACAGAGCCAAGTGACTTGGTGTATAGAGAGAATAGGAGAGGGCCTAGAACTGAGCCCTGGGGGACACCAGTGGTGAGAGCACGTGGTGCGGAGACAGATTCTCGCCACGCCACCTGGTAGGAGCGACCTGTCAGGTAGGACGCAATCCAAGAGTGAGCAGCGCCGGAGATGCCCAACTCGGAGAGGGTGGAGAGGAGGATCTGATGGTTCACAGTATCAAAGGCAGCAGATAGGTCTAGAAGGATAAGAGCAGAGGAGAGAGAGTTAGCTTTAGCAGTGCGGAGAGCCTCCGTGACACAGAGAAGAGCAGTCTCAGTTGAATGATCAGTCTTGAAACCTGACTGGTTTGGATCAAGAAGGTAATTCTGAGAGAGATAGCAGGAGAGTTGGCTAGAGACGACACGCTCAAGAGTTTTGGAGAAAAGAAAGAAGGGATACTGGTCTGTAGTTGTTGACATCGGTCTCGGTCTCAACAACTGTCCTTAACAACAACCCCCCCTTCTCTCTTCCTCTATCCTCCCCCCCAGGTCCCTGTCCCCCCACCGAGGTCCAGACCTCTCTGCATTGTGAGAGTAACGTGGGTTCCGTGTCCTGGGTCGCCGCCCGTACCTCCCAGATGTACGTTGCCACGGCAACTGGCCAGGACGGCCACGCCCACACCTGCATCACCAATGGGACGGCGGGTTGCTCCTTCAGTGACCTGAAATGTGGCGAGACCTACACCGTCTCAGTGGTAACCATGGAGAGGGGATGCCAGAGCAAGCCCAGCGCACCATTCCCCCTCAAAGCAGGTGAGAGGAGAGAGTAAATCACTATACTAATGGCTGTACTCATTAGCATTAACTTAACGATAACGATCTGCTAACTGTATATCTCAGTTTAAGTCTCCATATCATCTTTTCATCAAACCTTGACACTGAATGCATTTAGCAAAGTAATGATAATTATTGGGTGGGTTTGATACAGTGAGGGGAAAAAAGTATTTGATCCCCTGCTGATTTTGTACGTTTGCCCACTGACAAAGACATGATCAGTCTATAATTTTAATGGTATGTTTATTTGAACAGTGAGAGACAGAATAACAACAAAAAAATCCAGAAAAACACATGTCAAAAATGTTATAAATTGATTTGCATTTTCATGAGGGAAATAAGTATTTGACCCCTCTGCAAAACATGACTTGGTGGCAAAACCCTTGTTGGCAATCACAGAGGTCAGACGTTTCTTGTAGTTGGCCACCAGGTTTGCACACATCTCAGGAGGGATTTTGTCCCACTCCTCTTTGCAGATCTTCTCCAAGTCATTAAGGTTTCGAGGCTGACGTTTAGCAACTCGAACCTTCAGCTCCCTCCACAGATTTTCTATGGGATTAAGGTCTGGAGACTGGCAAGGCCACTCCAGGACCTTAATGTGCTTCTTCTTGAGCCACTCCTTTGTTGCCTTGGCCGTGTGTTTTGGGTCATTGTCATGCTGGAATACCCATCCACGACCCATTTTTTTCAATGCCCTGGCTGAGGGAAGGAGGTTCTCACCCAAGATTTGATGGTACATGGCCCCGTCCATCCTCCCTTTGATGCGGTGAAGTTGTCTTGTCCCCTTAGCAGAAAAACACCCCCAAAGCATAATGTTTCCACCTCCATGTTTGACGGTGGGGATGGTGTTCTTGGGGTCATAGGCAGCATTCCTCCTCCTCCAAACACGGCGAGTTGAGTTGATGCCAAAGAGCTCGATTTTGGTCTCATCTGACCACAACACTTTCACCCAGTTCTCCTCTGAATCATTCAGATGTTCATTGGCAAACTTCAGACGGGCCTGTATATGTGCTTTCTTGAGCAGGGGGACCTTGCGGGCGCTACAGGATTTCAGTCCTTCACGGCGTAGTGTGTTATCAATTGTTTTCTTGGTGACTATGGTCCCAGCTGCCTTGAGATCATTGACAAGATCCTCCCGTGTAGTTCTGGGGTGATTCCTCACCGTTCTCATGATCATTGCAACTCCACGAGGTGAGATCTTGCATGGAGCCCCAGGCCGAGGGAGATTGACATTTATTTTGTGTTTCTTCCATTTGCGAATAATCGCACCAACTGTTGTCACCTTCTCACCAAGCTGCTTGGCAATGGTCTTGTAGCCCATTCCAGCCTTGGCCATGGTGGAGAGTTTGGAATCTGATTGATTGATTGCTTCTGTGGACAGGTGTCTTTTATACAGGTAACAAACTGAGATTAGGAGCACTCCCTTTAAGACTGTGCTCCTAATCTCAGCTCGTTACCTGTATAAAAGACACCTGGGAGCCAGAAATCTTTCTGATTGAGAGGGGGTCAAATACTTATTTCCCTCATTAAAATGCAAATCAATTTATAACATTTTTGACATGCGTTATTCTGTCTCTCACTGTTCAAATAAACCTACCATTAAAATTATAGACTGATCATTTCTTTTTCAGTGGGCAAACGTACAAAATCAGCAGGGGATCAAATACTTTTTTCCCTCACTGTATGTGTGCGATTTCAAAACCAAAAAGCTCACACTCTTTCCCTCTTCCTGTTTTTTCCTCTCTTTCCCTCCCTCTCTCAGCCATCTGTCCTCCTACCAGGCTGGCTGGAGTGACGGCCTGTGGCACCAACGACCTGACCATCACCTGGGACCAGAACCCCGAGACCGGTGTCACCTATTTCCTGTATTCCCAGAAAGAGGGCGGAGCCAACACCAGCTACTCCACCGTAGACCCGTCCCATGTGATCTCAGGGCTGCAGTGTGGAGAACACTACAGCTTCAGGGTCATGGCCAAGGACTCTGTCTGCACCAGCAGCCTCAGCTCAACCATGGAGATAGACACAGGTACCAACCACAGGCAGGGTCTCTTTCCTACCTATTATCACATTAAAACAATGAGTCTTCATCCACTTTTTCTTATACAGTATTTGTATTTATTATGGATCCCCATGGCAGCAGCTACTCTTCCTGGGGTCCAGCAAAATTAAGGCAGTTATACATTTAAAAAACATTACAATACATTCATAACAGATTTCACAACATATTAAGTGAATGCCCTCAGGCCTCTACTCTACTACCACATATCTATAACACACAATCCATGTGTACATGTGTGTATAGTGCGTTTGTTATAGTGTGTGTGTATGCATGTGTCTGTTTGTGTTGCTTCACAGTCCCCGCTGTTCCATAAGGTGTATTTTTACCTGTTTTTTAAAATCTGATTCTACTGCTTGCATCAGTTACCTGATGTGGAATAGAGTTCCATGTGTCATGGCTCTATGTAGTACTGTGTGCCTCCCATAGTCTGTTCTGGACTTGGGGACTGTGAAGAGACCTCTGGTGGCATGTCTTGTGGGGTATGCATGGGGGTCCGAGCTGTGTGCCAGTATTCCAAACAGACAACACGGTGCATTCAGCTTGTCGACACCTCTTACAAAAACAAGCAGTGATGAAGTCAATCTCTATTCCACTCTGAGCCAGGAGAGACTGACATGCATGTCATTAATGTTAGCTCTCCATGTACTTTTAAGGGCCAGCCGTGCTGCCCTGTTCTGAGCCAACTGCAATTTTCCCAAGTCCTTCTTTGTGGCACCTGACCACACTACTGAACAGTAGTCTAGGTGCGACAAAACTAGGGCCTGTAGGACCTGCCTTGTTGATAGTGTAGTTAAGAAGGCAGAGCAGCACTTAATTATGGACATACTTCTCCCCATCTTAGCTTCTGTAGCTCAATTGGTAGAGCATGGCGCTTGTAATGCCAGGGTAGTGGGTTCGATCCCCGGGACCACCCATACCTAAAAATGTATGCACGCATGACTGTAAGTCGCTTTGGATAAAAGCGTCTACTAAATGGCATATTAATATGCTTTGACCATGACAGTCTACAATCCAGGGTTACTCCAAGCAGTTTATTCACCTCAACTTGCTCAATTTCCACATTATTCATTACGACATGTAGTTGAGGTTTAGGGTTTAGTGAATGATTTGACCCAAATACAATGCTTTTAGTTTTGGAAATATTCAGGACTAACTTATTCCTTGCCACCCATTCCGAAACTAACTGCAACTCTTTGTTAAGCGTTGCAGTTATTTCAGTTGCTGTAGTAGCTGACGTGTATAGTGTTGAGTCATCCGCATACATAGACACACTGGCTTTACTCAAAGCCAGTGGTATGTCGTTAGTAAAGATGGAAAAAAGCAAGGGGCCTAGGCAGCTGCCTGGGGAATTCCTGATTCTACCTGGATTATGTTTGAGAGGCTTCCATTAAAGAACACCCTCTGTGCTCTGTTAGACAGGTAACTCTTTATCCACATGGGGTGTAAAGCCATAACACATACATTTTTCCAGCAGCAGACTATGATCGATAATGTCAAAAGCCACACTGAAGTCTAACAAAACAGTATGTCACTCAAAGTCACCAAATACTGTGAATGTGTATAACAGGCATACAGTTGCTACTTACTTAAACCTTTTACCGTTTTCTCCTGGAGCATAGGCCATCGACAACCGTTCCACCATTGTATAATCTATAAAGAACTTGTTTTGTACTGATTCACAACGTCCTTCCTTGTTCTGAAACTGATTTCCAATGCTCTTTCTGGTTCCCGTCCACAGCTCCTTGCCCGCCCACCAACCTAACAGCCCAGGCAAACTGTAGCACCAATGGGGGCATCATCACCTGGGACTTGAGTGCAGGTGGCGTCACCTACACTGCCACGGTAACCGGTACCACCCACAGCCTCACAGCTTCCTGTACTTCCAACACCACTTCCTGTTATGTGAAGCTGGACTGCGGACACCCTTACTCAGCCTCCGTGGTCGCCTCCACTGGGACCTGCAACAGCACCATGGACACCATCCAGTTCGACTCAGGTAGTTAACAAAATAATGAACTAACTAACTAACCAACCAACTGACTGACTGACTGTCTAACTGACTGACTGACTAACTGACTAACCAACTGACTGACTAACCAACTAACAGACTGACTGACTGACTAGAATTGAAGAGAATCGAATGGAATCTAACTTTTATTATAATTATAAACTACAGGTGAAATGTTCAATTAGTGAACAGATTAAATGTTATAAAGCTATTACTATCCTTCAGTGTAGACCTTCACTTGTAGTTGTCTTACATTAGATGACCATACTGTTACTCGACCCTGTTTTGATTCACTACAGATAATGCACCATGCACTATGCTACAGTAGCACCAGTCCCACGGTTATGTCTCTCTCCCACCTCCACCCCGGTCCCCCTCCACAGCCCCCTGTCTACCCGGCAACATAGCAGCAGCCCTGGACTGCAGTGCCAACACGTTTGCAGTGCAGTGGTCAGAGAGTGAGGGGAAACGTGACTCCTACACGGCCCTGGCCATCGGCAGCGACGGGTCTAATCTGAGCTGTGGCACCAGCTCTACAACCTGCACCATCAACAGCCTGGCCTGTGGCATCATATACAGCATCACTGTCAGCACCGCCAATGTCAACTGTGCCACCATCGAGGGATCAGACTACCAGATCCAGTCAGGTAAGGCGCTGGTTCAGAGTCAGACAACCACCCATCTTACTGTACACCTCAACTGCCTGGACCCAAGATCAATCAATCTATCCAAATTCTCAAGGAGTTCTGGTATTAAACCCTCATAAAGTTAATGTATTTTACTTCCTGTATGTATACTCTTTCTCCCCTCCTGTCCTCTCTCCACCCTTCCATCCCTCTCTCCACCCTTCCATCCCTCTCTCCACCCTTCCATCCCTCTCTCCACCCTTCCATCCCTCTCTCCACCTTCCATCCCTCTCTCCATCCTTCCATCCCTCTCTCCGTTCTTACATCCCTTTCTCCATCCTTCCATCCCTCTCTCTCCATCCTTCCATCCCTCTCTCTCCATCCTTCCATCCCTCTCTCTCTCTCCATCCTTCCATCCCTCTCTCTCTCTCTCTCAATCCTTCCATCCCTCTCTCCATCCGTACATCCCTCTCTCATCCTTCCATCCCTCTCTCTCTCTCTCCATCCCTCTCTCTCTCCATCTCTCTCTCCATCCTTCCATCCCTCTCTCTCACCATCCTTCCATCCCTCTCTCTCCATCCTTCCCCCTCTCTCGCTCCATCCTTCCCCCTCTCTCGCTCCATCCTTCCCCCTCTCTCGCTCCATCCTTCCCCCTCTCGCTCCATCCTTCCCCCTCTCGCTCCATCCTTCCCCCTCTCTCGCTCCATCCTTCCCTCTCTCTCACTCCATCCTTCCATCCATCTTTCCATTCTTCCATCCCTCTCTCTCTCTCCATCCTTCCCTCTCTCTCCATCCTTGCATCCCTCTCGCTCTCCATCTTTACATCCCTCTCTCTCTCTCTCTCCATCCTTCCATCCCTGTCTCCATCCTTACATCCATCTCTCTCCATCCATCCTTCCATCCCTCTCTCTCTCTCTCCATCCTTCTCTCCTCCTCTCCCCTCAGCTCCCTGTAAACCAGAGAGCCCTGCGGTGAGCCTGGAGTGCAGTACTAACGTAGCCGAGGTGACTTGGGACAACGCTGGACCTGACCAAATCCACATGGTGTCAGCAGTGGACTTGCAGGGAGTGAAGAGCTCCTGTAACAGCACTGGCTCCAACTGCACCTTCAGCTCTCTGAGTTGTGGACAGGCCTATACACTCACTGTACAGGGCCTCACCGACACCTGCAAGAGCGAACGCAGCACCAGCATGAACCTGCTCACAGGTGACACACAGACAGATATGGTAGAGAGAAACTTTACAATGGAATGCCGTTCATTGGGTCCTACCATGTATATAAATAAATGTGTCATACTTAACAGTAGTGTAGTGACTCTAGGTTGAATATGCTTTGTATAAGAAAACATGCTTCATTTTGTATAGCATATGGTGTAAGCAGCATGTAGGCTACTCTCCTTGGATGTCACAGTGTAATCTTAGTTAAGTAGGGCATGGATCCATCTTTGGTTTTCCAGTCATTGGTCACACCTCTTTAATCCTCGTAACCCTGGACACAATGGAAGTGTGCTCATAGAAATAGAATCAAGTCAATAGGTCTGTGACGGGTGGATGGGTTCTCTCTCACTGTATCAGTATTAAAACCCAACACACACCCAGATCCAACACACACCTCTCTGTCCCACTGAGTGTGTATATTAACAGATATTAATCAAATATAATAGTGTTGCAATCATGTCAGTTGGTCTTTAAAGCCCAACACACGCACCCTCCTGATCAACACATCCCTCTGTCCCCTTTCCAGCCCCCTGCGTCCCCACCCACTTGACAGCCGATGTGAACTGTGAAGCCGGCATCACGTCTGTGACCTGGGACTCAGCCCGCGGTGCCACCGGCTACACAGTACATGCAGAGGGAAGCGGTGGGCACAATGCCACCTGTACCAGCTCAGACACCAACTGTGCCTTCCTTGATCTGATGTGTGGACAGGACTACACTATGGTGGTGCTGGCTAACCACGACAGCTGTGTCAGCCTGGCCAGCGAGTCCATCACCACTACCACTTGTAAGAACACCAGCACACTGGTAACCTTGAAAAACGATCTCGATCTCTCAGATCAACCAACCAAGAACCTTTTATCAGACAGTTATGAAGCCTCATTCACTGTAATTCACTAATAATGGTTAACTAAACCCATCTCTCTCTCTCTAAAACATATACACAACAACGTGTTTCTCTCTCTCCTCTCCCTCCAGTCCCCTGCCGTCACACTGGCCTGCAGGCCTCTCTGGACTGCAGCACCAACACAGCTCAGATCTCTTGGACGTCTGGTAACGGCATTCTGATCTACAAAGCCTTGGCCGAGGGCTTTGACATCAAACACCAGCTCACCTGCTCCAGCCCCGGCTCCGGCTGCAATATCAGCAAGCTGCAGTGTGGAGAGAGCTACAGGGTCAGCGTCAGGGGAGAGGGACGCACTTGCCCCAGCCCCGCCCGCGACTGGGTCATAGTCAACACAGGTAAAATACAGTCCTACCATCATACCAACAGTCCTACCATCATACCAACAGTCCTACCATCATACCAACAGTCCTACCATCATACCAACAGTCCTACCATCATACCAACAGTCCTACCATCAAACATCTACACACACCTACATACATGCATAACCCAATACTGTACATCCAAAGACCAACTCAATCGCACACAAAAGCCTTGCAAACTACTTGAGTAAACCCCTAAACTCAGATCGTGAAATCCTTCACACACTCCGTACTGACACATCCTCGTCTCCCCTCTCCCTTCTCTCCTCAGCTCCCTGCCCCCCTACGGCCCTCAGCGTTCAGTCCTCCTGCAGCTCCGACAACATCTCTGTCTCCTGGGCAGCATCCCATGGTTCCGTCTCCTACACGGCTGTCGCCGAGAGCAATGAGGGCCACTGGTTGTCATGTAACACCAGCACAACAGCGTGTGATATCTCAGGACTGTTGTGTGGACAGGAGTACGAGGTCTACGCTGCCGGAGTGGATGACAGCTGTGTAGGAGCCAAGAGCAACATCCACATTGTCCATACTGGTGGGTGTTTTTCTGAAGACTGGGACAAGATCTTGGGATACAAAAATCCCACCACTTGTCACTGTCCACTTCTTACTGTTAAGAACACATCATAACACAGCTATATTATTGGAACAGATACTGTACAGCTCTTTCAAATAAACTTTGGATCCAACATACAATTCAATAGACAATCCCTTTGGTGATCCCCCTCTCTGACCTCTGACCCTCCTCTTTCTCCTCCCAGCTCCCTGTGTTCCCACGGATGTCCAGAACGACCTGGACTGTCTATCAGGTGTCCTCACCATCACCTGGCAACAAAGCGGCGACACCCCCAACCACTACCACGCCGAACTGACGAGCGGCGAGGGTTTGCTGACCGTGTGCGACACGAATGTGACCACGTGCGTGGTTCCCAGAATGCAGTGCGGTCTGACCTACAGTGTTGTGGTGGTGGCTCACGACAATGCGTGCAACAGCTCCTACAGCCCCGCACAGCAAGTCACAGCAGGTAGGACTCACCTCTGGTCAATACTTATTGGCCATACATAGAAATAGTGGCATTCAAGAATATAATGATGATGACTAGAGAAATTGATATTTCCTTGAGATGCATCATAAAGTACTTATAATAATCCTTCTACACTACATTACCAAAAGTATGTGGACACCTGCTCATCAAACATCTTATTCCAAAATCATGGGCATTAATATGGAGTTGGTCCACCCTTTGCTGCTATAACAGCCTCCACACAGCTTTCCACTAGATGTTGGAACATTGCTGCAGAGACTTACTTCCATGCAGCCACAAGGGCATTAGTGAGGTTGGGCACTGATGTTGGGCGATTAGGCCAGGCTCGCAGTCGGCGTTCCAATTCATCCCAAAGGTGTTCAATGGGGTTCTGGGTTCTGTGCAGGCCAGTGAAGTTATTCCATACCGATCTCGACAAACCATTGCCACAAAGTTGGAAGCACAGAATCATCTAGAATGTAATTGTATGCTGTAGTGTTAAGATTTCCCTTCACTGGAACTAAGGGGCCTAGACCAAATCATGAAGAAAAAAACACCCCAGACCATTATTCCTCCTCCACCAAACTTTACAGTTGGCACTATGCAATCGGGCAGGTAGCGTTCTCCTGGCATCCTCCAAACCCAGATTTGACCGTCTGTGACGACCCTCCCACTCTGTCTGCCGTATTCTCTCTTTGTTCTTGTTTCCTTGTTAGGATGCCGGTGGGCGGAGTTGGGAGGGTCGTCAGCTACATGGGAAACACCTGGGCCGGGTGTGTCCCAGGATAAATGGACCTCTTCCACATTCATTAGGGAGACTCTCTCCAGGCAGTTACTTTGATCTTGGTTGTGATATTTTTGAGGCCTTTTTGGGTTGTTTGCTTTGGCACTTTTCAACACTTTTCCATATTACATTTATGCATGCAAACACTCACGTACACTACTGATTACTGATTACACACACCATTGTTATTTGATTTAGTTTACTTTAATTAATAAATATATACTTTGAGTACTCCTTGTCTCCACGTGTCTCCCCTTTTGTTACGAACTTGAGCCGGTTCGTGACAAGTGGGGGTTCGTCCGGGGATTTTGAACTGGTTGTGTTTGGGAGAACGTGGAGTTAATGTCCAATTCTGTAGGGTTTTTCTTTGTAAATTTTGTTAGTTTGTTTGAGTTTGATAGGGCAGTATTGGTTGCCTTTGGGTTTTGTACTGCGTTGGAGAGAGTACATTGGTTAGTTTCAGTCCCTGCCCAGCCTGGAAACTCTTGCTCTACTCGCTGTTGGGACATCGGGCTGAGGTGAGTACAATCGGCTGTGTACCTCAGTGGGAGATTGGGTGGGGGTAGTGACATTTGCTACCCGGAGCTATAGCTTTTTTCCCCTGATAGGCTTAGTGACGTGTTTTGTTTTGGGATACGTTGGGCATGGTTAAATGTTTGTTATTTTTGTGTGGTGTCAGTGGACTGAGCAGTTGTCTCGGGGCACATCCGTGGCTTGGGGAAATCTACCAGCGTGCTGGGGGGTTTAATTCCTTGCCAGCGGGCTACAGTGCGTAATTACCCACCGCAAATCTGCACGAAGACTAGGGTTGAGTTATTGTAGGTTTTGGGGAAGCTCCATATCCCAGCTCTTTTCTGTGGTGCTCGGTGTGATTGTATTTATCTTGTGTCTGGTGTGCTCAGCAGAGGGGTTGAGAAAGATTATTATGATATATATATATTTAATTTTTTTTTCCCTGATTATGGCGTCTAAGGTAGACGAGTTCATTCGCTTTCCATCAGAAGAACTGTTAGAATTATGTACTAAAGAACAGCTGTTGAAGGTTGCTGAACACTACAAGGTTGAAATTAGTGATAAACGCTCTAAAAAAATTTCTATTAGGTTAATATTGAAGGCCAATTTGATGGAGAGTGGTATTCTGGATGTTACCACTGGGGCAGCGTCTGCTGAGGACACGTTGTCTCCCCGATATGTTACAATGACCGCTCCATCGGTTAGTCATAGTGGTCTTCTTTTTGAACAGCAGAAAGAACTGCTTCTGTTACAGCTAGAGCATGAACAAAATGGACAAAGAGCTAAAATGGAGCATGAACAAGCTAAAATGGAGCATGAACAAGCTAAAATGGAGCATGAACGAAATGGACAAAGAGCTAAAATGGAGCATGATCGTGTAAAATATGAAAGGGAATTGGAATTTAAACAGGATATGGAGCGTGCTAAAATCAAGCTGCAACAAGAGCGACTAGAGTTGGTTAGGGGAAGGAAAGCTCTCAGGGGGAGAGTTTGCTCTGGGAAGGTGACCCAGAGTTACCTAGGGGTCGTTCCTCTTTTGGTCGTAATCCAGAGACATTTGATGTTGTAGGGAATTTACGGTTGTTGCCCCCAGTTTAATGAAAAGGACCCGGAGACATTCTTTTCATTGTTTGAGCGTGTTGCTGACGCTAGGAGTTGGCCTGATTCTGATCGCACTTTGATGTTGCAGTGTGTGCTGACTGGTAAAGCGCAAGAAGCATATTCAGCTCTTAGTGTAGCAGACAGTGTTAGTTATGAGAAGGTTAAAACGGCTGTGTTACAGAGTTATGAATTGGTCCCTGAGGCTTACCGCCAACGATTTAGAACTTTAAAAAGGGATGATCAGCAGACTCATGTTGAGTTTGCGCGAATATTATCTTCACAGTTCAATCGCTGGTGTTCCGCCTCTACAGTTATGACTTTCCAAGGGCTGTGTGATCTGATTATGTTAGAACAATTTAAGGACACAATCCCTGATCGTATAGCGACGTACATTAACGAACGAAAAATAAAGACTGTCGCTGAAGCTGCGGTTTTGGCAGATGAATATGTGTTGACTCACACACATTTTTTTTGCAGAACCCCGTATTCGGAGTGAGTGGGGGGTGTTTGCAGAGATTTGGGCCTCGCTCGCCGAGATACTTCGGTTCCCGGGCAGAGTTTCATTCAACTGGGGTTGAGCCTGATACCCGTGGTAAAACTGACTTTGGTCAAGAGTGTCACTACTGTCGAGAATTAGGTCATTGGAAAAATGAATGTCCGATTCTTAGGTCTAGGGGTAAATTCAGTACAGGTGCTTATGGTAAATCGAGGCCTATAGCGTTAGCAGCGCCTGTTCCACATCAGTTCACTCCTGACGCATTGTCTCATGCCCAGAGCCATGTGAAGGGCTATATTGATCCCGAGTATTTACCTTTTGTTACGGAGGGTTTTGTGTCTATGGTAGGAAGTAAGAACCTAGTGCCAGTAAAGATCCTAAGAGATACAGGTGCCTCTGAATCATTTGTGTTGGAATCTGTGTTACCCTTCTCTGCGGAGACTGATTCGGGGAATAGTGTTCTAATTAGGGGAATAGGTTTGAACACTCTGTCAGTTCCATTGCATAAACTGATGTTGGATTGTGGACTGGTGAAAGGTGAGGTTGTTGTGGGGGTGCGTCCTTCATTGCCTATTGAGGGTGTTGACGTGATCCTTGGAAATAACTTGGCTGGGGAGCGTGTGTGGCCTATCGTGTTTCCATCTTTAGCGGTTTCTACTAAGCCTTCAATTGTAGGGATTCCTGATGAGAGTGCGCAGAATTTCCCAGAGGTGTTTTCTGCGTGTGCAGTGACGCGTTCTATGATCCCTGATGACTTGGTCACGGAACTGGCTAACGAGAATACCATAAAGAAGTCTGTTACTGTTTTCCCTGTTATCCCGTTATCCGTATCCCGCTCCGATTTAATCGAGGCGCAACGGGCTGACCCTACATTAGAAGAGTTGCGGGACCAAATTGTGCCTGTAGAACAGTTGGGAGATGTCGCACAGGGCTATTTTCTCCAAGAGGAGGTCCTGATGAGGAAGTGGATGTCTCATGGTAGTTGTTTTCTGGGGGAGGCGATTAGTCAGGTTGTGGTACCAGTTAGGCTTCGTGAGTTGGTGCTGACAACTTCTCACAACGACGTTGCTGGGCATATGGGTGTGAGAAAAACCTACAATCGCATATTACGAAATTTTTTTTGGCCAAGATTAAAGAGGGATGTTTCTGATTTCATCAAAACTTGTCACACCTGTCAATTAACTGGTAAACCTAATCAAGCTATTAAGCCGGTACCACTGTTCCCTATTCCTGTACTCAGTAAACCTTTTGAGTATTTGATTATTGACTGTGTTGGTCCTCTGCCTCGTTCTAGAAAGGGTAGTAATTATTTGTTGACTGTGATGTGTCAGACCACTAGGTTTCCTGTTGCCTACCCTCTCCGGTCTATCACGACTAAGGCTGTGTTAAAAGCTTTGACTCAGTTTCTCTCACTGTTTGGAATCCCTAAGGTCATTCAAAGTGATCAAGGATCTAATTTCACCTCTAATCTCTTTGGACAGGTTCTCCAACAACTCCATATTAAACACAACTTGTCTAGCGCTTATCATGCCCAAAGTCAAGGAGCACTGGAACGTTTCCATCAAACACTTAAGTCTTTGTTGAGAGCTTATTGTACTGAGATGGATAAGGATTGGGAGGAGGGGTTGCCTTGGTTACTGTTAGCTGCTAGGGAGGTTTCACAGGAGAGCACGGGTTTTAGCCCAAATGACCTAGTGTTTGGACATCGGGTGCGTGGGCTTTTATCTGTTCTCCAGGATGACTGGAAGTCTCCCGAGCCTCCTCAGTCCCTGTTATCATATGTGGGTGATTTTCGGCGACGCTTGTATGCCGCTGGTGAAATGGCTAAAGAGGAGCTATCATCTTCACAGGACAGGATGAAGAGCATATATGATCGCCGAGCTGAGCCTCATCACTTTAGTCCAGGTGATCAGGTTCTGGCTCTGCTGCCAATTGTTGGTTCTCCTTTTCAAGCCAAGTTTCAAGGTTCATATACAGTGGTGCGCCAGTACACTGAGCAAAATTATCTAGTTGCCACTCCAGAACGGAGGAAAGCACACCAACTGTGCCATGTAAATTTGTTAAAACCCTATTATGCACGTTCCTCTGAGACTGAACAGGGGGAGTCTACAGAGGACGGTAAGGCTGTTCTTTTGGCTGATATTGTTTATTCCCTGAGTTCTGGTCATGCTAGGTCTGTGCAGGAGCAGGAAGATGTTTCTGGTCCTGACGATTGCATACTGCAGGGTAGATTGAAAAATTCAGAGACACTGGAGATTGTAGATAGCCTTCTTACTCATCTACCTGTTGATGAGCGGAAAGAGAGGGTTGGTTTGATTCGGAGATTTCCAGGGTTGTTTTCGGATACACCTACACGTACAAACTTAATAGAACATGATATTGACATTGGAGATGCTGACCCCATTCGTCAACGGTTCTATAGAGTTTCTTCAGAGAAACTGCGTTGTCTGGATGCTGAGGTCAGGTACATGCTGGAGAGTAAAATAGCAGATCCTTCTTTTCCCAGTTGGGCTTCTCCCTGTATCTTGGGCAGTAAATCGGATGGAACAAATAGATTTTGTACGGACTACCGTAAGGTAAACGATGTCACTGGGCCGGATTCATTTCCTCTTCCTCGGATGGAGGACTGCGTTGGTCAAGTCGGCGCAGCTACGTTTGTGAGCAAATTTGACCTGTTAAAGGGGTATTGGCAGGTGCCACTGATGAGTAGGGCACGTGAAATCTCTGCCTTTATTACACCTTTTGGTCTGTACTCGTATTCGGTTATGAGTTTCGGACTGCGTAATGCGCCTGCCACTTTTCAGCGATTTATGAACAGGGTTGTCTCTGGTCTGGCTGGTTGCGCTGTTTATCTGGACGATGTAGTGATATATGCAGATGCTTGGGAGGAGCATCTGTCCCGTATTCAGGCCTTGTTCGGACGTCTGGCTGCGGGTCGCCTCACGATGAATTTGGCTGAATGTGAGTTTGCTCAGGCGACTGTTGTATACCTTGGAAAGGTGGTTGGGCAGGGTGACGTGCGCCCTGTTCATGAATATTGATGTGACCGACCATTGTTTGATTTTGTCATGTTCTATCCTTCCTGTTTGTCCCCTCCTAGTCTTGTGTTCTTCTTTCCTCTTAAAGGTTGCTTCCTGTGTAAAGGTTGCTGAGGTCTGGAGAGGAGGATGATGGGTGGGGCAAGTGGAGGTGTGAACATGTACAATTTGTCGGGTTTGGGACGCAGGGGCTGGTACGTTGGTCCGGGGTCCTTGTTGGTCCCCGGTCTTATGGGGGGGTGTGACGACCCCTCCCACTCTGTCTGCCGTATTCTCTCTTTGTTCTTGTTTCCTTGTTAGGATGCCGGTGGGCGGAGTTGGGAGGGTCGTCAGCTACATGGGAAACACCTGGGCCGGGTGTGTCCCAGGATAAATGGACCTCTTCCACATTCATTAGGGAGACTCTCTCCAGGCAGTTACTTTGATCTTGGTTGTGATATTTTTGAGGCCTTTTTGGGTTGTTTGCTTTGGCACTTTTCAACACTTTTCCATATTACATTTATGCATGCAAACACTCACGTACACTACTGATTACTGATTACACACACCATTGTTATTTGATTTAGTTTACTTTAATTAATAAATATATACTTTGAGTACTCCTTGTCTCCACGTGTCTCCCTTTTGTTACGAACTTGAGCCGGTTCGTGACACGTCGGACTGCCAGATGGTGAAGCGTGATTCATCACTCCAGAGAATGCGTTTCCACTGCTCCAGTGTCCAATGGCGGCGAGCTTTACACCACTCCAGCCAACGCTTGGCATTGCGCATGGTGATCGCGCATGGTGATCTTAGGCTTGTGTGCGGCTGCTCGGCCATGGAAACCCATTTCATGAAGCTCCCGACAAACAGTTATTGTGCTGACGTTGCTTCCGGAGGCAGTTTGGAACTCGGTAGTGAGTTTTGAAACCGAGGACAGACGACTTTTATGCGCTACGCACTTCAGCACTCGGCAGTGCCGTTCTGTGAGCTTGTGTGGCCTACCATTTCACGGCTGAGCCATTGTTGCTCCTAGATGTTTCCACTTCACAATAACAGCACTTACAGTTGACCGGGGCAGCTCTAGCAGGACAGAAATTTGACGAACTGACTTGTTGGAAAGGTGGCATGCTATGACAGTGCCACGTTTAAAGTCACTGAGCTCTTCAGTAAGGCCATTCTACTGCCAATGTTTGTCTATGGAGATTGCATGGCTGTGTGCTCGATTTTATACACCTGTCAGCAACGGGTGTGGCTGAAAGCCGAATCCACTCATTAGAAGGGCTGTCCACATACTTTTGTATATATACAGTGCCTTGCAAAAGTATTCATTCCCCTTGGCGTTTTTCCTATTTTGTTGCATTACAACCTGTAATTTAAATGGATTTTTATTTGGATTTCATGTAATGGACATACACAAAATAGTCCAAATTGGTGAAGTGGAATGAAAAAAATAACTTGTTTCAAAATATTCTAAAAAATAAATAACGGAAAAGTGGTGCGTGCATATGTATTCACCCCTTTTGCTATGAAGCCCCTAAATAAAATTTGGTGCAACCAATTGCCTTCAGAAGTCACATAATTAGTTAAATAAAGTCCACCTGTGTGCATTCTAAGTGTCACATGATCTCAGTGTATATATACACACCTGTTCTGAAAGGCCCCAGAGTCTGCAACACCACTAAGCAAGGGGCACCACCAAGAAAGTACATATCAGGGTTGGGTTAAAAAAAGCACCATTAAATCCATTAATAAAAAATGGAAAGAATATGGCACCACAACAAACCTGCAAAGAGAGGGCCGCCCACCAAAACTCACGGACCAAGCAAGGAGGGCATTATTCAGAGGCCAAAAATAACCCTGAAGGAGCTGCAAAGCTCCACAGCGGAGATTGGAGTATCTGTCCATAGGACCACCTTAAGCCGTACACTCCACAGAGCTGGGCTTTACGGAAGAGTGGCCAGAAAAAAGCCAATGCTTAAAGACAAAATAAGCAAACACATTTGGTGTTCGCCAAAAGGCATGTGGGAGACTCCCCAAACATATGGAAGAAGGTACTCTGATCAGATGAGACTAAAATTGAGCTTTTTGGCCATCAAGGAAAACGCTATGTCTGGCGCAAACCCAACACCTCACATCACCCCGAGAACAACATGTTTTTCATCGGCAGGGACTGGGAAACTGGTCAGAATTGAAGGAATGATGGATGGCGCTATATACAGGGAAATTCTTGAGGGAAACCTGTTTCAGTCTTCCAGAGATTTGAGACTGGGACGGAGGTTCACCTTCCAGCAGGACAATGACCCTAAGCATACTGCTAAAGGAACACTCTAGTGGTTTAAGGGGAAACATTAAAATGTTTTGGAATGGCCTAGTCAAAGCCCAGACCTCAATCCAATTGAGAATCTGTGGTATGACTTAAAGATTGCTGTACACCAGCAGAACCCATCCAACTTGAAAGAGCTGGAGCAGTTTTGCCTTGACGAAAGTTCTGTTTTTCTGTCTTATTTCTTGTGTCACAATAAAAAATGTGAATAGGGGGGTGAATACTTTCGCAAGCCACTGTAGTGTATCTTCACTTCTCTTCTCTCTTCACCTCTTCTTCTCTTCTCTACTCTCTTCTATTCTCTTCTACCCCCTCTCAGCTCCCTGCCCTCCAGATGCAGTCAGTGCCGTGGTGGACTGTGCCACCAACATTGTCACGGTAACCTGGGACAACAGCGTTGCCAAGGTGCTGTACACAGTTACTGCTGAATGTCCCAGTGGTCAGCACTACACCTGCAATGTCACGGGAATGGGCTGTGACCTCAGCACCCTGTCATGTGGCACAGAGTACAATGTGACTGTCACCCCGTCACTCGGCGGCTGTGTCGGTGTCAACACACCGTCTCAGCTGGTCAAGACAGGTAGGGATCAATCAATTAGTAAATCAGTTAATGTCTGTAATTACATGTCAGTTAAATGTCTGTAAATCTGCACAAATACTCATGAACCCGACACACACACAAAGACACAGACACACTGCTCTCTCTCTCCTTCTAGCGCCCTGCGTACCCCGCCTCACCGAGGTGGTGATGGACTGTCTATCAGATTCCGCCTGGGTGAAGTGGGAGGAGTCGGCGGGCGCCGAGCTTTACGTTGCCGTGGCGACGGACAGCCAAGGGCAGACGTTTGAGTGCAACACAACTGACATTAACACGTGCGCTGTGCCAGACCTGCACTGCGGACATCACTTTACCTTTACCCTCACCGCCTCAGACCAACAGTGCTCCAGCGCACCTAGCAACACTGTGGTGTCCGAGACAGGTGAGAGACTGTCGTACTTGAAGCATGAGGGTTGTTAACATTTATATTAAAGTAGCTAAAATAGATATGTAGCAGTATATTGTCCTAGTGAAATTTCTACACTGCTCAAAAAAATAAAGGAAACACTTAAACAACACATCCTAGATCTGAATGAATGAAATAATCTTATTAAATACTTATTTCTTTACATAGTTGAATGTGCTGACAACAAAATCACACAAAAATTATCAATGGAAATCAAATTTATCAACCCATGGAGGTCTGGATTTGGAGTCACCCTCAAAATTAAAGTGGAAAACCACACTACAGGCTGATCCAACTTTGATGTAATGTCCTTAAAACAAGTCAAAATGAGGCTCAGTAGTGTGTGTGGCCTCCACGTGCCTGTATGACCTCCCTACAACGCCTGGGCATGCTCCTGATGAGGTGGCGGATGGTCTCCTGAGGGATCTCCTCCCAGACCTGGACTAAAGCATCTGCCAACTCCTGGACAGTCTGTGGTGCAACGTGGCGTTGGTGGATGGAGCGAGACATGATGTCCCAGATGTGCTCAATTTGATTCAAGTCTGGGGAACAGGCGGGCCAGTCCATAGCATCAATGCCTTCCTCTTGCAGGAACTGCTGACACACTCCAGCCACATGAGGTCTAGCATTGTCTTGCATTAGGAGGAATCCAGGGCCAACCGCACCAGCATATGGTCTCACAAGGGGTCTGAGGATCTCATCTCGGTACCTAATGGCAGTCAGGCTACCTCTGGCGAGCACATGGAGGGCTGTGCGGCCCCCCAAAGAAATGCCACCCCACACCATGACTGACCCACCGCCAAACCGGTCATGCTGGAGGATGTTGCAGGCAGCAGAACGTTCTCCACGGCGTCTCCAGACTCTGTCACGTCTGTCACATGTGCTCAGTGTGAACCTGCTTTCATCTGTGAAGAGCACAGGGCGCCAGTGGTGAATTTGCCAATCTTGGTGTTCTCTGGCAAATGCCAAACGTCCTGCACGGTGTTGGGCTGTAAGCACAACCCCCACCTGTGGACATCGGGCCCTCATACCACCCTCATGGAGTCTGTTTCTGACCGTTTGAGCAGACACATGCACATTTGTGGCCTGCTGGAGGTCATTTTGCAGGGCTCTGGCAGTGCTCCTCCTTGCACAAAGGCGGAGGTAGCGGTCCTGCTGCTGGGTTGTTGCCCTCCTACGGCCTCCTCCACGTCTCCTGATGTACTGGCCTGTCTCCTGGTAGCGCCTCCATGTTCTGGACACTACGCTGACAGACACACAAACCTTCTTGCCACAGCTCGCATTGATGTGCCATCCTGGATGAGCTGCACTACCTGAGCCACTTGTGTGGGTTGTAGACTCCGTCTCATGCTACCACTAGAGTGAAAGCACCGCCAGCATTCAAAAGTGACCAAAACATCAGCCAGGAAGCATAGGAACTGAGAAGTGGTCTGTGGTCACCACCTGCAGAACCACTTCTTCATTGGGGGTGTCTTGCTAATTGCCTATAATTTCCACCTGTTGTCTATTCCATTTGCACAACAGCATGTGAAATTTATTGTCAATCAGTGTTGCTTCCTAAGTGGACAGTTTGATTTCACAGAAGTGTGACTGACTTGGAGTTACATTGTGTTGTTTAAGTGTTCCCTTTATTTTTTTGAAAAGTGTATTTTGTTGATGGCATTTTTCACAGTGTTTGGTTGCTACCACCTGTGAACTGTATACTGTATGTGCACCTCACTGAACCTCTCTGTTTCTCCCCCCGTCCTCAGCCCCTTGCCCTCCCCAAGACATGCAGACCAAGGTGGGTTGTGGGAACAATACGGTGAGTGTGTCCTGGACCCCCAGCATGGGAGCTCTGATGTACACAGCCACCCTGGAGCACACAGACAGAGAAACCACCTTCTGCACCACTGATGGCACAGGATGTGACATCACACAGCTGCCCTGCGGAGCGATGTACGTCCTGGTGGTGACCGCAGAGGGACGCACCTGTAACACCTCCCAGAGCATGCAGACCTTCGTCAGAACAGGTACACACACACTCACAGACGTTTTTCTATCCTTGTGAGGATCTTGACGAAACACCTACTAACGGAGGACCAACGTATCTATCTCACACATATTAAAACACATACACACACCTCCTAAAATGTACATAAAAAAAACAACATTTAAGTCATTTAGCAGATGCTCTTATCCAGAGCGACTTACAAATTGGTGCATTCAACTTAGGATAGCAACCACTCCCTTTTTTTTTTTAATGGGGAGGGTGGGGTAGAAGGATTACTGTTATACTATTCCAGGTATTCCTTAAAGATGTAGGGTTTCCAGTGTCTCCGGAAGGTGGTCAGTGACTCCGCTGTCCTGGCGTCGTGTGGGAGCTTGTTCCACCATTGGGGTGCCAGAGCAGCGAATAGCTTTGACTGGGCTGAGCGGGAACTGTGCTTCCGTAGAGGTAGGGGGGCTAGCAGGCCAGAGGTGGATGAACGTAGTGCCCTCGTTTGGGTGTAGGGTCTGATCAGAGCCTGAAGGTAAGGAGGTGCCGTTCCCCTCACAGCTCCGTAGGCAAGCACCATGGTTTTGTAGTAGATGCGAGCTTCAACTGGAAGCCAGTGGAGTGTGCGGAGGAGCGGGGTGACATGAGAGAACCTGGGAAGGTTGAACACCAGACGGGCTGCAGCGTTCTGGATAAATTGTAGGGGTTTAATGGCACAGGCAGGGAGCCCAGCCAACAGCGAGTTGCAGTAATCCAGACGGGAGATGACAAGTGCCTGGATTAGAACCTGTGCCACTTTCTGTGTAAGGTGGTGTCGTACTCTGCAAAGTCTTTTGCCACTCCACTGTCAGAGCTATTAGAATGTCATTTTGTAGTCAAAACAGTTACATGTCTGACACAGACAGAGTATGTATTAAGAAGTAGTATGGGTACTCAACACTTCATATCCCATTATAAACATCTCTCAGTCAAGACTTTACAGTGTTGCTGAATGAAAGTGACTTTAGTGCTATTCTTCCCCACAGTCCCCTGCACACCCCAGCGTCTGCAGGCCAGTGTGATCTGCAGCAGTAATGTGGCCAATATGACGTGGAACATCAGCCGTGGGGGTCAGCTCTACTCTGTGGAGGCTACCGGCACCGACGGCCACGTTGCAGGATGCATGTCCCATGAGAGCCGCTGTGACCTCACCGGCCTGCACTGTGGCCAGCACTACACCACCACCGTGGTGGCACGAGACAACGACTGCACCAGCCCTGTGAGTGACACCGTGGAGCTTAAGACAGGTGAGCTCACAACACACATATGGGAAAATGTAGCGGCACTTTATAAGCATAGATATTCAGAAACACACACAGCAATGTAACAAAATCCAGCCCATTGCCTCTAAGAATGGTGAACAGTCATACAACACGCATACACTGCAAAGTATACCTTGCACTAAGCCTTTACGTATCACCCTAAACCTAACCATGTCCCTGTCTATCCCTCTACCCCTCCAGTACCCTGCATTCCTGCCCGTGTGTCCACTGTGATGGACTGTGCTGCCAACGCCATGTCTGTGTCGTGGTCTAAGAGCTTGGGGGCTGACTCATACATAGCCACCCTGCAGGACAGCGACGGAAGCTCCATCACCTGCCAGGCCCTGAGTGGAGCAGCCTCCTGTAACGTCACCACACTCAGCTGTGGTCAGACCTACCATGTCACTGTAGCTGCCTCCGACGGATCCTGCAGCAGCCCATCTACTGATGTTACCGACACACACGCAGGTAGGAAGGGAGTCTTTCACACACATTCCCTCTATCTAGAGGGAACCATACTTAGGTCAGTCTGTAGTCAAACATCCATTTTCCTGAATATCACCAAAGGCTCCATTTTAGGGCCTGTTTTGTTCACCATTTATATCAATGTTATAGGCAAAGCATTGAAAAACTGTAAACTTAACCTATATTACTTGTATTTGCACTAACTTAGTCTACTCTTATCCTCTATCCTTCTCTCTCTCCCACCAGCCCCCTGTGCACCTCGTAACATAGAGACAGTAATGGACTGCGAGGCCCGTGTTGCCATGGTGTCCTGGTCTATGAGTAGCGGGCCTGTGTCCTACGTGGCTACAGCCACCACCCTGTCCGGCCACGCAGTCACCTGTGAGACCAGCAACACCTTCTGTGAGCTGGGAGGCCTGGCCTGCGGAGAGAGCTACTCTGTGTCTGTACAGGCCCAGGGAGAGAGCTGCAGTAGCATGGCTACCATGACAGGACAACTGGTCACTGGTGAGTTGATGCTTCCTCCATGTTACTGTATATCACCCTGATATAAAATACTTTAGAATGTAATGATATATACCGTAACTGCCAAAATAAAGGAAATACCAACATGAAGTGTCTTAATAGGGCATTGGGCCACCACGAGCCAGAACCGCTTCAATGCACCTTGGCATAGATTCTACATGTGTCTGGAACTCTATTAGAGGGAAGCAACACTATTCTTCCACAAGAAATTCCATCATTTGGTGTTTTGTTGATGGTGCTGGACAACGCTGTAGTGCTGAGCGATTAACTGACATTTGTTATTTTTCGTTTTTTAAACAACTAATTGACCGACGTCAGTTCAATTATTTGAATTCCACTTCGCTCTGTTTTTTTTCAGTGAGCTCGATGTGCAGATCAAGCCTGAACTGTGCGATGTAGTAGAGAGTTGTAGTTTTCAACAGGCTAATATTCTACACAGTTTAGTACAGAAAACGTGGTAATTAACTACAATGACCATAATCCACTGCATGTCCACTTACTGTGATGAGGTGTGAATGAAGGAGTCAGGCGCAGGAGGTAAAACACCAAAGTCCAGAGTTTATTCTGTTTACATATAAAACGCACCAAGCGTCAATACGAAACTATCACAAGGGAAATATTCCACCTTGGCAGTAACAAATGGAAGAGTAGCTCAACCGAGCTACTCGCTCTCACAATGAAACAATTACTCACAAAGACAAGGGGAACAGAGGGAACACTTATACACATACTAATTAGGGGAATGAGCACCAGGTGTGTGTAATTGACAAGACATGACAAGTGGAGTGATGAGAATGGGATCGGCAGTAGCTAGTAAGCCGGTGACGACGAACGCCGAAACCTGCCCGAACAAGGAGGGGAGGCAGCCTCGGCGGTAGTCGTGACAGTACCCCACCCCCTTGACGCGCGGCTCCAGCAGTGCGCCGACCCCGGCCTCGGGGACGGCCAGAAGGACGCGGAGCAAGGCAAGTCGGATGGCAACGGTGGAAATCCCTCAACAGGGAGGGATTGAGGATATCCCTCCTTGGGACCCAGCACCCAGCACCCACATTGGTGCCACGTTGCCAGGACCGGTTGGTAACCCAAAACACATTGGAAGGGTGTTAGGTTAGTAGAGGAGTGGCGGAGAGAGTTCTGAGCGTATTCTGCCCATGGCAGGAACACCAACCACTCCCCCGGCCGGTCCTGACAGTAGGTCCGCAGGAACCTACTCACATCTTGATTCACCCTTTCCACCTGCCCATTACTCTCTGGGTGAAATCCAGAGGTCAGGCTGACCGAGACCCCCAGACGTTCCATGAACACCTTCCAGACTCTCTGGGGTCCTCGGTCGGACACTATATCCTCTGGTACCCCGTAGTGCCGGAAGACGTGAGTAAACCGAGCCTCCGCAGTTTGTAGGGCCGTGGGGAGACCGGGCAGAGGAAGGAGGCGGCAGGACTTCGAAAAGCGATCCACAACGACCAGGATAGTGGTGTTACCTTGGGAGAGGGGAAGAGCAGTAAGAAAATCAATACTAAGGTGGGACCATGGTCGTTGTGGAACTGGTAAAGGTTGTAGCTTACCCGCTGGGAGGTGCCTAGGTGCCTTACTCTGGGCACACACTGAGCAGGAGGAATACTACCGGCGCCACAATGCATGAGGCCAGGAGTATGGGGGTATTGTCTCTGGGCCTCTCCTCTGTGTCATACAGCCGAGACAGTGCGTCTGCCTTAACGTTCTTCGTACCCGGGATGTATGATAGAGTGAAATCAAACTGGGTGAAGAATAGGGCCCACCTGGCCTGGCGAGGATTCAGCCTCCTCGCTACCCGAATGTACTCCAGGTTACGGTAGTCTGTCCAGACGAGGAAAGGGTGTTTCGCCCCTTCGAGCCAATGCCTCCACACCATCAACGCTTGGACAACAGCCAGCAGCTCCCGATCACCAACGCCGTAGTTCTGCTCTGCCGAGCTGAGCTTCTTCGAAAAGAAGGCACAGGGGCGGAGCTTGGGTGGCGTGCCCGAGCGTTGGGATAAGACAGCGCCTATCCCTACCTCGGACGCATCCACCTCCACTACCAACGGTAGTGATGAATCGGGGTGAGCCAGTACCGGGGCTGAGGTGAACAGACCCCGCAATCTACTGAAGGCCAAATCAGCCTCAGCAGACCAGCGGAGCCGGGACGGCCCACCCTTCAACAAGGAGGTAATGGGAGCTGCGACCTTGCCAAAGCCCTGAATAAACCTCTGATAGTAGTTGGCAAAGCCAAGGAAGCGCTGCACCTCCTTCACCGTGGTTGGAGTCGGCCAATTACGCACGGCTGAAATGCGATTTCCCTCCATCTCCACACCTGTGGTAGTAATGCGGTATCCGAGGAAGGAGATTGACTGCTGGAAAAACTCTCACACTTCTCAGCCTTGGCATAAAGATAATTCTCCAGCAGTCGGACCAGTACCTTGCGAACCAGGGACACATGCTCGGCGCGTGTAGCGGAATACACCAGGATGTCATCGATGTAGACCACCACACCGCGACCAAGCATGTCCCGAAACAACTTGTTCACAAAGGACTGGAAAATGGATGGAGCATTCATCAAACCGTAGGGCATCACCAGGTATTCATAATCCCCCGAGGTTGTGCTGAATGCGGTTTTCCACTCATCCCCTTCCCGAATACGCACCAGGTTGTAGGCACTCCTGAGGTCTAATTTGGTGAAAAAACGGGCCCCATGCATTGACACAATCACTGAAGGAATGACGAGAAGAGGATAACTAAATCGTACAGTCACCTTATTCAGTGGTCGATAATCAATGCACGGGCGTAAACCGCCATCTTTCTTCATCACAAAGAAGAAACTCGAGGAAGCAGGTGAAGTGGAGGGACGTATATACCCCTGGCGCAGGGACTCTGTGACGTATGTTTCCATAGCCTCTGTTTCAGCCTGTGACAGAGGATACACATGACTCCTGGGAGATACAGCATCTACCCGAAGGTTTATCGCGCAATCCCCCTCCCGATGAGGTGGTAATTTAGTCGCTTGCGTCTTGGAAAACGCGAGTGCCAGATCATGGTATTCGGGGGGAATGCGCACGGTGGGGGTGCCGTCTGGACTTTCCACCGTGGTTGCACCAACGGAAAAACCTAGACACCTACCCGGACACTCACGCGACGACCCCGTAAGAACCCTCTACTCTGATGGGGAGTGGAATGGATAGGGGAACCAATGAAATGCCTTGACGTCGTGCAAATGCCCTGTCCATAAAGTTCCCAGCTGCGCCTGAATCAACTAGCGCCTTACACTGGGGAAACTACCAGGTGATCGGGAAAGGAGATAGATAAGGTACAGTGCGCCGCAAAGGGCTCTGAACAATTTTGGGTGTTCGTTACCTGGGGTGATGCGTGAGTACCCTGCCTACCGCCTCCAGACCCAAAAGAACGTTGACTGCGATGTGAGGTGGAATGTCCCTTCGTTCCACCAGAGTGGCACTGTCGCTGTCCTCCTGCGCTCTCTCGACCGGCGGCTCCCCCCAGCTCCATCTGCTCAGGGTCAGAGTCGTCCGGAGTGGGAACGGGCAGACCCCTACCAGGATGTCCTCTGGCTGCTAGCAGATTGTCCAGCCGGATGGCCATGTCCACCAGTTGGGAGAACGATAGCATGGCATCACGGCAGGCTAGCTCCCGTCGGACGTCCTCCCTTAGGTGGCACCGGAAATGGTCGATCAGGGCCCGCTCGTTCCACCCGGACCCCGCTGCCAGCGTCCGGACCTCCAGCGCGTAGTCCTGAGCGGTCCTCGTCCCCTGCCTCAGACCAGTAGTTCGCCCGCCTCTCGACCCTCAGGCAGGTGATCAAAAACGGCCCGAAAGAGGTGAGCAAACTCTCCGTAGTTCTCCAACGCGGCACCTCCCTCGTTCCACACCGCGTTGGCCCACTCCAGGGCTCTCCCACAAAGGCAGGAAACGAGGACGGATACCTTCTCCCGCTCCAGTGGCGCCGGCCTGATGCTGGAGAAATACAACTCTAGTTGGAGCAGAAATCCCTTACATCGCACTGCCGTCCCATCAAACGCCGGTGGTCGGAATATCTGGATCCCTCCAGGGGCTGGGGTGTAGGTGGCTGGATCCAGTTGACCAGCTGGTCTCGATAGATCGGGTCCTCTCCTCTCCAGGCGTTGTACGACCTGAAGAACCCGATCCATCGCTTCCACCAAGCTGGCCAGCATCGAGGAATGCTCCTGGACCCTTGCCACAACTCCAGGCATGCGTTCTTCTCCTGCTGACTCCATTCAGCGGGTGAGTGATTCTGTGATGAGGTGTGAATGAAGGAGTCAGGCGCAGGAGGTAAAACACAGAAGTCCAGAGTTTATTCCGTTTACATATATAAAACGCACCCAGCGTCAATACGAAACTATCACAAGGGAAATATTCCACCTTGGCAATAGCAAATGGAAGAGTATACTTGCTCTCACAATGAAAAAATCACTCACAAAGACAAGGGGAACACTTATACACATACTAATTAGGGGAATGAGCACCAGGTGTGTGTGATTGACAAGACAAGACATGACAAGTGGAGTGATGAGAATGGGATCGGCAGTAGCTAGTAAGCCGCTGACGACGAATGCCGAAACCTGCCCGAACAAGGAGGGGAGGCAGCCTCGGCGGAAGTCGTGACACTTACACTTGTCTGTGCGGAGCAGACACGGAGACTGAGAGAAGAAAGAACGCATGATCGAGAGGGAAAGAAAGCAGTTGCTTCACAAGTGATTGATCGTTGGTATTCAGCAGTCATAAAAGTATGTCTTATTTACTTAGAAGAACTACTAAAATAGTGATTTAGTCAGACAGCATAAGCAGCAGCTCTATAGAGATGAGATGATGACTTGGAATTAAATAATAAAGTCATCAGATAAAACAAATGTAATATACAGAACAATTAATATTTTATTAAAGTAAAGTAATGTGAATAAATGATGGTTGATAAGTGCTAAGCAGTAATGGGCAGTCACTGCCATCATGGGACTTTTGTTTTATTCAGTGTTGTTCCAGCATTCAACCCACATAATGCATAGTGCATTTAATGTCTAAAAGAAACATTGAAACCAAAATCGATAAAAGTGATAAAAAATATAAATAATCAAACCGAAACCGAACCGACCTCAAAAATCACTAATCGCTCAGCACTAAAACACTGTCTCAGGCACCACTCCAGAATCTCCCATAAGTGTTTAATTGGGTTGAGATATGGTGACTGAGACGGCCATGGCATATGGTTCACATAATTTTCATGCTCATCAAACCATTCAGTGACCACTCGTGCCCTGTGGATGGAGGCATTGTCATCCTATGGGGGCATAGCCATGGTAGCCAAAATAATGGGCTGCCCAGCATTTTTATATATGACCCTAAGCATGATGGGAAGTTAATTGCTTAATTAACTCAGGAACCACACCTGTGTGGAAGCACCTGCTTTCAATATACTTTGTATCCCTCATTTACTCAAGTGTTTCCATTATTTTGCCAGTTACCTGTACACTAAACCTTCTACATGTGGTATAATATTGCAATTAGATCTATGCGATGGGACCTCCCCGCTCCCCAGTCTAACCTATCCTGTCTGTTCTCAGAGCCCTGTGTGCCTATCCACCTGAGTGCTGAGTACAGCCTAACCATAGGCCAGGTGTTGTGGGACGTGAGTCAGGGTGCTACCCTGTACAGCGCTGAGGCAGTGACGGAGGAGGGTCACCCTATTAGCTGCAGCACCAGCGACACCTACTGTCCCCTCTACAACATGGCCTGTAGCCAGGTGTACAACATCACTGTCACTGCACACAACAACGTCTGCCAAGGCGTGGCTACGTCCAAGTCTATCAACCTCAAGACAGGTGAGTCCCTCTCACCTAGCAATGCACGGCACATAATAATGTATCATTGCCCTCCCATAATATCCCACCCATCTAGAATAACACAAAGTTATTAATGTACTGTACCACTGTGGCTACTGGATACACTCCAATACCAATTGCACTCATATCTTCATATCATATTTTCATTTGAAACAATAGTTAGAAGTTTATCGAAGCAGCCACACCATCTGCACCGTTAACCATGTGTGTCCCTTGTGTGTTTCAGAGCCCTGTCCTCCCAACAATGTGGAGACAAGTGTTGACTGCGAGACTGGAACAGGTGCTATTTCCTGGGAGATGAGCGTTGGGGCATTGGGATACATGGCGCTCTTCAACGAACAAAATGGAGCCTCTCTGTCCTGCCACACCATGGCACACCACACTTCCTGTAGTGTAGAGGGACTGAACTGTGGCACAGTTTACTACGCCCGCGTCAGAGCCCTGGGAGAGACACTTAATAGCACCGACTCTACCACTGTTCTGCTGGCCTCAGGTCAGTAACATAGCAAGGAAACATTCCTTTAGTGGTGAGTACAGTAACACATCTGAGATCAGGGACCGTATGTTTCAAGCATCTGCTGATTTAGGATTAGGTCCCTCGTGTCCATATAATCTTATTGATTACGATCTAAAAAGGCTAAACTGATCTTAGATCAGTACTCTGAAACACTTGATACATAAAGCCCCAGTGCAATTGCCATTAAGAAAATCCACTGGATATAGTAGACAATAGAAAAAAAGATAAAGTACTAAGTGAGTTCCTCCCTTCCCTGTCTCCAGCTCCCTGTGTCCCCGCCAGCGTGAAGGCAGAGGTGGACTGTGATAACGACTCGGCCCTGGTGACCTGGGGCTGGAGCGATGGAGCCCAGTCCTACATCCTCACTGCCATGGGCAGCGATGGGCACGAGGCCTCCTGCCACACAGAGGAGAACTACTGCAACATGACCGAGCTGGTCTGCGGTCAGGACTACGACCTCACCCTGACCACCATCAACCACAACTGCCAGGTGGAGACCATGACTGGGGTCAGCTTCAGCACACGTGAGTAGAGCACAGAGACACAGGATCCTCAAACACTATTTATAAATAGCTGATTATTGAGGAAAGTTTTTATTTTATTTTTTATTTTTACTTGCAATGACTGTGATATATGTTGTTGTTTATCTACCTTAGTTGAATGCACTGACTGTAAGTCGCTCTGGATAAGAGCGTCTACTAAAATACCAAAATGTTAATTTAAAAAATAGAGTTGTGGGCACTAAATAATTTGGCTGTGTCACAGAATTGGCAGAACAATTGCCGGATGCATGTGCAACACAGTGCTCTAGCATCTACAGTGATAGTGTGTCACAGAAACCTGTACTACGGTGCAGTTCTTTAGTGCCCGCAACTGTAATGCCTGTAAGGTAATGTAAATAAGTTCAACTACTGTACAAACTCTCACATGGTCTGTATACCGACTCAATCTGACCTCTGACCCTTAGGTCCCTGTGCCCCCCTGCATGTGGGAGTGGACCTGCAGTGTGGGACCCACACTGCCACCTTGTCCTGGGAGCAGAGAGAAGGGCTGCAGTTCTACGTGGCTAGCGCCACCTCCAGTGCTGGAGGATCTACTGGGTACTGCAACACCAGCAGGTCTAGCTGCCTGTTCCCTGCTCTGGACTGTGGGGAGACCTACAGCTTCACTGTGACCGCCCACAGCAGCCTGTGTCAGAGTGAACTCAGCAGCACTGTCGTGATCAAGACAGGTAAGACTTTTCTCTTGGTCCTTCTATGTCAATCTACCTGTCAATCCCCTACACTTCTACAATCTCTCACTGTTGTCATGTCCCTCTTGTATGTGCCTTATGTTGCACAATTCTGTGTACGTTTGATCAATTACCCCCCTCCCAGTGCTGACAATTCTATGATCAAAGAACAAAAGGTACATCAATTTATGTAGCATAATTGTTCATGCTATCAACAATTCTAAATTCAATTCAATAAAGTCACCAAACCAAAACTTCCCCTTTACCTCCGTAGAACCTTGCCAGCCAGACCAGGTGACAGCTACAGGGCCTTGTGACAGTGAGACAACGGTGGTTGTGGCGTGGGCCGAGGCCGAGGGGGCGGCGGTCTACGTGGTGACGGCCATGGGAGACCTGGGATACATGACAGCGTTCCAGACCAATGACAGCAGCCTGGAGGCGGAGCTGCCCTGCGGACAGACCTACAGCTTCACTGTGATTGGCCAGGACGAAAGTTGTGATAGTCCAATCAGTGATGCTGCAGAGTTCAGGACTGGTACGTGGAGATATTTTATTACTTCACAGAAATACACTCCTTATGTTTAGTGTTAAGTAAAGCAGGCTACGTATAATCTACTATCATGCTATGCATCTCATGATCTAGCCTATGTCTTTGCAGGTGCACAGCTCAATTCAGTGTCTCCATGTGTGGGTCTTGATTATGGAAGCAGATTCATGCCAAAACAAATCCTTTGCATGAATCTGTTTACATCCCCTGTCTCCTCCTCCAGCTATGACAGTCTGTTGTCTAGGGCCAGGCTATATCAGTGTAGTGGATTGACTGTTGTGTTTATGTCCCCAGCCCCCTGTGTGCCCCAGCATGTGGAGAGCTACACTGTGTGTGAGAACAGCCTGGGCTCAGTGAGCTGGGCCGAGAGCGAAGGGGCGGAGTCCTACACCGCTGTCGCCGTCGGAACAGACGGCCACACCCACATGTGCACCACCAACTCTACCAGCTGCACCTGGGAGGACCTGCACTGTGGAGACCTCTACACCATCCACGTCATCTCCAACGACTACCTGTGCAGCAGCTCCCCTAGCAACAGCACCACCGTACGCACAGGTAGCCACTACACACCTGCTGGTTCCACACACACATACTCCTACTCACAGTCATACCATTGTCCCAGTTACCTCTTCTCTGTGGCACAGTTTTACCCACGTCTCCCCCAGTGCCCAAATATTCATCCTGTTGGTGTTTAACTGACTTGGTTGTTATCTTCCACAGCGCCCTGCGTGCCTCAGAACCTGGTGCCCACTCTGGACTGTGGCAGGAGGGTTGGCTCCCTGACCTGGGACCTGAGCCACGGTGCAGACTTCTACATGGTGACTGCAGAGACCAACGCCGGCCACAAGGTGGAGCTGAGCACCAATGACACCAACGCTTACATCTCGGAGTTCCAGTGTGGTCAGGAGTACTTCCTGTCTGTCCAGGCGGTGGATTCAGAGTGCAGGAGCGCACCCAGCCCCCCTGCAACACTCAGGACAGGTACATAACATCACACCCACCCACCCTGCAACACTCAGGACAGGTACATAACATCACACCCACCCCCCCTGCAACACTCAGGACAGGTACATAACATCACACCCACCCCCCCTGCAACACTCAGGACAGGTACATAATATCACACCCACCCCCCCTGCAACACTCAGGACAGGTACATAATATCACACCCACCCCCTGCAACACTCAGGACAGGTACATAACATCACACCCACCCCCCCTGCAACACTCAGGACAGGTACATAATATCACCCCCACCCCCCCTGCAACACTCAGGACAGGTACATAATATCACATCACACCCACCCCCCCTGTAACACTCAGGACAGGTACATAATATCACATCACACCCACCCCCCCTGTAACACTCAGGACAGGTACATAATATCACACCCACCCCCCCTGCAACACTCAGGACAGGTACATAACATCACACCCACCCCCCCTGCAACACTCAGGACAGGTACATAATATCACATCACACCCACCCCCCCTGCAACACTCAGGACAGGTACATAATATCACATCACACCCACCCCCCCTGCAACACTCAGGACAGGTACATAACATCACACCCACCCCCCCTGCAACACTCAGGACAGGTACATAATATCACATCACACCCACCCCCCCTGCAACACTAAGGACAGGTACATAACATCACACCCACCCCCCCTGCAACACTCAGGACAGGTACATAATATCACACCCACCCCCCCTGCAACACTCAGGACAGGTACATAACATCACACCCACCCCCCTGCAACACTCAGGACAGGTACATAATATCACACCCACCCCCCCTGCAACACTCAGGACAGGTACATAACATCACACCCACCCCCTGCAACACCCAGGACAGGTACATAACATCACACCCACCCCCCTGCAACACTCAGGACAGGTACATAATATCACACCCACCCCCCTGCAACACTCAGGACAGGTACATAATATCACACCCACCCCCCCTGCAACACTCAGGACAGGTACATAATATCACACCCACCCCCCCTGCAACACTCAGGACAGGTACATAATATCAAACCCACCCCCCCTGCAACACTCAGGACATGTACATAATATCACACCCACCCCCCCTGCAACACTCAGGACATGTACATAACATCACACCCACCCCCCCCCTGCAACACTCAGGACAGGTACATAATATCACATCACACCCACCCCCCGTGCAACACTCAGGACAGGTACATAACATCACACCCACCCACCCTGCAACACTCAGGACAGGTACATAACATCACACCCACCCCCCCTGCAACACTCAGGACAGGTACATAATATCACACCCACCCCTCTGCAACACTCAGGACAGGTACATAATATCACACCCACCCCCATGCAACACTCAGGACAGGTACATAATATCACACCCACCCCCCCTGCAACACTCAGGACAGGTACATAATATCACACCCACCCCCCCTGCAACACTCAGGACAGGTACATAACATCACACCCACCCCCCCTGTAACACTCAGGACAGGTACATAACATCACACCTACCCCCTGCAACACTCAGGACAGGTACATAATATCACACCCACCCCCCCTGCAACACTCAGGACAGGTACATAACATCACACCCACCCCCCTGTAACACTCCAGGACAGGTACATAACATCACACCCACCCCCCTGCAACACTCAGGACAGGTACATAATATCACACCCACCCCGCTGCAACACTCAGGACAGGTACATAATATCACATCACACCCACCCCCCCTGTAACACTCAGGACAGGTACATAATATCACACCCACCCCCCCTGCAACACTCAGGACAGGTACATAACATCACACCCACCCCCCTGCAACACTCAGGACAGGTACATAATATCACACCCACCCCCCTGCAACACTCAGGACAGGTACATAATATCACACCCACCCCCTCTGCAACACTCAGGACAGGTACATAATATCACACCCACCCCCCTGCAACACTCAGGACAGGTACATAATATCACACCCACCCCCCCTGCAACACTCAGGACAGGTACATAATATCACACCCACCCCCCCTGCAACACTCAGGACAGGTACATAACATCACACCCACCCCCCCTGTAACACTCAGGACAGGTACATAACATCACACCTACCCCCCTGCAACACTCAGGACAGGTACATAATATCACACCCACCCCCCCTGCAACACTCAGGACAGGTACATAACATCACACCCACCCCCCCTGCAACACTCAGGACAGGTACATAACATCACACCCACCCCCCCTGTAACACTCAGGACAGGTACATAATATCACACCCACCCCCTGCAACACTCAGGACAGGTACATAATATCACACCCACCCCCTGCAACACTCAGGACAGGTACATAACATCACACCCACCCCCCTGCAACACTCAGGACAGGTACATAATATCACACCCACCCCCTGCAACACTCAGGACAGGTACATAACATCACACCTACCCCCTGCAAC